>NC_080433.1:1842982-2147729 GCF_028018845.1 Melospiza georgiana
GAAAATAAAGCAGAACAAACGTGTGTTTTTTTCCTTGAAATTGAGTGTTTGCGCAATTTGGAATTGAGTTTTTCCTCCTTAAAAATAAAGCAGAGGAAGACAAGGGTTCATTCTTGAAATTGAGTGTTTGTGGAATTTGGAGCTCAGTTTTTCTCTTGAAAGTACAGCAGAAAAAAAAAACCAGTGTTTTTTTTTTGCTTGAAACCGAGTGTTTGTGAAATTTGGAGCTTTTTCTCCTTGAAAAACAAGCAGAGAAAACAGTGGTTTCATTGTTGAAATGGAGTGTTCGTTAAATTTGGAGCTGAGTATTTTTCTCCTTGAAAATAAAGCAGAAAAAACAATGGTTTGTTTTTTTCTTGAAAAAGAAAAGGTTTGTTGAACAAGGAGCTTAGGTTTATTCTCCTTGAAAATAGAGCAGAGAAAACAGTGGGTTTGTTATTGAAACTGAGTGTTTGTCCAATTTGGAGCTAAGTTTTTTTTCTCCTTGAAAATAAAGCAGAAAAAAACCTGTGTTTTTTTCCTTGAAAATTAATGTTTGTAGAATTTGAAGCTCAGTTTTTTCTCCTTGAAAAACAAGCAGAGAAAACAGTGGTTTTATTATTGAAATGGAGTGTTCGTTAAATTTGGAGCTGAGTTTTATTCTCCTTGAAAATAAAGCAGAGAAAAAACCTGTGTTTTTTTTTGCTTGAAACCGAGTGTTTGTAAAATTTGGAGTTGGGGTTTTTTCTCCTTGAAAATACAGCAGAGAAACACAGGGGTTTATTCTTGAAACTGAGTGTTTTTGAAATTTGGAGTTGGGTTTTCTTCTCCTTGAAAATAAAACAGAAAACAGGGGTTTTTTTTTCTTGAAACTGAGCATTTGTTGAAGTTGGAACTGAGGTTTTCCACCTTGAAAATAAAGCGGAAAAAAAACCTGTGTTTTTTTTTTCTTGAAACTGGGTGTTTGTAAAATTTGGAGCTCAGTTTTTTCTCCTTGAAAATAAAGCAGAGAAAACACATTTTTTTTCTTGAAACTAGTCATTTATTGAAGTTGGAAATGGAGTTTTCCACCTTGAAAATAAAGCGGAAAAAAAACCTGTGGTTTTTTTTTCTTGAAACTGAGTGTTTGTGAAATTTGGAGTTGGGTTTTTTCTCCTTAAAAATAAAGCAGAGAAACACAGGGGTTTATTCTTGAAATGGAGCGTTTGTGGAATTTGGAGCTCAGTTTTTCTCACTTGAAAATAAAGCAGAGAAACACAGGGGTTTATTATTGAAACTGAGTGTTTTTGAAATTTGGAGCTCAGTTTTTTCTCCTTGAAAATAAAGCACAGAAAACAGCGGCTCCATTTTCACACCAACACAAAGGTGAACGTGCTGCTGATGCTGAAAAAACAGACCAGAAACTGAAAAATTAAGAAAACGACCAGCAAAGTGATCCTCCTGACTAAACCAAGGCTGGAAAATCTCTCTGAAATCATTCCCCCAACGTCCCCAAGTGCCACATCCTCATGTAGAACAATTCCAAGGATGGAAACTCCACCAACGCCTGTCCCAATTGTTTATTTTCCTTTCCAGGAAGGAATTTCCCCCAATATCCCACCTGATATTGCGGATATTCCATTCCCTGTGTCCCATGAGGAGTTTGTCCCCCCAGGAGCTCTGAAATCATTCCCCCAACGTCCCCAAGCGCCACATCCTCCTTCCAAGGATGGAAACTCCACCAACGCCTGTCCCAATTGTTTATTTTCCTTTCCAGGAAGGAATTTCCCCCAATATCCCACCCGATATTGCAGATATTCCATTCCCTGTGTCCTGTCCCCAATCCCATGAGGAGTTTGTCCCCCTAGGAGCTCTCACCTCGATTTCCATGTGCACACACGTGGCCAGCCCCTCCCTGGCGATGGACTCCAGCGTGCCCCGTGCCAGCCCGTAGCTGTGCCCGCTGTATTTGTAGGTGGCCAGGAATCTGCCCTGGAATTCAGAGCAAGGAAAAGGGCAAAGGAACGTCCCAAAGGGAACGAGGTCATCAAATCAATCAATGGCGTTGGGGTGCCCTGATTTGTCTCACTGCAAAGGTTCTTCCTGTTTAAAGCCGTGTTAATGAGGGTAATGGGAGCCCAAAATTGGCATTAATGAGCCCCAAATCAGCGTAATGAGGGCAATGAGAGCCCAAAATTGGCATTAATGAGCTTAAAATCAGCATTCATGAGGGCAATGAGAGCCCAAAATTGGCATTAATGAGCCCAAAATCAGTGTTAATGAGCCCAAAATCAGCATTCATGAGGGCAATGAGAAGTTAATGAGAGAGCCCAAAATGAGTGTTAATGAGAGCCCAAAATCAGCATTCATGAGGGCAATGAGAGCCCAAAATTGGCATTAATGAGCCCAAAATCAGCATTCACGAGGGCAATGAGAGCCCAAAGTTGGCATTAATGAGCCCAAAATCAGCATTCATGAGGGCAATGAGAGCCCAAAATTGGCATTAATGAGCCCAAAATCAGTGTTAATGAGCCCAAAATCAGCATTCATGAGGGCAATGAGATAGCCCAAAATCAGTGTTAATGAGAGCCCAAAATCAGGATTAATAAGGGCATTGAGAGCCCAAAATCACCGTTAATGAGAGAACCCAAAATCAGCATTAATGAGGGTAATGAGAGGTTAATGAGAGAGCCCAAAATCAGTGTTAATGAGCCCAAAATCAGGATTAATGAGGGCAATGAGAGCCCAAAATTGGCATTAATGAGCCCAAAATCAGTGTTAATGAGCCCAAAATCAGGATTAATGAGGGCAATGAGAGCCCAAAATTGGCATTAATGAGCCCAAAATCAGCATTCATGAGGGCAATGAGAGCGCAAAATTGGCATTAATGAGCCCAAAATCAGTGTTAATGAGCCCAAAATCAGGATTAATGAGGGCAATGAGAGCCCAAAATTGGCATTATTGAGCCCAAAATCAGCATTCATGAGGGCAATGAGAGCCCAAATTTGGCATTAATGAGCCCAAAATCAGTGTTAATGAGCCCAAAATCAGCATTCATGAGGGCAATGAGAGGGCCAAAAATCAGCATTATTGAGCCCAAAATCAGCATTAATGAGGGTAATGAGAGGTTAATGAGAGAGCCCAAAATCAGCGTTAATGAGAGCCCAAAATCAGTGTTAATGAGGGCACTGAGAGCCCAAAATCAGCGTTAATGAGGGCAATGAGAGGTTAATGAGAGAGCCCAAAATCAATGTTAATGAGCCCAAAATCAGCATTCATGAGGGCAATGAGAGCCCAAAATTGGCATTAATGAGCCCAAAATCAGAGTTAATGAAGGCAATGAGAGCCCCAAGTCAGCATTAATGAGGGCACTGAGAGCCCAAAATCAGAGTTAATGAGGGCAAAGAGAGCCCAAAATGATCTTTAATGAGCCTCAAATCAGCTTCAATGAGAGAGACCAAAATCAACATTAATGAGGGCACTGAGAGCCCAAAATTAGCGTTAATGAGCCCAAAATCAGCATTAATGAGAGAGCCCAAAATTAGCAATAATGAAGGCACTGAGAGCCCAAAATCAGCATTAATGAGGGCGCTGAGAGCCCAAAATCAGCGTTAATGAGAGTCCAAAATCAGCATTAATAAGGGCATAAAAAAATATATAAAAATATATAAAAATAAATAATATATATGTATTTATATAAAATATATAAATACATATAAAGATATTAATATAAATTAGGCTTGGGCAGAGAGTTGAGTTCACTGTGGGAGCAGCAAAAAGCCCCAAGGCAGGAGTCAGGTACTCACTGCTTTCACCATTTTGTCAAATTCTTCTTGAGAAATGAAATGATAATCCAGCCTGTTTTCTTCTCCGAAATAAGCTTTCCTGGTGGTGTGGCAGGGCCTGGCAGATAATATAAAAATATTTATTATAATATAAATTATATTGTAATATATAAAAATATACAAATATTTTCTTCCCTGAAATAAGCTTTCCTGGTGGTGTGGCAGGGCCTGGCAGATAATATAAAATGATATAATAATATAATAATATAATATAATATAATATAATATAATATAATATAATATAATATAATATAATATAATATAATATAATATAATATAATATAATATAATACAAAGATTTTCTTCCCCAAAATAAGCTTTCCTGGTGGTGTGGAGGGCCTGGCAGATAACATATAAATATATTATATTATATTATATTATATTATATTATATTATATTATATTATATTATATTATATTATATTATATTATATTATATATTATATTACATTACATTACATTATAATATAATATATAAAAATATGCAAATATTTTCTTCCCCAAAATAAGCTTTCCTGGTGGTGTTGCAAGGCCTGGCAGATAATATAAAATATATATTATAATAATTATATTATATTATATTATATTATATTATATTATATTATATTATATTATATTATATTATATTATATTATATTATATTATATTATATTATATTATATTATATTATATTTATTATATTATATCATAATATATAATATTATATCATATTATATTATATAAAAATATGCAAATATTTTCTTCCCCAAAATAAGCTTTCCTGGTGCTGCGGCAGGGCCTGGCAGATTTATGAGAAAATAAAGAATTAATTTGGTTTCAATCCTTGCAGCAGCTCTGGAACAGCAGTGGGGAGTGGGGGAAAGCAGAGAAAATAGAAATAATTTTCTTTTTAAGCAGCAAAGAAATACGAGAAATAGAAAGAGGTGCAAATCACAGCCCATGAAAGATGGACCCATAAATAATACCAATAAATAAATACACAAAAAAAAAATGAAATTTAAAGGGGTGTTTTGGCTGTAAATCCCTGCCCAGCCCAGCATGGCCTGAGCTGGAGCTGTCACAGAGCCTGTGACTCACAAATTATAAATCCATTTTTTCCCAGTTCTGTCAGGCTTGGGATGATAAAAAGTCAAATTCTAAATGTGGAAAAGCAGCTGGGATGAACTGTGGGGTTAAAAA
The DNA here is from genome assembly GCF_028018845.1 of Melospiza georgiana. Classification (NCBI taxonomy): domain Eukaryota; kingdom Metazoa; phylum Chordata; class Aves; order Passeriformes; family Passerellidae; genus Melospiza; species Melospiza georgiana. The sequence goes on from NC_080433.1 coordinate 1,847,964, forward strand.
AGAGCTGAAAAATCCAATTTTTGAACAGGTGGTAATGGGGAGGGGGGAAACAGTGCTGAAAGTGAGGAGGAAAGTGGGATAAAGGGAAGGAAGGTAAAAACTCAGCTACCTCAGCTTCACAGCAGGATAAAACACTAAAATCCCACCAAAAACCCCACAAAACCAGATAATTAATGCAGGTAACAATTAGAGATTGAGGTATTCAGTGAGTCCAGGCCTATTTGAAAATCAGATTTTTCTCCTAAATTCTGCTTTGGGAAAAAAGGCAGGGAAAGGAATTCCCTGTCATTCCATGAGGACCAAATTCAACCACCGGGCCTAAACCCTAAAACCCCCAAAAATCCCTAAAAAAACCCAAAAAATCCATAAAACTCCCCTAAATTAATGCAGGTCACAATTTAATACTGAAGTATTTTGTGGTCTGGTTTTGTTTGAAAATCAGATTTTTCTCCTCTTTTCTGCTTTGCCATTAAAATGGGAGAAAAGGCTGGGAAAAGAATTTCCTGCCATCCCATGAGGATAAACCTCAGCTACCAGGATGAAACACTAAAATCCCACCAAAATCCCCTAAAAAAAGATAATTAATGCAGGTAACAATTAGAGATTGAGGTATTCAGTGAGTCCAGGCCTATTTGAAAATCAGATTTTTCTCCTAAATTCTGCTTTGGGAAAAAAGGCAGGGAAAGGAACTCCCTGTCATTCCATGAGGACACACCTCAGCCACCAGGCCAAAACCCAAAAAAAACCCCCAAAATCCCTAAAAAAACCCCAAAAAATCCCTAAAAAAACCCCAGTTAATTAATGCAGGTCACAATTTAATACTGAAGTATTTTGTGGGTCTGGTTCTGTTTGAAAATCAGATTTTTCTCTTTGGTTTAGTTTATTTCTGTTTTGGTTTGTTATTTTCATTAGTTTGTTTCGTTAGTTTAGATTTGTTTGTTTTATATTTGCTTTGTGATTTTCAATTTTTGTTTTGGCTTAGTTTATTTTTGTTTTGGTTTGTTTTTTTCATTAGTTTGTTTCATTAGTTTAGATTTGTTTGTTTTATATTTGCTTTGTGATTTTCATTTGTTTGTTTTCATTTAGTTTATTTCTGTTTTGATTTGTGATTTTCACTTGTTTCATTTTCTCTCTGCTGTTCACCTTCCAAATTAAGAATTTATACATCTTTTTTTAATTTATCTTACCTTTTTAAAATTGATCATTTAAATATCTTTCCTCTCATTAACAATTCATCCAATCAAGCATCCAGAAGACCCAAAACCACATCAAAATCTTTTATTTTTACCTTATTTCCAAAAAACCCCACAAACCAAACCAGCACCAATTCCAACCTTGATCCTTTGGTGTTTTTATAACCTCAGGGACAGAACTCACCCGAATCTGAAGAAAGTTTTGAATTGTCTGCAGATTTTGAGGGCGAGTTGCCTCCTGCCCCCGGCCACAGGGCCCAGCAGCACCAGCAAGGTAATTTAATTTAATTTAATTTAATTTAATTTAATTTAATTTAATTTAATTTAATTTAATTTATCTTATCTTTTTTTTTAATTTATCTTATCTTTTTAAAATTTATCTTATCTTTTTTTAAATTGATCATTTAAATATCTTTCCTCTCATTAACAATTCATCCAATCAAGCATCCAGAAGCCCCAAAACCACATCAAAATCTTTTATTTTTACCTTATTTCCAAAAATCCCCACAAACCAAACCAGCACCAATTCCAACCTTGATCCTTTGGTGTTTTTATAACCTCAGGGACAGAACTCACCCAAATCTGAAGAAAGTTTTGAATTGTCTGCAGATTTTGAGGGCGAGTTGCCTCCTGCCCCCGGCCACAGGGCCCAGCAGCACCAGCAAGGGGTAGGGATCCTCAAAAGTGGGCAAAGTGCTGCAAAAAAAGGAAATAATTCACATTAATTCACCAAAAAAAATCAAATTTCAGCAGCTTCTCAGAAAGCTTTGCAGGGATTTTATCACTCCTTCAACTCAGCTCAGCTTGTTCATAAAAATTAAAGGGGGTCTAAATGTAAAAAGAGCATAAAAATGTGAAAAATAATCATGCTCTGAATGGGTTCCTCCTCAAGAGCCAGGTACCAAAAATCCTCCTGTCCTGGCCCAACAGACATAAAAATGAAATGAAATGAAACGAAATAAAATAAAATAAAATAAAATAAAATTAAATAAAATGAAATGAAATAAAATAAAATAAAATAAAATAAAATAAAATAAAATAAAATAAAATAAAATAAAATAAAATTAAAATAAATAAAAAATAAAAATAAAATAAAATAAAATAAAATAAAAATAAAATAAAAATAAAATAAAATAAAATAAAATAAAATAAAATAAAATAAAATAAAATAAAATAAAATAAAATAAAATTTCTGCTCCTCACAGAGCCATTGTCACTCTGGGCCACATTTTCAGATGTCACCTGCATCTCTAGGAGGGGAAATACCCATAATATTCACTGGTGTGTTACCACATAATTACAGAAAAAAATCACAAATTAAGAGAGAAGAAAAGAACAGGAAAGTCAATGTTTTGTGCCTGCAGGACAGGAAAATATAAAATCTTTCTGCTTTGTTTTCAGGTTTGATTTGCAATAATGAAGATATCGCTGACCCAGAATTAATTAAAACCTGATGGAGAAAAAGAGAGATGCAAATGAACTCCCCCAGTCTGGTTCCAAAAAGGATTTTAGGGTGGAAAGGGCAATAATCATTAGCAAAATTTCATTAATGACTCTGGGTGATTTCCAGCTGAGCACGAGCCAACATTGCAGGCACAATTTACAATTTTTGGGGCCGGGCTGATGTTTTTGTGTTTGTGTGCACAATTCCTTCTTTCCATCCATCCAAAATCCACTAAGCAAATATTTAAACACAACCCTGGAAAAAAAATAAATCTGTGACTTTAGGGATTTTTTATTTTAAGAAGAAAAATAAGGCAATTTTGTGGGTTTGTTTTAAGAAATCTCCATCCTCGCAAAAATAAAGAAATGATGAAAATAAAGAAATTATGTCACAAAATGAAGAAATTATGTCACTACTGGGAAGGGTCCTGGTTGTTGTGGATGATCCCAGAAAACAGAGTCACAATAAAAATACAAATTTCTGAGTTATTAAATCCTGGATTTTCCATCAGGTTACTCAGTAATTAATTAATTCAGCACCAAAATGGGGTGTGGGGCACAAAGGTTGATCTCAGTGCCTGCTGCAGCCAAAAAAATTATATTTGAATACATATGTAATATATTAATAAAGTAAAATTAATAAAGTAAATTTAAATATTTAATAATAACAACAACAACAATAATAACTATAATAATAATGATAATAACAACAACAATAATAATAACAATAATAATATAGTGTATTCCATCAGATCATGTGCAAGAATTTTCCAATAATAATAATAATAATAATAATAATAATAATAATAATAATAATATAGTGTATTCCATCAGATCATGTGGAAGAATTTTCCAATAATAATAATAATAATAATAATAATAATAATAAACACATATATTTATAGTATATTCCACCAAATCATGTGGAAGAATTTTCCAAGAACTCCTCAAATATCACAACACATCTGGAGAGCAGCAAAAATTCCAATTTTTAGAAGAAAAATGAGACTGGGAGAAGTCACCTGGGAATGGTGAGGCTGCAAAAAGAGCATCCCCCTGCCTGTCCCTGCCATGATTTCCATGGAATCATCTCCTCCTTCCAATAAAACACTGAAATTTCCCTTTTTGGACACAAAATGTGCCCCAAAACCCCCAAATAAAATCATTTTACCCCCACAGGATGCCAGCAGTGAGGAGAGAAGGAGCTGGCAGAAAGGGAAGGAGAAATTTTCCAGCTCTCTGCTGCCTCCAGGGATTTTCCCTTTGGGCAAGGGGAGGAATTTTGGATCTCTCATTTGTGGTGCCAATGCCCATCTGCTCCAAGAGCTTGAGGGAAGGGATGGAAGCGTGGACAATCTGTCTCAGACTTTCAGAGGTGAAGGAAAAGCTTCGTTCCATCGTCAATTTGAACCAAATCAGCTTTGCCTCCTTTCCAGGCTGCCAACAGAATCCTGCAGGAGTTCTCCTCAGAAAAACGTCCCTCAGAAGGTGACAAAATCCTGATTTAGCTGAGGGAGGAGCAGCTGGGACGGGAACTCACCTGTTGAGGACGCTCTGGGGCTGCAGGGAGTGGTACAAAAGCTGAGTCCGGTGGTCCTCAGCGGCCACGACGTCGGGAGGAGGAGCCTCTTTATTCACAGCAGCCACCTGGGGCCAAAGTTCAGGGAGAGGGACAAGGAGGGGGAGGAGAGATGGAATTGTTAACGGGCGGGAAAGTCTGGGCTGATCATCGGGAATGAGGATGGGGTTGGGTGAGGAAGGGTCAGGATTTGGCAAGGGCTTGGCTGGATGGATGGATGGATGATGGATGGATGGATGGATGGATGGATGGATGGATGGATGGATGGATGATGGATGGATGGATGGATGGATGGATGGATGGATGGATGGATGGATGGATGGATGATGGATGGATGATGGATGGATGGATGGATGGATGATGGATGGATGGATGGATGATGGATGGATGATGGATGGATGATGGATGGATGATGGATGGAGGGATGGATGGATGGATGGATGGATGGATGGATGGATGATGGATGGATGGATGGATGGATGATGGATGGATGGATGGATGGATGATGGATGGATGGATGGATGGATGGATGGATGGATGGATGGATGATGGATGGATGGATGGATGGATGGAGGATGGATGGATGATGGATGGATGGATGGATAGATGATGGATGGATGGATGGATGGATGATGGATGGATGGATGATGGATGGATGGATGGATGGATGGATGATGGATGGATGGATGGATGGATGGATGGATGGATGGATGGATGGATGATGGATGGATGGATGGATGGATGATGGATGGATGATAGATGGATGGATGGATGGATGGATGGATGGATGATGGATGGATGGATGATGGATGGATGAGGGATGGATGGATGGATGGATGGATGGATGGATGGATGGATGGATGGATGGATGGATGATGGATGGATGATGGATGGATGATGGATGGATGATGGATGGATGATGGATGGATGGATGATGGATGGATGGATGATGGATGGATGGATGGATGGATGGATGGATGATGGATGGATGGATGGATGATGGATGGATGGATGGATGGATGGATGGATGGATGATGGATGGATGGATGGATGATGGATGGATGATGATGGATGGATGATGGATGGATGGATGATGGATGGATGATGATGGATGGATGATGGATGGATGGATGGATGATGGATGGATGATGGATGGATGGATGATGGATGGATGATGGATGGATGATGGATGGATGGATGATGGATGGATGGATGATGGATGATGGATGGATGGATGGATGGATGGATGGATGGAATCCATGGATGGATGGATGGATGATGGATGGATGATGGATGGATGATGGATGATGGATGGATGGATGGATGGATGGATGGATGGATGGAATCCATGGATGAATGGATGGATGATGGATGGATGGATGGATGGATGGAATCCATGGATGAATGGATGGATGATGGATGGATGGATGGATGGATGATGGATGGATGATGGATGGATGATGGATGGATGGATGGATGGATGGATGATGGATGATGGATGGATGGACGGATGGATGATGCAAAGGCAGGGTTTAATTATCCATTAATTTGCATCCTCTCAGCAGGGAAAGGTTCCCAACCCAAGCAGGATTTTGGGGAGGAGGTTTGCTGCAACTGCAAGCCTGGGTTTTGTATCATTTCTTTAGGAAATTTCCAGAATGAAATGATCTTTGCTCACCTTTTCTTCCACTGTGACCTTTTTGAGATCCAGATCTGTGACTTGGAGCAGCATGAAAATCGCTGAGAGCCAATAACTGCCCTTTTCCTGAGGGAAAAATTTCCATTTTGTCAAAAAAATACAAAATTTCATCCAGCCTGTGTTGAATTCCAATCAGGTAAAATTCAATTTGTGTTAATAAATTGCAAAATAAAAGGTTTTTTACCCTGATGGGTGTCAAGACACTGCCCAAACTGAGCCTTTCCAACTGAGTTGTTCAAAAGTTTGAAAACAAAATATTCAAAAGGCCAAAATGGAGATTTAAAAATGGAAAGTGATTTGATCAGATTTTGCTTGGGAGAAGGAAAAGCCTCTCAGATTATGGAAGATTAGGAATAATCTATTTCAGGTATTTTTCCTGCTGATTTTATTGTGGGTCATGACAGACCAGCCTCATAAAAACCAATAAAAACACGGCAATTACAAGAAAAAATTAATAACTATTAATATTTTTCTTCTTTCTGGCATTGGGAATGAGTGTAAAATTCACATAAAATTTAGGAATCACAAGGGTTGGGATAGAATTCTCTTTGATCCCTCAGGACAAATGTCCTGCCCACTTCTGGAGACAGAAACTGAGGCTAAAAGGATTCAAACCATCAGGGTTATGTTCTCATTTTTGGCTCTTTCTTACCTGCAGAGGGTTTTTTAGGAGATTTAAATCCCTCAGGAGAGGCAGATCCTCAATCCATTTGAGCTCGCTCAGCTCAGCCACCTGAGCAGGGACAGAAACAGAGCAGAGATCAGAACCCAGGAGAGCCAGGCAGGGAAAATGAACATTTTGAACATTTTAATGCCTGCTCCTCAAATTTGGGCATTAAAAAAAATAATTCTAAAGCAGAAAAGGGGTTTACATGTTAACTGTGAGGCACTTCCAGACGAAAGGAGAGGACTTGGCTGTTAGCTGGAGCAGCAGGATAATCCACACTGCAATTTCCAAGCACCTGCATTTTCCAGCTCTTTCAAATGTCAAGCCCTGACACATTTGGCTTTTTATGTGCTGATGTGCTTGAGAGAGGCAATTCTGCAGGTAAATTCGTGCTCTGGCTGGGTAGTTTAAAGAAAAAAAAAATAAAAAATCCTTCTAAGAGTCTCTTTTCATTGAAGTTCAAGTTCATCCTACACATCCAAGGAGAAAAATCCTGGTCCTATTTTAAAGAAGGATAACAAGGAGTTTGAAACCAAAATCCTGGTCCTTTTTAACCAAAATCCTGGTCCTTTTTTAACCAAGGATTTTTAAACCAAAATCCTGGTCCTTTTTTAACCGAGGATAACAAAGGACTTTGAAACAAAAATCCTGGTCCTTTTTAATCAAAATCCTGGTCCTTTTTAAACCAAAATCCTGGTCCTTTTTTTAACCAAGGATTTCTAAACCAAAATCCTGGTCCTTTTTTAACCAAGGATAACCATGGACTTTTTAAACCAAAATCCCGATTCTTTCTTAACCAAGGATAACCAAGGACTTTGAAACCAAAATCCTGGTCCTTTTTTAACCAAAAATCCTTTTTTAACCAAGGATAACCAAGGACTTTGAAACCAAAATCCTGGTCCTTTTTTAACCAAAAATCCTTTTTTAACCAAGGATAACCAAGGACTTTTTAAACCAAGTACATCCTACAGAACTTGGTTAAAAAAGTCCTTGGTTATCCTTGGTTTAAAAAGTCCTTGGTTATCCTTGGTTTAAAAAGGAGCAGGAATTTTGTCCTTAGATGTGTCCAGAGGGAGAAATGAGGGAATCCAGAGGCTCCAGCCTATTTGGGTCTCAGCTGTGCACAAAGGAAAGCTGGGCACTCATTTATTGGGGTTAATCAAGGTTTGTGTGGCCCAAACCAACCTGGTTTTCTGCTGAAAAATGAAATTAAAGAATCACTGTGGAAAGGGTTGGGTTGGAAGGATCTTCAAACCTTCCAACCCATCCAGTGCCAAGGGCAGGGACATGTCCCACTGTCCCAGGGGACACTGCCAGGGCTCCAGGGCTGCTCTGCCCCAAATCCAATCTCAATCTCTCCTCTTTAACTGCAGAACCATTCCCTTTCCTCCTGTCTGTGTTTTCCCATGTAAAAATCCTCTCCCTGTCTCTTTCATAGCCCCTTTTAAATCCTGAAAGCCCAACTGAACCTAAAAGCCTCCAGAATTCTCCAGAATTCTCCATTCTCCCTAATTTACACTCAACCCTTTAAAAGTCCCTAAAAACATAAACCTCAACCCAAGCCTGCTCTAAATTCACTTTGAGATAAGAATAACCCCATTCAGAACAGTTTTGGTGAAGTTAAATGTGATTTAAGTGGATTTCTTAAATAAATCCCAGAATTCCAGCCACCAACAATTGGAAATCATTGAATATTTACAAACTACACACTTGCAGCTGAACCTGTTGGGCCCATTTTGTAAAAAAACCAAGAATTTAAGATAATTCTTAATGGTTGTGAGCTGACCTAACTCCGTGTGTTAATTAATTAAAACTCCCCTTTAAATCATCCTTCAGAAGGCAACATTAAAAAATAAAAAGTTCAAAATAACATTCAAAAAGCTCACTGAACAATTTCAATGACATCATTCAAAGAGGCAAAGTTTTGATGAGGTAAAATCAAGAGTTTTTCCTGTGCTGTAAAGAACAGTGGGAAATAAATAAGGCACTGGAAGTGGTGTTATTAATGTTAATAACAAGCACAGCATTAGAGAGTTTCCTGTCTGCTGCAATTGAGGCACCTTTAAATGTCAGGCAGAATAAAAAAAAAAAATGCACAGTGACTTGAATTAAATCCACTTGCAAGGAGAGAAAAATGACAGAAAATGTTCCACCGCTGCTTTGTATTTTTGTTTCCTTAGATTATCTTTTTTTCACACGTCTTTGACGTCAAAGTGATTCATGAATTGATTTTTTTTTTCACTTAAGGATGCTGGAAGATCAATATCAAAATTATTGTGGATATTTGGCTTGGCATTCAAAATTCAAAAGAGTTGGATGGTGCCATTGTGTTTCCAGCACAGAAAATTGTGCTGCATGACAAAATCCACTTTTTAGGAGGTTTTCTTTTTGCAGTTCTGTTTTGCAGGAAGTTTCCAGAAGAATCTGAGGTCATAAAATTGGGCTGGGAGGTATTAACAGCCTCCCCTGAGGCCTGGCAAGTAAAGATATTTTGGAATAATTGAGGTGGAAAATCTGCAAACTCATCCCTGCCTGACCCAATCCTCAGTGTGTGAGAGCACCAAAGTGGGACCTGAGTGAAGAGAAAGCCACCTCAGATATTAAATAAGGGCTGAGACGACACCAGGAACCAACGTGGGAAATAGCAAAAAGAAAACAATTCAGATTTTCTAATCATTCCTTGCAGTGCTGGAGGATTTTTGGAGCCCTTCAAGGAATTTGTTGATGAAAAATGAAATTATTCAGTGCTGTTGGAAGGAGGCGAGCCCAGCCTGGTACCTGGTTGTCCTCCAGGTTGATCACCTCCAGCAGGTCGTGCTCCTCCAAGCCTTGCAGGCTGTTTATTTTGTTGTTGGACAGATTCAGACGCTGTAGGTTTTTCAAGCTCTTCAGCCCATCCACCTTCTCAATCTGGTTAAAGCTCTAAGAAAAATGAAAGCAGAGAAATTGCAAAAAAACCTCTATTAAAAATAATGTTCCTGAGGGAAAAAAAGAGTTATTTTTTGGATTTTAGGAGTTTTTGTCATGGAGAATCCTGTAAAAATAGGTTTTTATGCACTAGCCTCATGCACATCCTGATGTGTTACATTCCTGCTGAAAAACCTCTATGGAAAAGAACATTCCTGAATGGAAAAAAGAGAGTTATTTGTTGGATTTGAGGACTTTTTGTCATGGAGAATCCTGTAAAATAGAGGATTAATGCATTGGCCTCATGCCCATCCTGATGTGCCACCTTTCTGCAGATATACCTCTATGGAAAACAACATTCCTGAGGGAAAAAATGAGTTATTTGTTGGATTTGAGGAATTTTTGTTGTGGAGAATTCTGTCAAAAATAGGCCTTTCTGCATTAGCCTCATGCACATCCTGATATATTTCTGCTAATAAACCTCTATTAAAAACAACATTCTTGAGGGAAAAAAAGGAGTTATCTGTCTGGATTTGAGGATCCTTTCTTGTGGAGAATCCTATCACAAGTAGACTTTTGTGCATTAGCCTCATGCACATCCTGATGTGCTATATTTCTGCAGATATAACCTTATGGAAAACAACTCCTTTTTTCCCTCAGGAATATTGTTTTCCAGAGAGGTTCATCTGCAGAAATATAATACATCAGGATGGGCATGAGGCTAATGCAGAAAGGCCTATTTTTGACAGGATTCTCCACAAGAAAGGATCCTCAAATCCCACAAATAACATTCCAAAAGGGAAAGAAGAGAGTTATTTGTGGGATTTGAGGAGTTTTTGTTGTGGAGAATCCTGTAAAACTAGGCTTTTATGCACTAGCCTCATGCCCATCCTGATGTGTTACATTTCGGCTGATAAACCTCTATGAAAAACAATGTTCGTGAGGGAAAAAAAGAATTATTTGTTGGATTTGAGGAATTTTTGTCATGGAGATTCCTGTAAAATATAGGATTAATGCATTGGCCTCATGCCCATCCTGATGTGTTAAATTCTGCTGATAAACCTCTATGGAAAACAACATTCCAGAAGGAAAAAAAGAGAGTTATTTGTTGGATTTGAGCATCCTTTCTTGTGGAGAATCCTGTCACAAATAGACCTTGATGCACTAGCCTCATGCACATCCTGATGTGTTACATTTCTGCAGATATACCTGTATGGAAAACAACATTCCTGAGGGGAAAAAAGGAGTTATCTGTTGGATTTGAGGAATTTTTGTTGTGGAGAATCCTGTCACAAATAGGCCTTTCTGCATTAGCCTCATGCACATCCTGATGTGCTATATTTCTGCTAATAAACTTCTATGGAAAACAACATTCGCGAGGCAAAAAAAATAATTATTTGTTGGATTTGAGGACTTTTTGTCATGGAAAATCCTGTAAAATATAGGCCTTAATGTATTAGCCTCATGCACATCCTGATATATTTCTGCTGATAAACCTCTATGGAAAACAACATTTCTGAAGGAAAAAGGAGAGTTATTTGTTGGATTTGAGGATTCTTTCTCATGGAGAATCCTGTCACAACAGGGCCTTTCTGCATTAGCCTCATGCACATCCTGATCTGCTATATTTCTGCAGATATACCTTTATGGAAAATAACTCAGTTTTCCCTCAGGAATGTTGTTTTCCATAGAGGTTTATAGCAGAATTTAACACATCAGGATGTGCATGAGGCTAATGCATTAAGGCCTATTTTTACAGGATTCTCCATGAGAAAGGATCCTCAAATCCCACAAATAACATTCCAGAAGGAAAAAAAGAGAGTTATTTGTTGGATTTGAGCATCCTTTCTCATGGAGAATCCTGTCACAAATAGGCCTTTCTGCATTAGCCTCATGCACATCCTGATGTGTTTAATTTCTGTTAATAAACTACTATGGAAAACAACATTCGTGAGGCAACAAAAGAATTATTTGTTGGATTTGAAGATCTTTTCTTGAGGAGAATCCTGTCGCAAATAGACCTTTCTGCACTAGCCTCATGCACATCCTGATGTGTCACATTTCTCCTCATGGAAAAAAGGAATCACCTCTCTCCTGATTAGCTTATCTCCAACTCACCTTGAAGAGACAACAGCAATAAAAAGAGCTCTAATATTTTTTAAAAACTGATGTTGGCCCAAGAACACTCCTGTCACCACCCAGCTCAAAATTTAGAACACAGAGATGCATGGAAAATTATGGAATATATATACATAAATACATTGAATTTCCCTCTGTAATCATGGCTCCATTTACACTTGTGATTACAGAATAAATAATGAAAAAATTAAGGTGGGATAGAGAAAAGACAGGCTGAGGGCTGGGAATGTTCCCCTGGAGCAGGGAAGGCTCCAGGGAGAGCACCCAGCACATTGCAGGGCCTGCAGGGGCTCCAGCAGAGCTGCAGAGGGACTGGGGACAAGGCCTGCAGGGACAGCACCCAGGGAATGGCTCCCACTGCCAGAGGGCAGCCATGGGTGGCATCTTGGCAATGAGGAATTCCTGCCTGGGCTGGCACTGCCAGAGCAGCTGGGGCTGCCCCTGATCCCTGCAGTGCCCAAGGCCAGGCTGGAGCAGCCTGGGATGGTGGCATTGGAATGGGATGGGCTTGAAGGGCCCTTCCCACCCAAACCATTCTGGGATTTGGGACACTCAGAATCCATCCCCAGGGATTTTGATGGAAGTTGGGGATGGCAAAGGGAAGGGAGACCCTTCCTGGAGTGCTGAGATTGCCAGTGAAGCCCCCAGATCCCAAAATCCCTTCCTAGAGAGGAGTCGGGGTGGGGATGGATCCAATGGCAGGCTGGGAGAGCTGGGAATGGAGGGAATTCCCTGGAGAGGGAGCCTGGGGTGGGATTTTGGGAAGGGATTCCCAGAGCAGCTGGGGCTGCCCCTGATCCCTGCAATGGCCAAGGTTGGACACTGGGGCTGGAGCAGCCTGGGACAGGGGGAGGTGTCCCTGCCATGGCTGGGGTGGCACTGGGTGACCTTGAAGGTCCCTTCCCACCCAAACCATTCCATGATTCCATAATTCCCTGATATGATACCAAAATCTCTCTGGAATACATAAATCCACATTAACACACATCAAGTGAAGGCTTCATTCGCTGTCAGTGACAGCACAGAAATGTTTAAAAAATAATAATTAAAAAACCCCAATTTTCCTGTCAATTCTTCCAGACTTTCCCACACAAAACGCCCCAATTTTTTGAGAACCAACCTTCAGAGTTTTTTCAAACAAGGCCCTGATTTCTCGCTGGCCTCCAGATGGTTCCATTTCTCAGGGCCTCACAAACCAGAGACTCATTTCTGCCCAAACTCCAAGCAGGGACAACAATTCCCTGTCCCACACATCCCCAGATGGCTTCTCCACAGGATTCCTCCTCCATAACCTTGCAAATTTTATTTTTCCATCAGCCTCACCTTGTGCTGAAAGCTTGGAAGCCTCATCTCCTATTAATAAATATTTAGGAACTGTAGAAATAAATAAGGCAGCTGACTCTAATGTTAATCCAGTTGTCTGTCCTTGACATTTTTCCTGACTTTTAAATGTTTAATTAGGTTATTAATAGCACGGAGGCTTCGTTAGCCCTCTGGTTAATCAGGTACAGCTTGGAGCTGGAAATGCAAAATGCTGGGCCAGAGGTGCACAGAAAATTCTGGGAACAAAAGAGATTTGGGGATGGATCCTTTAAAAGCAGAAAATTCCTAAGGGTCCATTTCATTAGAGCTGTGCTTCTTATCTTATTTTTTTTCCTTTGCAAACATGAGTGGAATTTCTTTTTTTTTTTTTTTTTTTCTTTGCAAACATGAGTGGAATAAAGGGATTTTTGGTACAGCAAAGCAGAATTTACAGGTTTTGAAGTGTTCCTCCCAAATGTCAGAACTTTCTGCTCTATTTAAATTTAGAAAAGAAAAGCTCAAGGGGAGAGAAAGCTGAGGAGAAAGAAAGAAGAAGAAAAGAAAGAAGAAGGAAAGAAGAAGAAAAACAAGAAGGAAAGAAGAAGAAAAGGGGAAGAAACGAAGATGGAAAAAGGAAGGAAAAAGGAAGGAAACAAGAAGGAAACAAGAAGGAAACAAGAAGGAAAGGAAGAAGGAAAGGAAGAAGGAAAGGAAGAAGGAAAGGAAGAAGAAAAGGAAGAAGAAAAGGAAGAAGAAAAGGAAGAAAAAGAAGGGAGAAAGAACAAAGAAAGAAGGAGAAAGGAGAAAGAAGGATAATAATAATAGTAATAGTAATAGTAATAGTAATAATAATAATACTAATACTAATACTACTACTACTACTACTACTAATAATAATAATAGTAGTAGTAGTAGCAACTGCATTTTATTCTAATTACTTCTAATTTTTAAAGAAAATGCTCAGCTAAAATTTCTTTCCATCACTTCCACCTGGCTAATTAACAAAGACAAGCAGTGTTATCAGTAGTGATATCAGCCCCTCAGAACCCTAAATGAGATTTAATAAGATTTAACTCTTAACAATCTCACTTTGGCCAGAGCAGATTCCCAAGGGAATTCCTGGTGGACTTTTAAACAAAGGAGAAATTCAGGGCACACAGTGAAGGAGGGACTTGCTGTGGCTCAAATTTGGAGAAAAAAAGCATCAAAGTATTTTAAAAGTATTTAGGAAAAAGCTCCTCTTACTCCTAGAGCTCCTTTCAGAACATTTTATTTATAAGATATGATATATAATATAACATATAATGTATATGTTATAATATGATATAAAATATTATATATAATATGATATCTAATAGGATATACAATATATAATGTAGGATATAATATATAATATATAATATATAATATATAATATATAATATATAATATATAATATATAATATATAATATATATATCAAATACAATATAATATAACATCATAGTATATTATATAATTATACTATATTATACAATTATACTATATTGTATAATATAACATTACATTATATTACATATTATATTACACTACATTACATATTACTTATATTATATTATATTATATTATATTATATTATATTATATTATATTATATTATATTATATTATATTATATCATATCATATCATATCATATCATATCAATCATATCATATCATATCATATGACATTATGTGACATTATATAGTATATAGTACCAAATAATACATAATAAAATATATACTATAAAATAATATATAATGCAAAATAATATATATTACATTTATTATCTTCCTATTTACAATATTATATTTATTATTTACATGAAGGTCTTGCTCTCTGGGTAAGAGGCAGGCAGGAAAAGCCTCAGAATGAATTTTCCTTACCAGGTTGAGGACCCTGATGGGCAGGTTGTGCAGGCCCCTGATGGCAGCCAGCCTGTTGTGTGACAGCCCCAGCTGGGTCAGGCTGTGACACTGCTCCAGCCCTCGGATCTCCTCAATCTCATTGTCTGTGCACGGCTCTCAGGAGAAAAACATGAGCTGAACACAAAACCTGAGCAGTAATGAGGTGCTAAATCAACAAATTGGGGTTATGGGCTGGGGAGCTGGACAGGGAAGGATTTATCCTGAAGGGCTTTAAATCCTACTGCTCCTACAGAAATTATTCAAGGTATAATTTTATGGGGTTATTTTAGTTTAAATTATACCTGTTGTGTCCTGGCCATCTGTCCTGAGAGGAGAAAGTGCATTTTAAATTAACGTCACAGTTATAAACAGTAGCACAAGTAATTAGAATTCCTCTCAGGGAACCTCAGCATTACCAGAACTCCTCAAATTCCCTAAACAAAGAACTTTTGACAACAAATCCAGCTCCAATTCCTCCTTGAAATGGATGAAGTGAGAGGAACCTGACCCTGATCTGCCCAAAATCAGGTAAAACTCTGGGACTCTTTGGTGACTGGAGTTAATCAGAAGTTTGAATAAAGAAAAATTAAAGTTTAGGCCACAAGCATCAATGTGAGGCAGCAAATTGCTCAGCCCTGTATAATAATAAATTCAATTTTTGCCTTTTCATGACTCACTATAAAGCTTTGTCACTTCTTTTTGGCCAAGTTGTGTCTCTCTCTGGTTGGACAATTCCTCCCTTTGGAAAGCTCTCAGGTGTGCACAAAAAAAGGAGAAAATTACCTGAAAATGTGCATCAAAGTTCACTAAAAATGGAGAGGAAAGGTGAGTCTGTCACTGGGAAAGGGATGGGAAACGTTTCTGCTGCTGCAGGAGATTTCAGAGGGGATTAAAATCTGATTAACAATCAGATTAAAAATCAATTTATCAGATTAACAATCTGATTAAAAATCTGATTGTTCTACCAGGCGAGGAGAGTTTGACACAGATTGGGGCCACTGAATTCTGAATTTCCAGTCCTGCCCTCATTTTCCTCTTTTTTAGGGGTTTCTCTTGTGTATATGAAAACATTTTTATCCCCATTTCACCAAATGAAGAAATCCAAGGCACCACAAAACCAAACCAAAAACTACACATCAGCTCCACAAGACAAATATTCAATTTTATTTTTTTTAATTTTCTCCCCTTTTAAATTTTGCTAGAGAGGTTTTTGCTGCATTATGGAAAATTAGGATTGCAAAAGAAAAGTGGTTTGGTGCCATTTTGTGACAGGATTCGTGTCACCTGCATGCTTTGTAGAGTGGGAAGAACACAAATAAATATTATTTTTTTAAAATAAAAACTATTTTAATAACAGAATATGTATATTATATATTATATTTGTATATAATATATATTATATACAAATATAATATAATAATATACATATATAATATATATTATATAATATACATAATATATATGTATATGATAAAATATATATTATATATGCATATAATACATACTATATTTATTATATATATTTCTTTTATATATAGATAGATTTATATAGATATATATAGATTTATTTTAATATATATAATTTAATTTTTATCTTTAAAATATATAATATATAATATGTAATATATAATATATAATATATAATATAATATAATATAATATATATAATATATTATATAGTATACATAATATGTAATATATAATTATATTACATAAAGTATAATTATATTATATATATTCATATAGTGTATGTTATATTTTAACACCATCAATGCTGAAGTAAATTAAGCTCAGTCTCAGCACCATAATTATAATTTTATCTCAATTCTAAGGACAAACTGACACGAAGGGGAAAATACAAAGAAAACAGGTATTTATCTGAAGAAATAGCAAAATAAATCAATTTTCCTCCAATTTAAGATTCCCCAAAGGATACAATCCAGCAGCAGCTTGGTAAGTGAATGGTATTCTGATAAATCTTTCATTTTTGGGATTTGATTGTGTGAAAAATCTACTTCCTAAAGGAAAAAAAAAAAAAAGAGAGGAATTTGGGGCTATTTCTTCAGCATTTACTCTGGCTGGGTGTTTGTTCCACCCTCCCACCACATGCAGGGGTTCAGTGAGGAAGAAAATAAATGTAAAAGTAAATGTAAAAGTAAATGTAAATGTAAAAGTAAATGTAAACGTAAATGTAAACGTAAATGTAAACGTAAATGTAAACGTAAATGTAAACGTAAATGTAAATCAGACACAAAGATTTGGTAAAGGAAAATGGAAAAGTAAAATGTGAATTGAGGTAAAAAAAGAAGAATAAAAAAGGAACAAAATTTGACTTGCTTGAATACATCTAACTTAGATTCAGAAAATGGTTTTGAATTTAAAACTTTAATTTTTTTATTTAATTTTTTTCAGACTTACCCTGAGGTTTTTAGGGGCTTTAAAGTTGAAATAAGTGGTCAGTTCATTATTGGAAGCATTCAGCTCTACTAAATAAGGCATGTGACTGACACAGGAAAGATCTAGAAAAGAAATAAAATGTCAAATGCTGAGCCTGAATGCAAAGATCATCCCAGCAAAATGTGATAATTACATCCTGCAGCAATTAAGAGTTAATTTGGAGCTGCATGTGCAGAAAGTGATGCTTGAAATGCAGAAATCAGAGAAATTAACACCTTCTCCTAGAGGAGGAAAAAAAGGTTTATAAACCATAAAGAATAAATATCCAAGTCAGACATTTAATTTTCATTATGCCTTGAAACAAGAATTTATTTTTATATTTTTAGATATCATTATGATAATATAATATATTATAATATTAATATAATACAATAAAACAATATAATATACTATAATATAAAGTATTATAATATATTATATTATTATTTTAATATACAATATAATGTTGTAATATAATATAATATAATATAATATAATATAATATAATATAATATAATGCAATATAATGCAATATAATGCAATATAATGCAACATAATGTAATATAATGCAATATAATATAATGCAATGTAATGTAATGTAATATAATGTATTATATTGCATTATATTATATTAGGTTAATATAATGGAATTATGTATTAATATATGTAATTATATATTATATAAATATATTTTAAAATTATCTAATTATACATATTATATAAATATATATAATTTAATTCTATAATTCTATATAATGATATAATTTTATATAATACAATGTAATGTGATATAATATAATACAATATGATGTAATGTAATGGAATGTAAATTAGCTTTCTAAGAACACGGAGTCAGATTCATCATCTCCTTCCTGCCACACCCCTTCACCTTGATGTCTGCTGGGATTTTATTTTTGGGTGATAAACTGAGAGTTTGAGCTCCATGTTCCGCTGTTGATGGGCAGTGGAGATTTTGGGCAAATTTTCATTATTATCTTTTTAGCCTTCTGTAAGTATCCTTTCTGTATTCTTTACTATAATATAATATAGTACACTATAATGTAATGTAATATAATGTAATGTAATGTATTGTAATGTAATATAATACTGCATTAATATATGTAATAATATATAATATATAATATATAATATATAATATATAATATATAATATATAATATTATATATTATATATTATATAATATATAATATATATTATATAATATATATTAGATATTATATATTATATAAAATAGATTATAGAATTATTTAATATCTATGTTATATTTAATGTAATTACATAATAGATATAATTATATAATGCTATGTAATACAATGTAATACGATGTGATACGATATAATATAATGTATTCTATTACATTATATTACATTAATACAATGTAATTACGCATTAATATATGTAATTAGATATTATATATTATATAAAATATCTTATAAAATTAACTAATTATATATTATATAATTATATATAATTTAATTATATAATAGATATAATTAGATAATTTTTTATAATACAATGTAATGTAATGTAACGCAATGCAATGCAATGCAATGCAATAATAAATTAGACTTCTAAGAACATGGAGTCAGATCCATAATTTCCTTCTTGAAATGGGGGACCCCAAAAATGCCAGACCCCTTCACCTTGATATCTGCTGGGGTAATAAACTGAGAATTTGAGTTCCATGTTCTCTCCATGTGCTGCTCTTAATGGGCCGTGGAGATTTTGGGATTTTGGAGGAGATCAAGCCTGGCTCTGTGCAATGTTTAAATTGTCATTAAAATGTCAGCCAGGCTTTGTGACACTAAAACTCCGTGCTCCAGCGAATTTCTCATCTGAAGCAGCTTCACAAGGCAGGAATTTGTGGTTCATTTACTCCATACCATTAATTTTATTGGAGGAAAGCTCCATTTTCTGCAGGTGAATGTATCCGGAGAGAATGCTGATGTCACTCAGCCCACGACCCTGGAAAAGGGAAAGGATTTTAATCACAATTTTAATAACTGGTTAATAACTCTGCTCACCCAAAGTCCCTCCAGCTGCAGCAGGACAAGGTGACATTACAAAAAGTGATGGTGGAGCGGCCAGAAATGGAGAAAATGCCAAAAAAAAGGACTTTAAAACAACACAACCACTTCAACTTTAAAACAACACAACCATTTCAACTTCCTGAATGCAGCATTCCTCGTGATTTACACATTTCTCTACTTTTTTTTCCTCCAGCTTACTGAAGGAGGAAGATACATTTTTCACACCTAAGGACTGGATAAGGAAAAAAAATATAATAAAACAATAATGATAATAAAAATATTACAATATAATATAAACATAATAATATATTATTATATATAATGTACAATATATAATATTATATAAAATAATATAAATGTAATGAATATTATAATATAAATATAATTATATTATAGAAATATAATGATAATTAAATAATAATAAATTAAAAATCTCAGTGCTGATGCTAATACATGAAAAAAACCCCCAACAAATCACCACTCTGGCAGTCAGCTGGAGCCACTGTGAATCTTAGCAAAAACCGTATTTTTATAACCATTTTATTGTCATTAACATGAAACAGGCAATGACAAAAATCTGCCTCTGAAAATCTTGTTTTTTAACAAGCCTTTTTTTCCCAACTATTTGCTGTTGAAGAAAAGGCAAATAATATAATATATATAATATTATATATAATAATAATATATACATATCTGTATTCTCTATATAATTTATTTTTATATTTTTATATATATTTCTATATATATTATTATACAAAATATGCATTTCTATTTTTAGATATAATTTATATTTATAGTTTTATATCTATGTTATCTAATATTATATAAAATATATGTTCATATTTTATACATAATTTTTTTTTATATTTTATACCTATTTTATATATAATATTATATAAAATATATATTTATCTTTTTATATATAATTGATTTTTATATGTTTATATCTATTATATGTATAATACTATATGAAATCTATATTTACATTTTAATATATAATTGATTTTTATATTTTTATATCTATTATATATATAATATGATATGAAATCTATATATTTATTTCATACATAATTGAGGTTTTATATTTTTCTACTATTGTATATTATATTATATTATATTATATTATATTATATTATATTATATTATATTATATTATAATATAATATATTATAATATATTATATTATATTATATGTATCATATTATATATACATTAATATTTTATATATAATTGATTTTTATATTCTAATATATTAAAAATATTTTAATATATTATTTTTATATTCAAAAAAAGGGAACATTTGTGCAGAAAAGCACCTTAAAATGATGTTTTTTTGCTGGTACTCACTGGCAGTGACAGGTGAAGATAAACGTACTCAGTGCCGGGGGCGGAGCGGCCGAAGGTGTGGAGCCCCTCAGCGGCCATGTCTTCATCCAACACCTCCTGCAAGTGACCCTAAAAACACCAGGAAAAGAGAAAAAGTGGATTTAGAGGAGATTTATGAGGGGAAATTCCCACTGGGAGAATCACGAGGCTGCTGGGGTTCAGGTGGGAACAGGGTTGATAAAAGTCCTCTGTCACTGGGATATTTTATCAAAAATTCCTTTTGCCAGGATCTTTTCTCCTGGGAAGCTTCAGCGTCTCCATGTTTTGTTACTTTGGAATGTGACTTGGAGAATTGTTTATCCAGCATGTGAATTGTTTTTAATTAATGCCCAATCACAGCCCAGCTGTGACAGGACTCTGGTCAGTCATAAGATTTTATTATTCATTCTTTGCTAGTGTTCTGATGAAACCCCTTCTCTTTCTTTAGTGTAGTTTTAGTATATAATTTTCTTTTAACATAATTGTATCATAAAATAATAAATCAGCCTTCTGAGAACATGGAGCCAAGACTCTCATCTCTTCCCTTGTCTGTGTCATTGTCATATTTTCTGGAAAAATCCTCTTTGCCCAGGAATCTTCTCCTGAGAAGCCTCAGAGAAAAAGGAAAACAATATTCTCTCATTTGCTTCTGCTGTGTTTTGCTGCTTTGGAATGTGGTTGGAGATTGTTTAACCACAGGTGATTGTGCATTGGTTTCATGTGAATTGTTTTAATTAATGGCCAATTATGGTCAGGCTGTGTGGGTCTCTGAGGAGCCAGTCACGAGTTTTTCATTATTATCTTATTAAGCCTTCTGTCTGTATCCTTTCTGTATTCTTTAGTATAGTTTTAGTATATAATTTTCTTTTAATATAATATAGATCAGAAAAGAGTAAATCAGCCTTCTGAAACATGGAGTCAGATTCTCATCTCTTCCCTCATCTGTGTCACATTCATATTTTCTGGAAAATCCCTTTGCCCAGGACTCTTCTCCTGGGAAGCTAAGAGGCCTCAGAGAAAAAGGAAAACAATATTATTTGCTTCTCCTGTGTTTTGCTGCTTTGGAATGTGGTTGGAGATTGTTGGATACTTTGGAGAAAGAGAACTGTGAAAGATGGGACCCATCAGGGGTAATTTTAGATGATTGGCTTTAAAGCATCTACAACATAATGTAACAAAAGCTGATAGGCCAAGAAACACTTATAATGTCTGGTGATTAGGAAATAATTGGCTTCTGATTGTGATGGTGTGAATTATAACATCTGTATTGTCTCATCCTTCACGTGAGACTGAAAATAGAATAAAAGTTTTTAAAACATCTCTTAGCTGCCCCATCTCTAGCTCAGAAAACAGCTTAATCCAACAGAGACCAAGATAAAGAACAGAATAATTTCATTATAGCACCTACATGTTATAGCGAGGGAGAGCACAGAATAATTTCCACAGGGCAAAATATGAGGTGATATTTTGTGGTGTTGGGATTTAAATCTGGGCAGGGCAGGGAGAGAAAATTCCCACGTGTCCACGGGTTTTATTGA
Organism: Melospiza georgiana; assembly: GCF_028018845.1. Taxonomy (NCBI): domain Eukaryota; kingdom Metazoa; phylum Chordata; class Aves; order Passeriformes; family Passerellidae; genus Melospiza; species Melospiza georgiana. Next base: position 1,870,207 of record NC_080433.1, read on the forward strand.
AGCTCAGGCTGGGAATTTAAGCAGGAAATTGGGTTAATTTGGCCATATATTTGCCAGGCAGTTTATCCTTAATCTTATATGGCCAGGAGCACTTGGCAGTGCTGGGTTAATGGCTGGAATTGACAATTTTCAAAGATTTTTTTTCCCAATCTAATTGATTTTGAGAGAGAGAGAGACACAATCCATGAGGACCCCGGACACCACGGGGAAGGGAGGGACCCTAAAAAAGGCAGAAATCGGAGGTGCCGCCCTTCTTCCCCCGAAATCCGCACCGAGGGGGGAAAGAACAGCTCCCTCCCATGCCACACCCCTCCCCACACAGCCCTGGGCCGAACCTCTGAGCGCTCCGACTCTTCCTCCTCGCCTTCCTCCTCCGGCTCATCCTCGCCGTGAGGGGCGCCGGGCCGGGGCTTCTCCTGGAGTAACTCCTCAGCGAGCGCCTGCGGCGGCTCCTCAGGATGGGGAGGCGGCTCCCCGGGGCTGCTTTCTGTGCCGTTCTCCTCGCCGCCCGCCATGAGCTGTGATAAGGAGAGAGGAGACGGAGGAAACTCCGCTATCGGCGCTGTCCCTGCTCAGCCTAGGCCGCCGCCATTTGTTTACGCGTTGCTATGGAAACGGGAAGCACCGGTGATTGGCTCCAACCGCCCCGCCAGCCAATAGGAGCGCAGAGCGTGCAGCGGGGCAGCATGGGAGTTGTAGTTCGCCTCCCTGAGGGAGCCCTCAGCCTCGCTCCCGCGTTATTGTGAAAAATGCCTCTTTTATGATTGGCTTTTTGCAAATATTCAAATGAATATTATATGTGTTGTGTTAGAAAGTGATGCTGTGTTAATTTTCTTAAGTAGTGTGTTGAAGATAGTTTTAGGTTATAACATAGGGTTAAAATAGAAACTATGCTATGTAGGATGCTTTTTTTTTTCTAAAGAAAGGACTCGCAGCGAGATAGCGGCCACAGGACACCTGAATCTTTCAGAGAAAGAGAATTTATTGCCCCATTATCAGGAGAAATGAACTTCTTCCTGCCTCATTTGGGCAGGATGACACCATCAGGATTCAGAGGAACAAGCTGACACAGCTGACACAGATTGTGCCCAGACACAATCCTGTGTTTGAATGGAATTTGTGCATCATGTATGAGATGTATGAATATTCAACAGGTTATTGTTTTTAAGGGTTAATCCTCTGTTAACGTGGGGCCTTTTTCAGGCTAATGTTGCCCAGAAAAGGTACCCAGACTGTCCCTAACTCTTCATTTCTATTGTCTCATATTGTCCTAATTCAAACTGTCCAAATTATTATTACTCTAAGTATATTGCTACTTTTATAACCATGTTATTACTATTAAACTTTTAAAATTTTAAAGAACAAGCGATTGGCGGTTTTTACAGTTATAAATATGTCAATTTAAGGAGATAAAGAGGCGCACAAAGACTCTCTGGTGAGCACTGAGCCTTTACTGCCACCTCAGTGTGTGCAGGGTGACCAAATTAGTTTTGATCAACCATAAGGTGACCCAGACCCTTCTTAAGCCAAATTTACGTATTAACATTGACAGCCTTGAGGATGAAATGGTTTCCAGGTGTGCCGTGTCTCACCTGTGTGACCACAGTCCCCAGAACCCCACCTGTAACCTGCGATTGTGCCACCTGTGAAAAATGCCAATCACATGTTTTTGAAATGTTAAAAGTTTAATAGTAATAAAATGGTTATAAAAATAGTAATACAATTAGAGTAACAATAATTTGGACAGTTTGAATTAGGACAATATGAGGCAATAGAAACAAAGAGTTATGGACAGTCTGGGTACCTTTTCTGGGCAAAATAAGCCCCCAAAAGGACCCACGTTAACAGAGGATTAACCCTTAAAAACAATAACCTGTTGTGTATTCATACACTTCATACATGATGCGTAAATTCCATTCAAACACAGGATTGTGTCTGATCATCATCAACTCCTAACTTGAAGAACTCCTAACATCACCCAAATGAGGCAGGAAGAAGTTCATTTCTCCTGATAATGGAGCAATAAATTCTCTTTCTCTGAAAGATTCAGGTGTCCTGTGGCTGCTATCTCACTGCGAGTCCTTTCTTTAGGAAAAAAAGTATCCTACATAGCATAGTTTCTATTTTAACATTTTGCTATAACCTAAAACTATATTTACCACACTACTTTAGAAAATTAATACAGCATCACTTTCTAACACAACACATATAATATTAATTTTAGTATTTGTGAAAAGCCAATCATAAAATAGGCATTTTTCACATATCCCATTGGGAAGGGCCAAAAATAGCATAAAAGAGGGATTTCAGGGCAAAAACATGGAAGGGGAAAACTTCTTCTTGTTAGGGATCAGTAAATGGCTGGGTCTCTTCTCCTGCCTGAAGGGATGACTTGAAGTGAGTTTTGTGCCTCCAATTGCACTGGAGCAGACCTGGGAATATTTATTTTATAGCTATATATCCATATCTATATATATATAAATGTATATACACACAGAGAGAAATATAAATTAGATTTCTGTTATTACACTTTCTTTCACAACACACCATTAACGCTCCATAGTTGGTGAAATACTGTTTTTCCTTAAGAGAAAGGTACAATTTCAGAACTGACGGGTGGAAAAAAATAAAATCTATATAATTTTGCCAAATTTTTGGGAAATAATGAGAGATGAGACTGTCACAGCAGGGGAAAGCAAAATTACAGTTTTTGAGATATCTTTGTGTATTGTCCTGTTTTTATATCATGTGTATCTTACAGACAGCAATCTGCTCCTAATACAGATTTGAAATAAAGATGCTAAAGATATTTGAGTTTTTGGGTCTAACATCCACCTTTATTTTTTTTCCACATTGCAGAATGGGGAAAACTGAGAATGAAAAGGCAGAAAATAAAGGGAAAAGGAGGAGGAGATGTCTCCAAATACAAATCCCTGTAAAAATAAACATGGGGAAAGAACTTATGCATGTGGTGAAACATTTTAATATTGGGGATGGGGTTATTGCAGTGAATTTCCATTGTTGGTAAAGTGACATCTCATCTTTGAATGAGGTGATTATTGCAAAGAAAAAAATGAAGAGGGAGATATAAAAACTCCTTATGGACATTGCTCGCTGACTTTTATCTCTGTGCTTCAGGGAAACATTATGATAAGTGCAATAAAGCCACCCCAAATTACCTCCTTTTATTATCTCCCTGGTCATAAATGTTCAAACCCTTAATGGGATTTATTCCTTCTCCACTGAGCAGCCCCTGGCAGTGGAGAGCTCAGAAAGGACAGAAAACCCTGCAAGGGAAGGGGGAGATCTGTCTGGGACTGGGGTTGGGAGTGATGCCTTGAGTTTTAGCTTTCATATTTTCCACATCCTGCATTAGTTGTGTGACTCTGACTTTATATAAAGTGTCAGCAGGTTCTCCTCACAGCTCAGTCAGACAGAACATTCATTTTCCAGCCCCAGAACCAAGGACAGCTCAGTTTTTGGGCAACTTCAGGCCCAAAAAGTGCAAACAACAGCGAATTGAGGAGAGCAATCTGGGAGGATGGGACTGCAGAACCTGGAGCTGGAATTGGACAATTAAAAGGATTTTTCCAGGAAATATGACAGTGACAATTTGTCCTTGGTGCCCAGCTGGAGCAGGAATTGTTTTGTCTCCCTGCTCTGCGCACAGAACTCACCATCCCATAATATGAAGCTCAGACCCACACACTAAAGCAGCACAGAATGGGAAAAATAGAAAAGCCAAACCTGAGGCATCAATAGGACACAGGTGGGTGAGATGTTCCCCCAAATATTCCCTCTCGTTTTGAATTTCAAACCCTGCTTGGCTCCGGTGCGAAATATTCCCTAAATTCTCCTGGCTCTGCAACAGCAAACACCAAATGCCCATTAAAACAACCCCAAAACCCAGAGCTGCAGCTGTAAATCTGCAGTTATTGAGCTCATAAAACCTCCCCACATTGACAGAGGAGCCCTCCCCGCCCAGGAGTGTCGATGGCCAACACTGGCCCTGCTCCCTCCCCTGGCTGTGGCTGGGGCAGCCCCAGAGGGGCTCTGGCTGTGCCAAACCCATTTCACACCGCAGCTCAGCAGAGGAAATCACAAACACCAAAATCCAAGGCCTGAACAATTCAATTTTCTCCCCTGATCGCCGCTGTGGCTCAGCTTAGCAGAGTAAATAATGAACACCGATGTGTGACGGCGGCCACAGGTTGTGTGACCTTCCTTCAACAGGTCTCATGTTGAAGGAAGAGACGAGGATCTGACGCCATATTTCAGAGGGCTTGATTAATTATTTTATGATAATTTTATATTATTTATTTAATTTATATCATTTATTTATTTAATGATTCCATTAAAACTATACTAAAAGGAATGGAAGGAAAGGTTCTCAGAAGGCTGGCTAAGCTAAAAATAGAAAAGCAAGAATGATGACAAAGGCAGCTGTCCCAGACTCTCTGTCTGAGCCAGCTGACTGTGATTGGCCATTAATTACAAACAACCACATGAGACCAATCACAGATGCATTCCACAGCAGCAGATAATCATTGTTTACATTTCCTTCTCAGCTTCTCAGAAGGAAAAAATCTTAAAGAATGGATTTTCATAAAAAGATGTCTGCGACACCGATGCAATGAACTTCTCAAGAAATGGCTCCTGATGAGTTTTGCACAGATCATCCAAAAGAAAATTTAATGATTAGATGCTGGCTGCAGCCACCTCAGGTGTTTTTTTGTTCCTGGCTTGGTGGTTAGATCCAATCAGCAAAGGAAGGAATGGAAAATAAAGTAGAATACCTCATTGCTGAGCACGCTCCCTGCTCAGTGCAAAAGCCAGAGCTTGAACTGCAGGGCATGGGCAGCTCCAGCTTGGATTAGGATGGAATCACAATTTCCCAGCCAGGAATGAGAGAACAGGGCTGGTCCACCAAGGATTGTGTCCTGGAGAGCAATGTTGGCTTCCCTGGATCTCAGCTTCCTTTGGAGTTTATCATGTTTGGAGCACAGAGTGCTCAGGGCACCACATTCCCTGTTCTGCACTCAGCCTTGGACATCCAGGCCGGGGTTGCTCTGGGGGTATCACTGATGTGGGTGTTTGAAGTGTGGTGGGATGAGTCCTTGGGGAATGAATTCCTGGAATTGCAGCACAGGCAGCTTGGTGGCCAAGGTCTGTGGTGGTGAGTGGGGTTTGTGTGTCACAGGGACCCCAAAGCCTCAGGATGGGAGTGCAAGTGGCCATCTGTGGGATTTGCTGTGTCCCAGCTCTGTAAAACGGCTCCTTTCCACTTCCAAGAGAGCTTCCTGCTCATCTGTGAGCAATAAAAGTGACATTTCTGCATTGTTGATTTCCTCTTGGCCTTCTGAGAGGGCCCTCCCCTCACTGCCATCCACCACAGCCAGAGGGAGATCTGCAATTGTGATTCATGCTAATAAAATAAAACTGCTGCAGTCAAAGACAAAGGAGCCTCAGGGGAAAGGCTCCACAGCCAATTTCCCCAGCCAGAGCTGTCTGTGAAGGGCAGGTGATGAGTTTGGGGGGGATCCATGCATTGGTATCTCTGGGGGGTTCATCCATCCATCCATGGATTCCATCCATCCATCCATCCATCCATCCATCCATCCATCCATCCATCCATCCATCCATCATCCATCCATCCATCCATCCATCCATGGATTCCATCCATCCATCCATCCATCCATCCATCCATCCATCCATCCATCCATCCATCATCCATCCATCCATCCATCCATCCATCCATCCATCCATCCATCCATCCATCATCCATCCATCATCCATCCATCCATCCATCCATCCATCATCCATCCATCCATCCATCATCCATCATCCATCCGTCATCCATCCATCCATCCATCCATCCATCCATCCATCCATCCATCCATCCATCCATCATCCATCCATCCATCCATCTGTCTCCTATCCTTGTCCGTGTGTGTACATCCAAAAAATGAATTTATATCAGGTTTGTATCATCCTTAATCAAGACAATAAAAAAGGGAAGAAACCCTCAGGAGAGGACGTGTTGGAGGCTGACCCTCAAACTATGAAAGGAACCAGAGGAATTTGCTTTTCCTTCCACCTTTCCCATTGTGTCTGGCACAGGCTTCAGGATCGTGGCATAATTAAAACCCAGTAAAGATTATGGGGCTGTAAAAAGGAAATTGTGAAACCCTCATGAACGTTTACAGCCCCCGTGGAAACATTTCGGGTTTGTGGTCTGCAGAATATTTCCTTGTCTCTTTAAGCACCAGAGGAGCCCTTCCCTGCAATGACTCCTGGCAGAGCTGCCGGCATTTCATGGGGCTCCACAAAACAATCCATAGGCTTTGTCTGGGACCTGCTGTGTCCTGCAGGGTCATGCCAGGACAGCAGAAGGATTTGTGGGGAAGGACTGGAGCAAGGGAACAGAATCATGGAATGCTTTGGGTTGGAAGGGACATTAAAGATCACCCAGTGTCCCCCCTGCCATGGCAGGGACACCTCCCACCATCCCAGGCTGCTCCACCCCAGTGTCCAACCTTGGGCACTGCAGGGATCAGGGGCAGCCCCAGCTGCTCTGGGAATCCCTTCCCAAAATCCCACCCCAGGCTCCCTCTCCAGGGAATTCCCTCCATTCCCAGCTCTCCCAGCCTGCCATTGGATCCATCCCCACCCCGACTCCTCTCTAGGAAGGGATTTTGGGGTCTGGGGGCTTCACTGGGAACCTCAGCACTCCAGGAAGGGTCTCCCTTCCCTTTGCCATCCCCAACTTCCATAAAAATCCCTGGGGATGGATTCTGAGTGTCCCAAATCCCAGAATGGTTTGGGTGGGAAGGGCCCTTCAAGCCCATCCCATTCCAATGCCACCATCCCAGGCTGCTCCAGCCTGGCCTTGGGCACTGCAGGGATCAGGGGCAGCCCCAGCTGCTCTGGCAATGCCAGCCCAGGCAGGAATTCCTCATTGCCAAGATGCCACCCATGGCTGCCCTCTGGCAGTGGGAGCCATTCCCTGGGTGCTGTCCCTGCAGGCCTTGTCCCCAGTCCCTCTGCAGCTCTGCTGGAGCCCCTGCAGGCCCTGCAATGTGCTGGGAGCTCTCCCTGGAGCCTTCCCTGCTCCAGGGGAACATTCCCAGCTCTCCCAGCCTGGCTCCAGCCCTGCAGCAGCTCCATGGATTCCTCTGGACCCTCTCCAGCAGCTCCAAATCTTGCTGATCCCAGCACTGGATGCAGAGCTGGAGATGTTCTGTGCTCTTGTAAGAGATCCCTGAGCGAGGACTGGGTGTCTCCTCAGGGCAGATTTGGGGTAGGTCGTGCTCTGCCCAGCTTAGGTCAAAGATAAAGGAGGATCCCAGGATTTTTGCTCAGTTTCCAACACCATTTTGGTTTTTTTTCCCTGTGGGAAACCATCTCCCACTGCAAATGTGTTATAGATGCCTCGTGTGACCGATTTCCATAGGCTGGGGTGGAGAAACAGGAACCAGACAGCAGGAAAGGAAAAAATCAATGCTGGGAGGGCAGGAAAGTTTCCCAAGGGCAGAAAAGTTTTCCCAAGGGGCTTTCAGGAGCCTTGAGCTTCTGTTCCATCCCTCAGAAGTGATAAATCCAGGGCAGCCAGAGCCTGATGGAGCTGGACAGGACCATGAGGACACCTGAGCTCCAATGGGGACTGTGGGGCTCGGCCCAAACCTGTGGGAATCCATAAATTCAGAAAGTTTTGGGAAAGCTGCAAAAGGCAGCTCAGAGACAGCAGAACTGTGATTGGAGCTAAGCAGCAGCCATGAGATTGGTCAGCAGAAAAATGATGTGAAAGTAGAAAAGTAATGACAAACAGAACAATGGTCTGTGTATTGATGCTTGTCTAGAATAACTCCCTAAGCTGCAGGAAAGTTTATCAGTGAGATATGAGGGAGTTCTAAGTTAATAACAGAGCTCTGTGTGTTGTGTTTAAGGCTCACAAGCAGGGATTGGATTTGAAATAAGCCAGCATTGTTTAACCAAAGGCACCTGTGCTTACAGTGGTTGGATGGAACTGCTGTCAATGTGCTTTTGCTGTGTGGGATTGGTCACAAAACTGTAAAAGTGAGCTGTGACATTGAGTTCTGTGTCTGCTGCCTGGGGTGTGAGCTGAGGGCATCTTCCCATTGCCACAGCCATGGAATGAGGCTGGTGCTGGAAAATCAAACAGCTCAAGGCATGTTCCCAGCAGTCCCATTCCATTTGTGATTTGTACAGGGACCCCAGCTCAGTGATACAAACCCAAAAAGATTTGGTGGCTCCTCTGTGGAGAGTCCAGGACTTCAAACACCAAATGTGCCCTCAGGGGACTTTCCACACCCCTCAGGAGCCTCAGGTGTCCCAGAGGAAGCCAAGAGGAAGAGTGTGGCTGCAGAGGGATGCTGAGGGGGTGTGGGGACACGGTGAGGGGGTTGTCTGAGGAGTTATTTACTCCCAACCACAACAGCTTGTCTCTACCCACAGCCCAGCTCTGTAAACAAAAATTGTTCCCAAAATCTCTTCCCCACACCCACAGGATCTCCTGTTAGTGAGAGGGGGTTTGGAACAAACACCAACACTCAGAGTCCTTGCAAGGGGAACTTTTCCCTCATTTCCAATCTGAACCTCTCCTGGTAAAACCTGATTAGTGAGAGAGGGTTTGGAACAAACACCAACACACTTTGCAAGGGGAAGTTTCCCCTCATTTCCAATCTAAACCTCTCCTGATAAAACTTGAGGTATCTCCTGTTAGTGAGAGGGGGTTTGGAACAAACACCAACACTCAGAGCCTTGCAAGGGGAACTTTTCCCTCATTTCCAATCTCCTGGTAAAACTTGAGGTTGTTCCCCGTTGCTTAGGGGAGAAGAAACCAAATCCCACCTGGCTACAACCTCTTGTAAGGGAGTTGTAGGCAGTGAGGAGGTGCCCCCTGAGCCTCTTTTTCTCCAGGCTGAACAACTCTCTGTGATAAACAACCTGATTTCTGTGCTTCAAAATCACAACATCCACGGTGTGTTACACTCCTGGTGGGAAGGAAACGTGCTTCATTCCAAACCACACTGCCAGGAAAAGATACTCCGTGAGGATCCTCTGATGGGGATTCCACGATGCTGCTGCAAGGAAGAATCCTGGAATTGAGGTTGGAAAAGACTTCTGAGATGATGGAGTCCAACGTTCTTGTGGTGTAGAGAGGGAGCTGGAGCAGGGGATGTCTGTGGGGTGCTTGGGGTCTGGATTCCCACATTCCACACCCTGCTCCTGCCTTTCTTCTTGGTGTGATCCCTTGGAATATTCACTTCCCTTGTGAAGGTTTGGAGAGGACTGAGAGTCTGAGCTCTTGAGGAGACACCAGTTAATTGTAAACATTAATTACCTCAATGGAAAAATCTTCTCTTTCCTCTCCACCTGCTGTAGATCTGAGTGTCCCTGCTGCCCTGTTCACTCCTCATGGGCAATGTGAGGAGCAGCTCAAGGAAAAACAATTTAAATCATTTGTTTTAGACTCAAAAATACTCCCAAAGATGAGATTTTCCTGATTTTATCCAATCTGTCCCGGCCCCCACCAGCACAGCTGGGTGGGAGGGAAATGTGGACTGCAAAGCCTGAGATCAGCAAAGCAGAGCCTCAGATTATTAAGAAATTAATAATTAACCAATTCCACACCAGCACACAGCAGCCCAGTCTGAATTCAGAGCTCCTCACACACCAGTCCCACACCTCAAAGGGTCAAAAATGGGATTTGCTTGTACCAAGCAAGGACAAGGGACAAGGAAATCTCATTTCCTTGTCCCAAGCAGCTGCTTTTCCTTTTTCCAAAGTCCTTGTAGGAAATATCCAACATTCCAGGACCTGTATGTGGCCGTGTCTGAGCAGGTGAACACAGATCTGTGAACCCAGAAACATCCCATCTCCATCCCTCATGGAATTCTCCCCATTCCTGCAAACCCCTCAGGGAAAAGGAGGAACTGCAGTTAATGGCCAATGTTGGCATGAGAAAAATATGAATAAAAGGAGGGAAAAAAGGAGGGATTATAAATAGAAGGAGGGAAAAAAGGAAGGATTAAGAATAAAAGGAGGGGAAAAAAGGAGGGATTATGAATAAAAGGAGGGGAAAAAACCTTGGAAGATTCCTCACAACAGGAACTGATGGGTTCTGTGTCTTACATGGATGGTGAGAAGCCTCTGGAGTTGGTCCATGGTAGCTGAGGGCTGGACCGAGTGCCTCAGAAAATAATTTCCACACTGGTGGAGCCTTGGAGAACACCGAATTTGGGCCTGGAAAGGAATCTTTTAAACACCTCAGGAATGAGAGTTCTTAAAAACAGCCAGACAAACCGCCAGGGATTTTAAACATCCTTTAATTCTGCAATTTCAAGGTTGACACACAAAGCACCTACAGCTCAGAGAGAACCTTTCCCAGCACAGGAAACCCAGCTGGGTCCCCAGTTTTTGTGGCAAATACAAGTGCAGTGGATTCAGATTTTGGAGGAATAAGGAACCTTTTTCCAGGTGAATTTAAAGGGTCAGGGCAGGGCAGAGTTGGTGCCCTGGGTGTGCCCTGGGTGAGCCCTCCTGCCCTTGCTGATCATTGGTGCTGAGCTACACAACCCTGCCAATCCTTCCAGCGCATCAAATGACAGCCACAAAATAACCCTGGAGCTGGGGGGACTCAGAGATGACATTCAGGACGAGAAAAAGAAGCTTTTTTGTTATTTTGTTATTTTATATTGGCAATTTTCTCCCGCATCCCCCCCGCCCGGCGCTGCAGGAGCCGGCGCCAGATGGCTCCGGGATAATGAAAGAGGAGAAGTGGAAACAAATGGTCCCGTGTTACCTCCCACGTGCAGCACTGCCTGATCACCACCTGAAGGAATAAACAACCCCAGCTTTGAGCAGGGGAAACAGCAGGAAACTTCACGTGGGAACAGCCTGGAGGGAGCGCTGGCAGAGCTGAGCAGGCTCCGAAAAAGATCTCCAAACCATCGAGATCCCACGTGTGATCAACAAGCCTGGCATTGACTGGCAGGGTGCTGATTATTTAGTGTGGTCTAAACTTCCAAGACCCAATTTTCCCTTTTCCCACCCCACAGCTCCCTTTACATCTCAAGGCAAAGCAGCAGCAACAGAGCAAAGCCGAATATCCCACCCCAAACCCCGCTGGGGCTCCTGCTGCTGTTCTTTTGGGAGAACACGAAAGAAGCGTTACATGGACACACACCAAAACCACCCAAATCTCAAATGGCATTTCCCTCCTCACCACAATGCCCAGAAGATTCCCATTTTATCTTCGATTAAAACAGAACAAAACCAACAAAAAACAAACTCGGAGGTGCCGCCCGCCGGCCTCGGGTGAGGGAGGTGGCAGAGGGGCTCACACGGTGGTGATCTTCTTGTCCTTGGTGGCCTGCTTGATGGCAGCCTGCTCGCAGATGATCTCCTTGAGGCGCTGCAGCCTCATGTTCTGCGTGGTCTGGTCGCCCACGCCCGTCTGGCTGCGGTGCAGCAGGTTCAGGGCGTAGATGTACTCCAGCTCCGTGTACTTCACGCCCTGGTCCACCACCAGGTTCAGCAGCTCGTCTGCCGTGTTGTAGAGCATCTCGTAGTACTGCCTGCAGAGAGAAAAACACCCTGCTCAGCCCTGCTGCTGGATGGCTGTGAGATTCCTGACAACAAGAACTGCTGGTTCTGTGTCTCACATGGATGGTGTCGGAATTTTCCCTCATCTGCCCCACGATTGTCATTTGGGGACCACTGAAGAAAAACCTCCCCCTGTCTAAAATCTCTGGGTCTGAAGGAGAAAATTACACATGGCAAGGGCCCTGAGAGCTGAACACAGTGCTAGGCTGTTGTTCACAGGTCTTGTTTGCTGTGTGCTACACTGAGCCCAATGAGAAGAAGGAGGAGGCACTGTTGGGGAAGATGAAACAGGAAAGCCTTATCAATATGATTGTCTGGCAAAAGATTTTGAGAATAGGGAAACTATAAGCGAGATTGAAATGAAAGCAAGCTTTGAGATCCCTCAGTTACTGAACAACTGGAAGACAATGGTGTGGCCAGCTGAAGGTGATCCCCTTTTGATGGAACAACGCCCTCTGCTTGCAGACAGGCCCAAGGGTCAGAGCAGACCCTACAGCTTGGCAGAAGGGGCCCAAAGAGGAGTTTTTAGGGTTTAAAATGTAACACAGGATGGTAATGTAGTGGTTCTTATAGGCTGTATGTAAATGCTGTAGGATTTGTATCTTGTACTAGATTGGTTAGTGAGAATCAGAATATTCAACATAGAAGAAGATTTATGGTATTGTGACGGGAACTTTGCTCTCTTGCCTTTTACTCTCTTACCCCTTTTACTCTCTTATGCTTTTGCTTTCTTACTCTCTTACTCCCTTACTCTCTCCCCCTCTCATTGTCTCTCCCCCTCTCTTCTCTCGGGCCTGCTCTGAGCTGTGGCTGCAGCTCCAGCAGGGCCCTGCACCCAGGCCCTGTGCAATAAACCCCAAATCCCAGCAGGGCCCTGCACCCAGGCCCTGTGCAATAAACCCCAAATCCCAGCAGGGCCCTGCACCCAGGCCCTTTGCAATGAACCCCAAACCCCAGCAGGGCCCTGCACCCAGGCCCTGTGCAATAAACCCCAAATCCCAGCAGGGCCCTGCACCCAGGCCCTTTGCAATGAACCCCAAATCCCAGCAGGGCCCTGCACCCAGGCCCTTTGCAATAAACCCCAAATTCCATGGCCTGGCTGCAGAGATCTCTCGCCTCCGTCCATCCCGACCATGCTGCCCCCCAACGCTCCTACAGGGCACCGTGCCCTTTTTGCAACAACAGCCTTGGAAGCTGTCCCACCTCTGGGCCTGGCTGGACTTCTCCTGAGTCTCAGGTGGTCTCCCCCCAGCAGACCCTCACCTGTTTTACAACCACCATGACAGACTGGGATGTAAGGAGCCTCTCCATCAAGGACTGAGACGTGGAACCCCCATGTGGAAAGGCCCCTCTGCTCCTTCCAAGGATGGGACTGACACCCCCAGCCCGGGGCAGGTGTGTGTGGGACCAAAGCTGACCAAAGCGAGATGTTTGCCTGCAGGTGTGACCACTGAACCAAGAAAACAATGGCTCTTGTTTACTGCTGAGAACATGGACTGCCTGTTACATCTGTTCCTTACTGTATCTGTTTCCCCCCCCCTCACAATTTCCAATAGAATTATCATAATAAAAACCTCTGAGTCAGTGAGTGATTTTGAGATGTCCCTGACATAACAGGTGGATCCTCGACTGGACTAGTGTGATGGTGTTTACAGGGAAGAGATGAGAATGTTGACTCCATGTTTCAGAAGCCTGATTTATTATTTTATGATATATATTACATTAAAACTATACTGAAAGAATAGAAGAAAGGATTTCCTCAGAAGGCTAGCTAAGAATAGGATAGCAAAGAATGGTAACAAAGGCTTGTGGCTTGGCTCTCTGTCTGAGCCAGCTGACTGTGACTGGCCATTAATTAGAAACAACCACATGAGCCCAATCCCAGATGCACCTGTTGCATTCCACAGCAGCAGATAATCATTGTTTACATTTTGTTCCTCAGGCCTCTCAGCTTCTCAGGACGAAAAATCCTAAGGAAAGGATTTTTCATAAAAGATGTTTGCGAGAGACTGGACTAAAGGACTTTGTTTCTACGTTGGTAGCTATATCCCCCTCTTTCTCTCTCTCTTTTTCTCTCCCTTAGTCCCTCTATCACATTTTGCTGTGGTCATTCAATAAAGCTGCATTTGTTTTGATTATCACTGCAAATCCCCTGTGCTGTGTCGGTTTTTTTGCACCCTGAGATCACCCCACGAACCACCCCAAAACGCGTTCGTAAGGACGGATCATGACAATGTCCCAGACCTTTGCTTTTGCAGAATTCCACGAGCTGTTGCTTTTATTCAACACTTCCATGAGCAGAGAAAGCTGAACAAAGCACAGACATCTTCCTGCTGAACGTCATCCTAAAATCCCAGAGGGGTTTGTGTTGGAAGGGATCTCAAAGCTCCTCTTGTTCCACTCCCTGCCATGGTCAGGGGCACCTTCTGCCATCCCAGGGGGCTCCAAGCCCTGTCCAGCCTGGTCTTGGGCACTTCCAGTGATCCAGGGGCAGCCCCAACTGCTCTGGGCACCCAACATGGGCAGGTCTTAAAGTCAAAGTGATAAAAATTCCCTTTACTGAGACTCACACGATGGTTTGGGTTGAAAGAGACCTGAAAGCCCATCCAGTTCCACCCCTGCTTTGAGCTCCTCTCTTCTGCCCCCAGGTATCCCCTGGCTGAGCCCTGGGAGCTTTTCCTGCCCAGGCTGATGGTCTGGGAAGGGTAAATCAGCTTCCCTGTCCTTCCCTGTGCCCACATTAAAGCCAAAAGAGATCTTGGGGAGCTAAATTTGCTCTTTGCTCAGCTTTGCTAATCCCACATAATTATTTATTAACCTATTTGTCAGGTGACAGACCGAGCTTTTGATAACTTAACTGTTTTCCTTGGTTTTTAAACCTCAACTTTAAAACCACAAAGGAGTTGGCCTACTTTGTGGTTTTGAAGTGAATCTGGAGCTTTCCATGGAGCAGATTCCCCTCACTGTCCTCCATTTATTTATTCCCTCCATCCTTTACAACTCGCTTCCCTCAGCCACCTCTTGACAATCAAAAGAGGGTTTCTAATGGCAGGGACAAACACACTTGTGAGAGGAAAATGAAGAGCCTAAATAAAAAATCACAGAACAAGAGGCTCGTCCCACTCCCTCTTTCATATTTCATTATTTGATAACATCAGAGGCTGAGTCCATCAGAGCTGCTCGGGCGAAGGCAAACAGGAGAGCGTCTGATCAATATTTATTAATACTTTCAAAGACAAGGGAGGCAAAGTTGAGCAGGCTCCGTAATGGAGTGAATAATTACTCATGCAAATCGGGCCTGGCCGCGGGCGCTGCCGTGGCACAGCGGCAGGTTTTTAATTGCACCCAATTAAAAATGCACACCTTGTGCTCCTTCCCTGCTGCCTCGCCTGCTCCCCTTTTCTTCTAGAGAGGAAATTTTTTAATTAAAAAATAATCTGATCCCGAGAAGAGTGACAGATGAGTCCTGTGTTTGTGAGGGGCAGGAATTCTTCAGTCACCTCAGATTTGGGACAGGTGAGGAGAGGATGGGGCTGTGCTGCTGGGCTTGTCCAGTGGTCAGTTTGTGCACTTTTAGCCCTTTTTTCCTTTAAGGTGCTCTGTCACATTGGAAAGACAATGGATTTTCTACTTTGGAGCAAAACTTCCCTGCCCCTGGATCCCTGGAATGAAAGCTTGGAGCAGATTAATTCCCTTGTAAAGAGCAGCTCTTATTCCATAGGAATTTGGGAGCAGAATTCCTATGGAATAAGAAGAACCTTCCTAAAAAGAACAGGTCTCTAAGAATCTGTTCCATGTTTTTGTGCCAGGCTGGATGGGGCTTGGAGCAGCCTGGGATCATGGAAGGTGTCCCCACCATGGCAGGGATGATTTTGGAGGTCCCTTCCAACCCAAATCATTCTAAGATCCTTTTTTTATTTTTCCTTTTAGGTGCTTTTTTTCCTTTAAGGTGCTCTGTCACATTGGAAAGACAATGGATTTTCTACTTTGGAGCAAAACTTCCCTGCCCCTGGATCCCTGGAATGTCCCAGGCCAGGTTGGATGCAGCTTGGAGCACGTGAAGGTGTCCCTATCATGGCAGGGATGATTTTGGAGGTCCCTTCCAATCCAACTCATTCTAGGATTGTGGGAATGCAGCTGATGGGAACAAAGTGTCCCAGGGACTCATTCCAACAGGGAAATCCTTTTATTTCCATATTTACATATTTGTGTTATGCTGAAAAGCACTGATGGGTTTTGTTGGGCTGATCTGACAGGAGAGATTTTACACACAAAAGAACCATGGAACAGGTCCTTAAGGACCTGTTCTTCTTAGGAAGGTTCTTCTTATTCCATAGGATCTCTTCTCCCAAATTCCTGTGGAATAAGAGCTGCTCTTTACAAGGGAATTGATCTGCTCCAGGCTTTCAGCTCTTCAGGATGGTCAAAAAATTCTCCATGGGCATCCAGCCCCAGTGTTGATGGCACATTTTGGGGAATGAGGAGTGAAGGACTGCCTGAGGGATCCCAAATCATTAACATCCCGCTCAAACAGTATAATTAACTAATTCTGATGGTTTGGATGACAAAGGTTTGTTAATTTTTTTAAAAAATTAAATCCATTTTTAATGTGATGAGCTCACATCCCAACCAAGACACCCATGGCCTGTTCCTCTGGCCACTGGCAATGGGATTGGGTCCAAAGCTGCCTTGAAGTTTTTTTGGGGCATTTTTTGGGACAAAACTGAACTCTCCCTGTTCCCTTTATCCATCTGGAATTGCCCCTGAAGATCCACCATGACAGGAGGAACAGCTCAGTGCTAAGAGCAGACAGGGGAAGTTACATATCCCTATAATGGGATGGAAATGGCTCCCAGCTGCAGGAAAAGAAATCCAAAAACAGCCATCCAAAAAACCATCCAAAAAAACATCCAAAACAACATCCAAAAAACATCCAAAAAAACCATCCAAAAAAAATCCAAAAAACCATCCAAAAAAAAGCCATCCAAAAAACCATCCAAAAAAACATCCAAAAAAACATTCAAAAAACCATCCAAAAACGGGCAAACCAAAAGTGCAGAATCCACCTGACCCCCAAACCAGTTTGTTTTGTTGGGTTTTCAGCAGCACTTTTGAAAGAAACTACAGCAGATTGCCAACCATGAACCCATTCTGCACGGAGGCATTTTGAGCGTATATATCTATAGATACCCATGTTAAAAAATGGTCTCTTGAACTCTGTTCTTGGAGAAAGAGAATAAAAATTAAGAAGCTTTCTCATTTCAGGGGAAAAAAAAAAATCTCAGGAAAGGCAATGAGGATGAGCCCAGCTCCTCTGAGGGCTATTAATATAATTCTCCATTTAAATGCTAATGTTCACCTCTAACCCCCCCCCAAAAAAAAAAAAATAAAGTTTTCAAAAGGTGGCCAGGTGAATTCCAAATGAAATCCTGATTTCCCTGAGAATGACTTGATCTCCTCTTCAGAGGAGGAGATGTTTCAGAATAAAGGATCCCACTTTAATTATCCCTTCCTGGCGTGGCTGGGGGCCTGCTCTGCATCAGGCAGGAACAGGAATTCCAGTCTGGGCGCTGAATTAGCCAAAAGGAACAAGAAAAAGGAGAAATGTGAATTCTGTCCCTTATCTCCCTCTCTTTTGGGGCATTAGGGAGGAGCTTTGGCAGCACCCGGAATTGCTGCTCTAATGGGAAAGTCAGAAAGGTTAAGTAGGAACCACTTATGGAAAATGTGGATAAAAACTAAATGAGGGGACAGGGAGACAGGATGGAAGGAAGATTTCATGATGAGGGTGGGGAACGGAATTCCCAGAGGAGCTGTGGCTGCTCCTGGATGCCTGGAAGTGTCCAAGGCCAGGTTGGAGCACCCTGGGACAGTGGAAGATGTCCCTGCCCATGGCAGGGGCTTGGGATGATCTTTAAGGTCCTTTCCAACCCAAATTCTGGGATTTTACAAAAAAACAGGTAGGACAAGCCAAAAACTGAAGATGATAACAAAGACCAAAGCTGTGGTTATAAAATCACTCAGTTTTGATATTTGAAGATCGTGGTGGAAACATGACATTTAAATATAGAGGGGGATGAGTGAGTGCAAAAAAAAAAAAAAGGAAAAAACAGCAAAAATTGTTGACTTCAGTGAAGGTGACTGAAATTGTTGACTTCAGTCAAGTAATGCAGAAGAAATGGATTTTCAGGCCTGGCTGAAAGAAGAAAATCCCATGGGATTTTCCCTTTGGAGTTATTAGAGCTGGGACTGGGGGAGAGCTGAGGATGGTCCCAGGCCCAGGATATGGGGCAGGAGGGATGAGTCCCAGGCAGGAGCTTGCAAAGGGAATTTTGAAAGCTCAGAACACCGAAGGCAAACGCAGGTGAAGCAGCAATTACTGTAATCTCTGCACCTGGTGAAGGCTGAGGGGATGTTTGCACACACGCACATCAGTGAGCAGCATTTTAAATCAAAGATCTGCAAATGCGGGAGCTCCTGACGACGAGATGGAAAACAGGGATGGGAGGCGACAGCTTCCAGGCTTTTCATGGAATCACACATGGGATGGGTTGGAAGGGACCTTAAGGATCATCTCATCCCAACTGGGACAACATCCCTATCCCAGGTTCCTCCAACCTGGCCTTGGAGACTTCCAGGGATGGATCCAGCTCCTCTTTCCAACCACTGCTGGGTTGGAAGGGACCTTAAGAACCATCTAATCCCAAATGGGACAACATCCCCATCCCAGGTTGCTCCAAGCCCCATCCAGCCTGGCCTTAGACAATTCCAGGGATGGATCCAGTTCCTCTTTCCAACCACTGCTGGGTTGGAAGGCACCTTAAGGATCATCCAATCCCAAATGGGACAACATCCCTATCCCAGGTTGCTTGAACCTGGCCTTGGAGACTTCCAGGGATGGATCCAGCTCCTCTTTCCAACCACTGCTGGGTTGGAAGGGACCTTAAGAACCATCTAATCCCAAATGGGACAACATCCCCATCCCAGGTTGCTCCAAGCCCCATCCAGCCTGGCCTTAGACAATTCCAGGGATGGATCCAGTTCCTCTTTCCAACCCCTGTTGGGTTGGAAGGCACCTTAAGGATCATCCAATCCCAAATGGGACCACATCCCTATCCCAGGTTGCTCCAACCTGGCCTTGGACACTTCCCGGGATGGATCCAGTTCCCCTTTCCAACCACTGCTCATCCTAAACTGCAGCTGCAACCCTAAAACAAGGGACACCACCCTCAGGACACCATTCCATGAGGGAATGTAAATCCTGATGGACTTTTCTGCAGATTTATCCCTTGATTTTCAATCAACACAGAGCAGTTCTGGGGACACCAACGGGAATGTTCCTTTCGTGCCTCCAGAGGAACCCAAAGTGGTTCTGAACATTAGAGGAGGTCACAACAGAGATTTTGCTGTTCTGGTCAAGTTCAGCTCCCCTCAGACACCACAACAAGGCCTGGACATTCTCCTACATGGCTCCATGGTGGGGGGAGTTATAAATCCCCCACAAGGCAATGTAAATCCTGATTGTCTTTTCTGCAGATTTATTCCTTGATTTTCAACCAACCCAGAGCAGTTCTGGGGACACCAGTGGGAATGTTCCTTCTGTGCCTCCAGAGGAACCAAAGTGCTTTAGGGGAGGTCGCATCAGGGATGGTTTTGTTGTTCTGGTCACCCTCAGCTCCCCTCTGACACCACACCAAGGCCTGGACATTCTCCTACATGGCTCCATGGACTGAAAACCCCAAAATGAGGCCAAAAATGTTCCCATCCCTGTGGTCTCCACCTCCTCTGTGCTCACCTCACCCACAGCCCCTGGCAAGCAGCTGCCCCATCACCACACACGGCACAATTTGGGGCAGGAGGCACAGGTGGCTCTGGGGCCGTGCTCACAAGAACATAAAAAAGCACAAGAACGTGAAAACCCCCATTAAAAACCTAAAAATGTGCAAAATTCCAAGATGGGGAATGATCTGGGAAAGGAAACAAAGCAGGAGAGGAAGAAATAAAAGTGAATTTGGAGTACAGTGGTGCTCCATACTCCTGTGGTAGCAAATCACAGCCCTTAATAAATAATCAAGTGATGGAAGGATAATAATGTGGTTTTTGTAAAAAAGCTGGGAGAATAATTAAAGTTAAGTCATTAATCCAAGGCAGGAAAAAGTATCAGAGGTGGGCAGCCCTCACCCCTTGCTCAGCACCCACACAGAGCTCTGATCACTACAGAGCCAGGCAAGAAAAGCAGGTGTATTTATTCAAAAGGGCACAAGCACTGCCTTCTAATTAGAAACAGCCTCGTTAGAAAATCCAATTATTTTCCCTTTTAAAGTTTAAACCACAGAGACAGCGAATGAAGCCCTACATATCAGTCAGCTCACCTTGGGGCTGCTTTTTATACAGAAAAAGCCATTTTGGATAAAAACCCTCCCAGCCAACACCTCTGGGTGCCACGTGCAGCTCTGTCACTGGGTTTGTCACCACTGCAGAGCTTTTTGTCAAACACAGATGAGAAATCAGCTCTTAAATGCAGAATTAATTAGCAAAGGGAAGGGGAAGGGACGTGCAGAACATCACCACCCTTCCGAAAGCTCTCTCCTGTTCTCCCTCCTCCTTTTTATCCTGATAGTTATCTGCCTTAGCTGTTATTTCCTCATTAATATTTCCTTCTTATTTCCTTTTCCCTCCCTCCCATCACTTGGACAACGCTGCCCTGCTGGGAACAGGAGCTCCAGGGGAGGCTCAGAAGGAATTTCCTCATGGAAAAAGTTGGTAAACTGAGAGATCAGAAGGAATTTCCTGTCATTAACACATTTTATGAAAAAAATCCTTTCCTCAGGATTTTTCCTCCTGAGAAGCTGAGAGGCCTCAGGAACAAAATGTAAACAATGATTATCTGCTGCTGTGGAATGCAACAGGTGCATCTGGGATTGGTCTCATGTGGTTGTTTCTAATTAATGGCCAATCACAGTCAGCTGGCTCAGACTCTCTGAGAGTTACAAGATTTTATTATCATTCTTCCTATTCCTTTCAAGCCTTCTGTTGAAATCCTTTCTTCTATTATTTTAGTGTAGTTTTAATGTAAAATATATAATAAAATAATAAATCAGCCTTCTAAACATGGAGTCAGATCCTCATCCCTTCCCTCGTCCTGGGACCCCTGTGAACACCACCTCAATTTCCTCATGGAAAAAGTTGGTAAGCAGAGAGATCAGAAGGAATTTCCTCGTGGAAAAAGTTGGTAAAACAGAGAGATCAAAAGGAATTTCCTCTTTATTTAGGACAAAACTGAACTCTCCCTGCTCCCTTAATCCATCTGGAATTCTTCTCCCAAACTGTTGGATGGGAAAAGTTGGTAAACATTGGAAAAGGTTGGATGGGTCTGGAGTGCCCATCCCTGGAGGTGTCCAAGCAGGTGCCACTCAGGGCTGGTGACAAGATGAATTCTGTGACCTTGGAGGGCTTTTCCCACCTCAGCAAGCCCGGGATTCAGGGAATGGGGATCCCTGAGCATCCCCACAGAGCACTGACACCCCATCCCTGAGCACCTCTGAGCCCCCTCCCAGCGTGCAGCGCGACACAGCAATTACACAGCTTTTCAAAGGGAGGATAAACCCATTAAAGCCCATTAAATAATTCTTCAAAAAAAAAAAAAAAAACCCCAAAAAAAACAATGTCTGAGCCACTCCTTGTAGCTCCAAACTGATCCTAATGAGAGATGGAAATTCTCCCTCTCCAAATGGAACTTTATAGGGTATTAAACAAGCACCCTCAGCACTTATCTAAATCTTTAATTAGTTCTATAATATACTGATGATATCAAGGCTAATTAAATTTATACAGATAAAGAGCAATAAAATTCTAGCCAAGTGAGCTGGAAAGGACATATTAAATAGTAAATTTAATGGCTCAGGAAGATAAATGCAATTTTGTATAAAAAAATTAAATTCAATTTACATGTCGTACTAAAATTGATTTTGAGTGTGCAAATGATTGGAAAGGAATCTTTTTAATAGATCAGTAAAAGTGTTAATCTGACCTGTTTAAATATCAGTTATTAATGCCAGCATTTGCAAATAAGCCACACACATTTGCATTTTACTGCATATAGTAAAAAAAAAATAAAAAAATTATCGATACCATCTGCCAGTTTATAAGGAATATTAAGGGATTTTTTTCCCCTTGCCTCATGCATAAATTGGAGGGAAGGTGGAAACGAATGCAGCCTGAAAGAAGAGGGAGTCAGCACTTCCACAAAAGTGCAGCAGAGATTGCTCCAGTCAGCAAAAAATCCCACAATTTTCCCTTCCCTTTGGGAACAACAATCACTGTGGCAACTTTCCAATTTATTTAGGATCAGGTGAGGTGGAACTGGATGTGACTGGGGAGGCGGTGCCAGCTGAGCTTGGATAAACCAGGAATGGCTGGGAGCTGCTGATGGGTGAAGGACACGATGGGATCTGCCTGGGATGGGGACAGAACTGGGGCAGAAGCTCAAGCAGGGCCCTCAAGGCAATGTCTGTAGGTCATGGTTGGGTTCCACAAGTCAGTGTCAGCCTGTAAGAGGTCATGGCTGGGTTTCCATGTCAATGTCAGCCTGGGGTTGGTCATGGTTGGGTCCAACAAGTCAAAGTCAGCCGAGAAAAACGGGTAGGTGATGGTTGGGTCCACAAGTCAGTGTCAGCCTGGGGTAGGTCATGGTTGGGTCCAACAATCAAAGTCAGTCTGTGGTAGGCCGTGGCTGAGTTCCACAAGTCAGTGTCTGGCTGTGGTAGGCCATGCTTGGGTTTCCAAGTCAATGTCTGCCTGTAAAAGGTCATGGTTGAGTTCCACAAGTCAATGTCTGCTGGGGGTAGGTCATGGTTGGGTTTCCAAGTCAATGTCTGCCTGTAAAAGGTCATGGTTGAGTTCCACAAGTCAATGTCTGCCTGGGGTAGGTCATGGTTGGGTTTCCAAGTCAATGTCTGCCTGTGGTAGGTCGTGGTTGGGTCCAACAAGTCATTGTCTGCCTGGGGTAGGTTGAGTTTGGGTCCAACAAGTCAATGTCAGCCTGCAGTAGGCCATGGTTGGGCCCACAAGTCAATGTCTATAGGGATGTGCCCCTTGTTGACAGAGTGACAAAACCATCCTTTGTCTCCTTAAAAAGGAAATAAACCCAGAAGTTTCTCTCCTTGATTAAGTAAAAAGACACCTCATAGGACCTGGGAGACTTCACCACAAATTTAAGGATGGCCAATTGGACAGGAGCCAAAAAGTCCCACCTGGGCAATTTACTAGAAAAAGAGGAGAACAAAGAAACCAATGGCTTTTGTGGGGTGTTTTACCAGGGACAGGAGGGCCTCTTGCACCTGGATTGGTTTTTCCCTGTAAAGTTTTTTGTTATTTTGCTTTTTATTAAAACTTTTTTGTTTCCAACACTGCCACAGAAGCCATCCTGCTGATTTTATGCCTTCTAAGGTAGCTGAGCCATCTTGGGTGTGAAATAGATCTTCAAGAGCTTATGAGACCTGGCTTGAGGAGACTCCTATTTGAAATATCTGCCTGGGGTAGATCATGGCTGGGTTCCACAAGTCAAAGTCAGCCTGAGGTGGGTCATGGTTGGGTTTCCAAGTCAAAGTCTGCCTGTGGCAGGCCATGGTTGGGTTCTACAAGTCAGTGTCTACCTGGAGTGGGTCATGGTTGGGTTCCACAAGTCAATGTCTGCCTGGTGTGGGTTGAGTTCGGGTTCTACAAATCAATGCGTGCCTGTAGTAGGCCATGGTTGGGTCCAACAAGTCAATATCTGCCTGTAGTAGGCCATGGCTGAGTTCCAAAAGTCAATGTCTGCCTGGGGTAGGCCATGGTTGGATTCCACAAGTCAATTTTGCCTGCAGCAGGTGATGGTTGGGTTCCACAAGTCATGTCTGCCTGTAAGGGGCCATGGTTGAGTTCCAAAAGTCAATGTCAGCCTGTGGTAAGTCATGGTTGGATTTCCAAGTCAAAGTCAGCCAAGAAAAACAGGTAGGTCATGGTTGGGTCCACAAGTCAATGTCTGCTTGGGATAGGTTGTGTTTGGGTCCAACAAGTCAACATCTTCTTGTGGTAGGCTGTGGTCAGGACCATTGAGTCAGTGTAGTAACTATGGCAGAGAGAAACCAGGATGGATTCAGTGCCAGAATTTGAGATGTCCAGAAGTGGTGGCCATCAGCATGGAGCTGTGGATCTCCTGGATGAGGGATTCAGAGCTCCAACCCTCTGCTCCTTGCTTTCTCTGCTGGCCACTGGCCCGAGGAACATTTCATCTCAACATCTACCAATCTTGGAAACCTCCAGGTTTGAGGCCGCAGGTTTTTATGGGCAGCTGCTGCTCATTTCCAGCATTTTTGGTTGAAATTGCTTCTCCCTCTTGATCATTCTGAGGGCAGAAGTCGGATTTAGAAGGATTGAAGCCCACCACCCCTAAAAGAGCAGCTCCCACACTGCTGTGTGCAGCACAGCTGTGGCATCTGCTGGCCATTCCTGGTGGGTTTAGCTCCAATTATCCCAACTTTTTCACCCAACAGAGCTTCACTACAGTATTTTTTTGCCAGACAGCACAAATCTGAGCATTTTAAATGAAAATATTATCAAGGCAATGTCAGTCCAGGCAAAACCCAGAACACATGGGGTTTCTATCTCCACTCTCCACTGCATGGAAAAAACAAGTTTTACTCATGGAATATCCTGGAGTTGTGTCACTTGAATGTCACTTTGTATGGACTGACTCCACTGCAGCTCCTTGGAAACAAAACTGGTCCCCACAGAGTGAGAGAAGAGAGTCCCTGCACTGCTTCTGGATGGTGGAGTAGTTCAGAGCCATCAAAAGCACAGCAATTCTCTGAACTGCTTTTCATCTCCTCCCAGAGACACATCTTCAACTGCACAAACCCTCCAGGCTCCCCAAAGGACTCTGCTGCGAGAGCTGAACATGGAGTTTTCTGTAGTAATTTATTAATTTTTTTCAAGTTTTTTCGACCTCTCGCAATTCCCATTTGAGATTTCCCCAGGCACTTTGGAGACATTGAACCCAGAACTTCTCTGTTCTCTCAAAGGTTGCTCTGAGGGTGAGAAGGACCAAGGACCCCACCGTGGTCCCTCCAGCCTCATCCATTCTGTGAGGGGAGCTCCTTGTGTGTCCAACGGGGTGGATTCCACCCCACAAAATCATGGAATCACAGAACCATTCAGGCTGGAAAAGCCCTTTGAGATCATCCAGTCCAACCATTCCCAAGGCCACCACTGACCATGTCCCCAGATGTCGCAACCACAAGGCTTTCAATCCCTCCAGGGACAGATATTCCAGCCCTACCCTTCTTTGGGTGAAGAGATTTTTCCTAACAGTGATGCTCCTCGAGTAACCAATCCCAGATTCCACTCCTGAAAGCCTCTCCAGGACTCAAAGCACATTTTCCTGATGGTTCCCAAAATCTGCACATTCTCCATGAAGGAAAACTGCATTTCCCCCAGCACCCCACTTTTAGCAGATGGCAGAAAAATTCACCCATTTCCCACGTTGGGCTGGGCTTAGGAAAACAACCCAGGATCTGAGGCACTGAATCCTATTAAAAAAAGCCTATTAAATCCTATCAAAAAAAGCATATTTTATATCTTGATTCTTCCCAATCCAAGCTGTTTCCCACCAAAGCATCAAACTTGCTCTTATTTGCACTTTTCCTTCTCCTCTTTGTTTTTCCACACATGACAAGGTGGAATTCTGTCTGATTTACAACTTCCTGAGGAGAAGATCCACTTGAGAGACCCATTTCAGCTTTAGGTGTTAATGCACCTCTGTGATGTGAGGTGGCAGCTGAAGTTTAGAGCTTCTCTGTATTATTTGAGCTCAAATCTGGAATACAAATGATGAAAGACAAGAGGAGCTTTGCAGCCTTCAGTAAAATTGGAGTAAGACATCATAAGCTGCACATAATTTCCTGGATATATTTAAATATATCGACATCAATTTACGTGTGTGTGTTCAATGCAGTGCTCTGGATGCAATTATTCAAAAGCTCCCTAAAAAATGAGAATTGAGGCATTTGGACATCCTCTGAATGTGTGGATTTCTCCTGGCTACGAGGCCCAGGTTCATCAGAGGACAGATTTAATTGCTACATCAGAGTTTGTGTGTTGATATCCGACATCTGACGCGCGAAAGTTCAGGGACGCCAATCAGGCACGGTGCAGATGCCACTCTGCAAAATGTTCTCAGACAGTCTCCATCTGTCAGATATGGTAATCCCTGCTCCCCATCAATAATTCACCTCCTTCCCTCCACGTTTACTGCATTTGAGTCAGAATTTTTAATGGTAGAGGCTCCACCTTGGATAGACGGCGTTGCCTGATCTGCATTCCCCGCTCGTTCCTGCCCCGCAGCCTCTTGCCTTTGGCACTTCAAGAATAATTTCTCAGTTTATTTGGGATTTTTTAGTTTTTTTTTTTTTTTTTTTTGTGGTTTTTTTTAATCACAGCTCTCCTTTTGGGCTGTCTCATCTTGCTGGAGGGTGGAGGTCAGAGGGTAATTATGGCAATCACACAAAATCCAGCTTGGGGGGATCGCGCCTTTCCTGGGAAAGCTCCTGGGGAACACCACGGGGGAGGCTGAATCCTCCAAAGAAGATGTTACTGCACAGTTGAAAAGGGAAAAAAGGGGAGAAATGGAGGGAAAAAGCTGATGTGGAGCTGTTCCTCAGAAAATGCTGAGGGGCATCTTGTCCCCAACTGACTCTACAGAGCCCATAAAATCTCGGTTACATCCCAAACTCTTTGCAGTCTTAAAGAGAATTAATGAAAAAAAAAAAGATGGAAAGCAACTTTTTACACAGGCCACAGATAGTGACAGGACAAAAGGAAAGTTTTAAACTAAAAGAGGTGAGATTTGGATTAGATTTTAGGAGGAAGGGGGATTATTGGTCCCTCCCAACCCAAACCATTCCATGATTCTGTGATCCCAGAGCCAGGAGATGGCTGATTGTTGAGAACATTCCCTGGCATGAGGGCAAATTCCCCCCATAATCATCAATCAATCCTTCAGTGCCAAAGGAAGGTCCTTGGGTGTTCCCAGCAGGGGCAGCCCCAGCTCTCAGCATCTGGAAGGTGGAAAATCCATCCTGGGACTTTTTTTTGGGAATAAACCCTGAGGATAAGATGTGATAGCTGGGAATGTTACAGATCCATCCCCAGGCATGGATCCTCACAGAAGGTGAAGGAAAAACTCCTGGTTGCAGAATGCAGCTGTAGAAATCCTTATTTAGGATTATTTAGGATTATTTAGGATTATTTAGGTCACCAGCTGAATGTGTGGCTTTGCACCTGGACTCACCACCAGCCCTAATTTGGCTAAAGCCTCCAAGCCAGACCAAAAGTCAATGAATTAAAGATCCTGCTGATTAAAGAGTAATTAATTACAGAGGAATGTGTCTCAACCTGCCAAAATTTAAGTGTCCAGTGCAACCCCTTCACTGCCATGGTCACCACTAACCCTTATCCCCACATGACACATCCACGTGGTTTTGAACTCTTCCAGGGATGGTGACTGCACCACTGCCCTGGGCAGCTGTGCCAGTGATATGGAACCCTTTCTGGGGGAAAAAAATGTTCCTAAATCCAGTCCAGACCTCCCCTGAACAATTTAAAGAGCTGGAGCACGGCTGTTCCTGGGCTACACCTCCTGCCATCCCTGCTCCAACCCACTGTGTGCCATAGCTTGACCCTGTTGGTTCTCTCAGTTCTGCTGCTCCTGTCCTTTCCTCAGTTTCCTTTTTCCCTCCCCTATCCCACCAGGAATTGGTCCCTTCCCTTCCCTTCCCTTCCCTTCCCTTCCCTTCCCTTCCCTTCCCTTCCCTTCCCTTCCCTTCCCTTCCCTTCCCTTCCCTTCCCTTCCCTTCCCTTCCCTTCCCTTCCCTTCCCTTCCCTTCCCTTCCCTTCCCTTCCCTTCCCTTCCCTTCCCTTCCCTTCCCTTCCCTTCCCTTCCCTTCCCTTCCCTTCCCTTCCCTTCCCTTCCCTTCCCTTCCCTCTCATTTCCAATTCCCCTGGATCCCATTTCCAGTTCCACTGGATCCCATTTCCAACTCCAACATTTATAGATTTCCAAAAGTGACAGTGGGCTGGAGGGTGACAGTGCCACCTCTCCAATGGCACTGGACAAACCAACAGCCCATCAAATTTCTCCTCCTCCATAAATGAATGCAAAACAATGAGTTATTTACAGAAAGTGTGTGAGAGAGTTTGCTACAAGAATGCCAACATCAGAAGGCTCAGGAAATCTTAAAAAATCAAAGCTACCATGCCAACCATGGACTACGTGAGTTCACTCCATATTTTTGCTGCCACCACCCACAACCCAAATTCAGTGCAAATAAAGCAAATATTGAGGAGTTCTCCACAATTTCCCAGAGCCACCACGGGGATGACAATGGCCACCAGGACTGACACATCAAGGATGTGCTGTCAAACCTTGGCCTGAAGAAAACAATGCCCACCTCACATTGCACAGGCCTAGATAAATTAAATTATCCAATTCCTGGATAAATTAAATATCCAAATCAAAGCGACACACCCCACCGCACTGCCAATCACAGACTACGTGGGTTTGCTCTGTATTTCTGCTGCCCCCAACCCAAATTCAGTGCAAATAAAGCAAATACTGACGAGTGCTCCCTGGTTTCCCAGAGCCACCACAGAGAGGACAGTGGCCACTGACACCTCCAGGATGTGCTGTCAAACCTTAGCCTGAAAAATCAGTGCCTACCTCACATTGCACAGGTCTGGGTAAATTAAATTATCCAATTCCAGCTGGGATTCCAACTCAGACCTTCTATTAAAGCACTTCCACAAGTGACTGGCCAGTGGCAGAGCATCGTCACCGAGGCCAAAACCACTAAAGGTGGAAAATAAGAAGAAAAAAACTCCCAGCAAGAAAAATCCCTTGCCTTTAATTACCATTAGCAATGCAGCATGACAGAGGGAGATAAACACACAGGCACCTACACAAATAAGGAGCTTGGGAACACAAAGTAATTACTTTGATAGGTTTTTTTTTTTTCCCTCCCCCTCCACAAAGACATTCAAAACTTATTAGTCTCCAGAAAGCACATATCAGCAAAAGACTGTCACCTCGGGGATAAATGAGGGATTTGTTTGGAACTCATTTCCAGGAGAATATATCCTGGTGGTTTTAAGGCTGAGGAGGAACGTGTTCTGGCCAAAACTGACTTTTAAAAAAATGTTTATTCCCATTTTCCTGAGCCTGGAAATGGGAACACCAGGTTCTGCCTGGTGAGAAGTTCACTCCATTGATTGTTTCTCCACCACGCCACGAACCCAGCGAGGAAAAGTCAATGAAGCCTCTCAGTTTTTCAGTCCATTTCCAGTTTGGGAAAATTGAATTAATCTCTTTACTCAGACATCCCTGTCCAGGCCATGAAAATCATTGCAGAGAACACGAAAACCTCTCTCTTTAAAGGTTACAGAGCGAGGATTAACAGCGCCTGGGGCAAGGGCTGGAAAACCTGATCAAAATAAAACACTGAGTCAACACTGGTGAGGCTGAGCAGGACTGGTGCCTCCCAGAGCCTGCTGATATTTCCAGATGATTCCTGCGGATATTTCAGATGACTCCTCCTGGCCCTTGGAGCCATCCCCATGGAGAGTGGGTGCTCTGTGACCTCCCAAAGCCAGGGGAGAGCAGTGCTGGGAGAGTTTAGCCCCTGATCCAGCTACTCTGGGGGTGTAAAACCTCAAGGGTTGTCCTGGGGAGGAATATTTGAGACTGAGCATATCTAGGGAGAAGAGCAGTCACATTTTCCAAAAATCTCCAAAATATTCCAAAATCTCCTCACCATCCTGTGCTGAGAAGTTTCAGCAAAGGATTTGGCCATGCCCGAGCTTCCAGGAGCTTCTGAAGGACTGGTAAAGCTGAAAGTTTGGGAAAGCTGGAAAAGCTGAAAAGGCCAAAGGATCTGGGGAAGGGTCTGGAGAACCAGGAGGGGCTGAGGGAGCTGGGAAGGGTCTGGAGAACCAGGAGGGCCTGAGGGAGCTGGGAAGGGTCTGGAGAACCAGGAGGGGCTGAGGGAGCTGGGAAGGGTCTGGAGAACCAGGAGAGGCTGAGGGAGCTGGGCAGGGGCTGAGCCTGGAGCAGAGGAGGCTCAGGGGCCCTTGTGGCTCTGCACAAGTCCCTGCCAGGAGGGGACAAGGAACAGGGACAGGAGGAGAGGGAACGGCCTCAGTGCAGCCTCAGGGTGGATTTTGGGACAATTCCTTCCCAAAAAGGCTGCCCAGGGCAGAGGTGGAGTCCCTATCCCTCCCTCAGGGATTTAACATCCATGTAGATGTGGCACTTGGGGACAATGGGGCAGTGGTGGCCTGGGCAGGGCTGGACTCAATGATCTTGAAGGGCTTTTCCAACCTAAATTCCATGATTCCAAATGTACTGAAAAGCAGGGAGAGACCCCAAAAAATGCTCCAGAAAATGCTGGGAAGGCACAGATTGGGGCCCTCCTAAAAACTCCTGGCAGATTTCACTGGGAATGGAATCCATGGATGAGGGAGTTTTAATGATCCCATGGATTTTTAATGATCCCATAAAAAGGTGGAGCTTTGGGGTGCACTGGGCAAGGGCCACACAGGGACCCTCTGATCCCCCAAATCCCCCATGGGCAGCAGGAGGAGGAGGGAGGTGGGGACGAGGCCACGGAGCTGAGGGGTGGTTTTTAATCCTCTGATTTTCGGTTAATGCGGTGAAACCACTAATTACAGCTAATTAAACCTGCACTGAGATCAAAGCTCAGCAGAAGCTACAGGGGGGAGCAAACAAGGCGGAAAAGAAAGGGGAAGAAAATACGGATTTTGTTGTAAGCGAGTCCTTAATTGAAAACCAAAGCAGCTTTGTTAATTAAAAGCTGCAGGCCCAAACGAGGACAGGCTGCAGACACAGGAGCACAGCCTTCCACAAGCTTTTCCTGCAGAGCCTCTCCTGGCCCTCATCCCCTGCAGGGAAGGGATTTCCTGGGATCCAGACTGGGAAAATTTGGGGATTTTTACCTTTCACAACGCGGCTATGAAGAGGGGGAACAGAGTGCCCTGTGTACTCAGCTAATGTGGGCTTTGCTCAAACTGAATGATCCTAAACACCCCAAATTTGGTCCTGGCTTGAGGGCAGCCCCAAGGAGAACATTTGAAATGCTTCCCTTAAATTTTTTAAGATGTTTTTCCCCTTAAATTTTTAAAGGGTTTTTTTGCCACTTAAATTAAGATTTTTTAAGCCTTCTGATGTTGACATTCTTGTAGCAAACTCTCTCACACGCTTTCTGTAAATAACTCATTGTTTTGCATTCTTTTATGGAGAAGAGAAATTTGATGGGCTGTTGGTTTGTCCAGTGTCATTGGAGAGGTGGCACTGTCACCCTCCAGCCCACTGTCACTTTTGGAAAACTATAAATGTTGGAGTTGGAAATGGGAGTCAGGGGAACTGGAAATGGGATCCAGGGGAACTGGAAAGGGGATCCAGTGGAACTGGAAATGGGATCCAGTGGAATTGGAAATGGGATCCAGTGGAACTGGAAATGAGATTCAGGGGAACTGGAAATGGGATCCAGTGGAATTGGCAATGGGATCCAGTGAAACTGGAAATGAGATTCAGGGAACTGGAAATGGGATCCAGTGGAACTGGAAATGGGATCCAGTGGAATAGGAGATGGGAGTCAGGGGAACTGACTGCCACAGGTGGCAGGGGAGCATCTCAGGAGCTCTGCAGGGAATCCTGACTGAGCAAAGCATCCAGGTCAGGATTTGCTGGACCTGATGCTCCCCACACACCAATGGAGCTCAGAGATGGTTTCACAGGAAGGTTCCCTCCACCAGCTCCTCTCTCAGGCAACCGGGGCACCCAGGCACAACCACAGGATTTATCTGGAGTAAAATCAGGCAGAGAATTAAGATTTGGCAATGAAAAGTCTCCCTGCAGAGCACGGGGATGTTCGAATGCTTCCCCTTCCCTCGGCAGCTCCCAGTAGATGGCAGCAGGGCACTGCTGATTCCTGCTGCCAGGGAACGGCAGAAATCTGGGGAAAATCGAACAAAAAGCTGCCCAATGGAACAAAAACCTGCCCGGGCTGGCAGGACAGGAGGGCTGAGCGCCGAGGATCCAAACCTGGCAGCACAGCCCCGGTACCAGCCCAGCAGTGATGCAGGATTGACGTGGGATTGAGAAAAGCTCGAGCTGCAGCTGCATCCTCCATCCTAAACCTCCCCATCCTCCCTTTTCAGGGGATCATGGAATGCTCTGGGTGAGAAGGGACTTTGGGATCATCCAGAGCCACCCTGGCCATGGGCAGGGACATCTTCAACTGTCCCAGGATGTTCCAAGCCCCAATGTCCAACCTGGCCGTGGAATAAAGATGGGTTTGGAGTTACAGGAGGGGCTGGAAAGGATCCAGGGAATGGAGCTGGGAAGGGTCTGGAGAGGCTGAGGGAGCTGGGAAGGGTCTGGAGAACCAGGAGGGGCTGAGGGAGCTGGGCAGGGTCTGGAGAACCAGGAGGGGCTGAGGGAGCTGGGCAGGGGCTGAGCCTGGAGCAAAGGAGGCTCAGGGGCCCTTGTGGCTCTGCACAAGTCCCTGCCAGGAGGGGACAGGGAACAGGGACAGGAGCAGAGGGAACAGCCTCAGGCTGGGCTCAGGGTGGATTTTGGGACAATTCCTTCTCCATAAGGGTTGTTAAACATTGGAAGGGGCTGCCCAGGGAGGTTTGGGGTCCCCATCCCTGAAGATGTCCAAGGAACACCTGGAGGTGGCACTCAGACCTCTGGGCTGGGGACAAGGTGAGGATTGGGCACAGCTTGGACTCCATGGGCTGGGAAATCTTTTCCAACTTCCATGATCCTGAGAGTCCATGATTTGGGTTTACTGATGGCCAAACCAGGAACAAGTGGAGCTTTGATGGCTTCTCCCCACCCCATCTCCCCTGGGAGCCACCAGCAGTGCCAATGAGGTGCTGCTACAGGGACATGGTACAGCAAATATTCCTGGAAATGTCCCAGCCAATATTCCTGGAATGTCCCAGCCAAAATCCCTGGAATGTCCCAGCCAAAATCCCTGGAATGTCCCAGGCAATATTCCTGGAAATATCCCAGTCAATATCCCCAGAAATGTCCAGGAAATATTCCTGGAAATGTCTCAGCCAATATTCCTGGAAATATCCCAGCCAATATTCCTGGAATGTCCCAGCCAATACCTCAGAAACGTCCCAGCCAATATTCCTGGAATGTCCCAGCCAAAATCCCTGGAATGTCCCAGCCAATATTCCTGGAAATATCCCAGCCAATATCCCTGGAAATGTCCAGGAAATATCCCTGGAAATGTCCCAGCCAATATTCCTTGAATGTCCCAGCCAATATCCTGGGAATATCCCAGCCAATACCTCAGAAATGTCCCAGCCAATACCTCAGAAACGTCCCAGCCAATATTCCTGGAATGCCACAGCCAATATCTCCAAAATGTCCCAGCCAATATCCCTGGCATTGTCCAGGTCAATACCCCAGAAATGTTCCAGCCAAAATCCCTGGGAATGTCCCAGCCAATACCCTGGAGATGTCCCAGCAAATATTCCTGGAAATATCTCAGCCAATATCCTGGAAATGTCCCAGCCAATACCCCTGGCATTGTCCCAGCCAATATTCCTGATATTGTCACCCACAGCAGGACAAGATTCCTGGTCCCTGCAGGAGGGGTGGCCATGGGAACACCTGGAATGGCAGCTCCAGCTCTCTCCAGATGTGGGGACACCTCTGGACCCCTCAGCTGCCACCCCTGAGAGCAGGGACAGTGCCAGCCCTGCTCATTTCCCAGGTGACAGTGACACTGGTTAGGGAAAATGATCCCATTCCGTCCCTGCTCTCTCTGCTCCCTCTGCAGCCACCTCAGTTGTACACTCCAGGTTTAACACCTGTCTGACCCAGAAAATCACCTTTTTTCAGTGATTTTTTTTAATTTAAGGGTGAGTCTGGAGCAGAATCCTCACCCTTTGTGACGACCTCTGATGAAATCTTCATAAAATCCCAGAGAATTTTGGGTGAGGATAGAGGGAGAGGAGGGAAGGAGACACAAGGGAAAGGATCCAAGTAGGAATTCAAATTTGAAGCTTTCGTGCCTTTCATGCTATAAATCTAATTCTGGCTGTGAAACTTTGGTAATTTGGAAGTCATGCTCAGTCCCAGAGTTTGCACACATGCCTGGATATTCCACAGGGAGCAAATCCTGCTTTTTCCTTAATAAAGCAGTGGAATTCCCAACAACCTCCTGCATTTCTGCTGCCCTAGATACTGAACACACACAGGAGTGAAAAACCTATTAATATTTGCAGGAAATTTAGCAAATGCCACAAATCCTTTGTGACACCTCAGCAGTCAGAACCAGCCTGTTTCACCCTTTATCCTGGTGGAAAAACCTCCCCACACCACTTGGCAATTTCATTTTTTTTCAGTGGAAATGTGCTCTGTGATGCTCTGTTGAGACTTTCCTTGCCTTGAACTGAGAATCTGAAAGCAAAACTCATTTAAAACACATTTTCCCCTTGCCATGGAGTCCTCCCAAAGCAGCAAATGCTGCTGTTGTCACCTGCAGGTTACAGAGCTTTGGATAAATGGGATTTAAACAGCAAAAGCCTCCCCAGGACCAACAAATGTTACCAGGGCTTGCTCTGAATCCTCCACCTGATTTTTGATTCAGAGGAAAAAGGGTTTCCCCTTCCAGCTTCCCTGCTTGGGATTTCTACTGCCTGGAGTCACTGAGCAGAGGAGAAAGGGATGCCCAGTGCACTATGAGGCCTCTAAAAAGCCTTGAAGACAATGCCAGAAGTGAAAAATAAAAGCAAAAAAAATCAAAAAGCGCAAAGTTCAGAAAAACCTTAAGGAACTTTTGGTTCTTTCTGAACTGGCCTGGTCTTTCCTACAAACTGATTTCAAACTTTGGGGAAAGGGATGTGCTTCAGAATTCAGACTGGAGGCATGGAGAGGGGAGTGTGGAGAGTGATGTATTGATTGTTAATTGTGGCTAATTGCTGCTGAACCCTCAGTGTGATGGACACAGAAATATCCAGGCAGGGCTGAGGTCTCCTGTCCCACCCAGACCCTCCAGTTCCCTGGAGCAGTGAGGCAGGGAGGGAATTTATCCCAGGAAAACCTTAAAGAACTTTTTGGTCCTTTCTCAACTGGCCTGGTCTTTCCTACAAATTTCAAACAGGTTCATTTTGAGGAAAGGGATCTGCTCCAGAATTCAGATTTAAGGTATGGAGAGGGAAGTGTGGAGAGTGATGTTAATTGTGGCTAATTGCTGCTACAAACTGATTTCAGACTACAAACTGAATTCAAACTTTGAGGATAAATCTGCTCCAGAATTCAGATTTAAAGGCATTCAGATTTAAGAGTGATGCACTGATTGTTAATTGTGGCTAATTGCTGCTGAACCCTCAGTGTGATGGACACAGAAATATCCAGGCAGGGCTGTCCCACCATGACCCTCCAGATCCCTGGAGCAGGGAGGGAATTTATCCCGGGAAAAAAAGGGGAAGGGAGGATTTCTCCATCAGCTCTGCCACTGCTCCTGTACATATAAAACCCACTTTATATTGGAAAAGGCCAAACTGAGAGTTATGCACAGCACAGAGCATTTACAGATTCCTGCCCGAGCTGTATCACAGAGGTACAAATCACTTTTATCCAGCCTGATGTTGTTTTATGCTTTCTGGAGGGGAGCTGTTATGTTTATTTAATATTTTGAGCAGAACCTGGCTGCCCTGGGGTCCCTGGGGTGACGTGAGAGCCTTGCTCAGGTGATTGTGAATTCAGGTGAGCAGGGCAGGCCTGGGATGCACCAGAGCCTTGTTGATGTCAAAGGAGGATCTGGGTAATAAACATTTAAACATTCAGGAGTCATCTGAACAACTAAAGAGTCAAACAGAGCATGAAAGAAGAAAAGATGAAGCTGTGAAAGCAATAAAAGAAACGTGGCTGAGTTGATTTGATGGGAAGAATCCAGCACAAAGCTGCTGTGGGAGGGTGGGGTCAGGCTCTGTCCCCAAGGAACAAGGGACAGGACACAAGGAAATGGCCAGAGGAGTTTAGGGCTGGATATCAGGAAAATTCCTTCACCACAGGATGGTCACATTTAAGAAAGAAAAGATGAAATTTGGGAAGTTCATTCCTTGCTGAGTTTCTAATGGATCTTCCTCCCTCCCACTCCTGCAGGCCACAGCTTCCTCATGCCAATGGTGATCTGAAGAAATGGATTCAGTGAGGATTCACCCCCAGATGTGATCCCAAATAAATGAGGCACTGAGTCACACTCTTCACCCACAGAGCTCAAACCTCCCTCAGAATTCAGCCCCAGTGATGGCACCAAGAGTTTGTGGTGGGTCAGATCCCAGTTCCACACAAACCTCTCTTATTTCACCCCATTCCTCCATTTCCAAGTTCCAGACCTTTCCTTTGGCTATTCCTGGCTCAGCTGTCCCCTCCTGACCCAGAAGGATCAGCTGAGCCCCAGAATGTGGGAGAGGTTTGCAGGGGGTCTGTCACACCCAGTTTTGGGCTTATTTGGGGTTTATTTTGCTGTTCCTGCTATTCCAGAACTCCAGGGACATCTCCCTTCAAGCCAACCTGAATCTGATGACTCTGAGCCTTCAATAAACCAGAACATTTCTCACCTGGGAATAAATCCAAGCCCCAGTTTCATCCTGTTTAAGTTCTAGGCCTCACATTTGGAAGCTTTTTCCTGCCTGGGTTTTGATTTTGGAGAAGCTCCAAAGGAGCACCAAGCACAGACAATTTGGTGGGACCTCACATCAGCCTCAGCTGATCCACATTTGGGCTTGATGACCTTGGAGATCTTCCCTGACCTTAACAAGCCCCCGGATTCTGTGATTCCATGTTGTTCAACCAAAGGAAAGCCAAAATTGCCACCAACACCTCCAGTTGTTGAACTTGCCACTCATCTGGCCACCTGAGACTTTTGGAATGCTGGAACCCAGGGCACAGGGGATATTACTCTGCCTGAGCCCCAGGAGAACACTGCTTTTAACCTTCATCCACGGAGAACGCTCCCAAGACTTTGGGATGAATTGGAATCTATGAATGTGTGAAACAGATTGTGGTGTAGTTTATCACAGGGTGAAAAATGTAGAGTTTTGGGTTTTTAGTATGGAGGTGGGTAGGAGACAAGATGGAGGATTTGTGCCACCATCACAGCAGAAGATGGAGGACAAGAAGAAGGAGGACAGGACACACCCAGATTCCTTCATCTTGCCCCATGAACCCCCCTAAAATTCTACATTTTTACCCTGTGATAAATTCATTATTGTTCTACTTAAACTTTCGTGGCTTGCAGATCCTCGTACAAGGTTGGTAATTTTTCCCATGGGTCAAGATCAAAGTCACAGGGGTCTTGTGCTCTGTGCCAGGGTCTCTGAGCCCCCTGGCAGGGGTTTGAGCCCTCCAGGACAGCCAGAGGGATGTCCTGGGTTCTGACATCTAACACAGGTGATAGGTATTGGACAATCATTGTTGATAATGAACACATAATTTACATTATCTCAGCTCCTGTGGGCCCCAGGTGAGGGGCACAGGGCGAGGTCTGTGCTCACCTGGCGAAGTCCAGGTCGGCCTCGCGGGACATGGTGATGTTGGTGAGGTTCTGCTGCAGGATGAAGATGTTCCTGCACATCTTCTTGATGCCCGACTCGCTGATGCGCCTGAAGTAGTGCGCGCCGTTGATGAGGATGCACGAGATGAGGTGGCCCAAACCTGCCAGGAAGAAGAGATTTAGTGCCAGTAATTCATGGTGAAAACCCCCAAAATGTGCACTGGAAGTGGTGCCTGTGAGCTGGATCAAGGGATAATTGGGTTTTAACTGTAAACTTGTCACAGACACGTTTTATGAAAAATCCTTTCCTTAGCATTTTTCCTCCTGAGAAGCTGGGAGGCCTCAGGAACAAAATGTAAACAATGATTATCTGCTGCTGTGGAATGCAACAGGTGCATCTGGGATTGGTCTCATGTGGTTGTTTTTAATTAATGGCCAATCACAGTCAGCTGGCTTGGACTCTCTGGTCAGTCACCAGATTTTATTATCATTCCCTTCCTTTCTAGTCCTTGCTAGCCTTCTGATGAAATCCGTTCTTCTATTCTTTTATTTTATGATATATATTATACTTTTAACATAATATATATCATAAAATAATAAATCAAGCCTTCTGAAACATGGAGCCAACATTCTCATCTCTTCTCTCGTCCTGGGACCCCTGTGAACACTGTCACAGAAACCCTCAGTAATCTTCGTGGTGCAGTTTAGGACTTTCCACCTCTTTAGTAAAAACACAAAACTGCCCCAAAACTTAAAGCTGTGTATCAAGGGATCATTGGATTTTAACTGGAAACCCTCAGTAATCTTTGTGGTGCAGTTTAGGACTTTCCGCCTCTAGTAAAAACACAAAACTGCCCCAAAACTTAGAGCTGTGTTGTCACAACTAGTGATTTTTAGCCAGGCTTTGCACAATGTCCCTTCCAGTCCCTGGGCAGGGCAATGGGTCACTGCAGCTCCTGTAGAACTACAGGATTTTAATCTGTTCTGTTCTCCAGGGTGGTGGTTTCCCTGTTTTTCCTGGTAAATTCAGTCTCCAGGGGGAGGAATGAGCTGCATTCCAAAGCCCCTGATGCACAAACCCTCTCTGATCAATCCTGAACAGTTTCCTGTGTCTGAAGGATGTCAGAAGGGCACAGCAGCTGAGGGCCCTGTGAGGGACACAGCCACCCCCATGCATCCACTTGTGCCACATTACAAAGAGCAAAATCCCAGCCTGGTTTGCACTGCACAGGTCTGGGCAAGCCCAGAGGCCAATTAAAAGTCTAAATTAAGGATTTAGTTCATGTACAGGGAGCTGGGTGGGAAATCTGTAAATCCCAGACCTGGGATTATGAGGTGTGATTAAGGAGGACCATGAGTATGAATTTAAACTTCAACAGGATGTGAGTGGTCCCTGTGGCTCTGTGTGGAGCCAATTCCCTCTTCCTGAACAAACAATCAGAGAATCCCAGGATGGTTTGGGTGGAAAAGGACCTCAGAGCCCCTCCAGTGCCACCCCATCCATGGCAGGGACACCTCCCACTGTCCCAGGCTGCTCCAGCCCCAGTGTCCAGCCTGGCCTTGGGCACTGCAGGGATCAGGGGCAGCCCCAGCTGCTCTGGCAATGCCAGCCCAGGCAGGAATTCCTCATTGCCAAGATGCCACCCATGGCTGCCCTCTGGCAGTGGGAGCCATTCCCTGTGTGCTGTCCCTGCAGGCCTTGTCCCCAGTCCCTCTGCAGCTCTGCTGGAGCCCCTGCAGGCCCTGCAATGTGCTGGGAGCTCTCCCTGGAGCCTTCCCTGCTCCAGGGGAACATTCCCAGCTCTCCCACGCGGCTCTCACTCGACGCTCTGTAGGTGACACCAGCACCTCACTCTGCTCCACCCCCAAAAGGAAACCCGTGGAGCTTTGGGATGAGGATGGAAAACCCTTTATGGAGGAAGGACTGGGAGGAGCCTGACCTTCGAAGATGTACTGGAACTTGTGCTGCTGCAGGCTGGCACTCATGGCCTCCTCGATGGCGCTGATGTCCTTGTTGAGCCGCACCACCAGCGGGTCGTAGTCCATGCTCTCCACGTTGGCCACGATGGCGTAGTTCCCTTGCTTGGCCAGAGGGATCAGGTAGTGGAAGCAGTGAACCCTGTGGGCACGAGGGAGGAACATCACAATGAAACAACCCCTGTTTTAAAGTTTTTATGGGATGCAAAGTGGCTTTTCCCTTCCTGAAGCTAGTAAAAAATAACTGCAGGAGATGGGTGGTGATGTTTGTGTTAAAGGCATCCTACTCTTGTCACTGTTCCATGTTCAGGGATGGATCCAACAGATCCTTGGAGATGGATCTGACCTCCATCATCCCACTGAATGGGATGGGAGAGTGCCTTGCTGTGTTATTATGAGGATATAGAGGGTGTATGAGGCGGTAAGTGGGATTGTGGCTCCTGTTAGGATAATTGTTCCCAAGATTCCCCAACCTCCCATACAATACTGGTCCTCCAACAAGAACTCCTGCCATGAAAACCTCATAAAAGGGATGACTGGCAGAACCAGCGGGCCGGGGGTCATGGAATGAGCGTTGAAATTCCAAGATTGTGCCTATTCCCAAGCATTTCGCACTACTGCAACTCCATCCTGCTCACCAATGTGCCCAACCATCATCCCTCCGTGGAAGGAGAAATTCCACACAGTTAAATCCCAACATCCCCAACCATCATCCCTCCATGGAAAGAGAAATTCCTTGCATTTAAATTCCAACATGAATAACCATCATCCCTCCATGGAAGGAGAAATTTCTTGCAGTTGAATCCCAACATGCCCAACCATCTCCATGGAAGGAGAAATTCCATGCAGTCAAATCTCAACATGTCCAACCATCATCCCTCCATGGAAGGAGAAATTCCATGCAGTTAAATCCCAATGTGCCCAATCATCACCCCTCCATGGAAAGAGAAATTCCTTGCAGTTAAATTCCAACATGAACAACCATCATCCCTCCATGGAAAGAGAAATTTCTTGCAGTTGAATCCCAACGTGCCCAACCATCTCCATGGAAGGAGAAATTCCATGCAGTCTCAAATCCCAATTTGCCTCCCTCCATGGAAGAAGAAATTCCATGCACTTAAATCCCAACCATCATCCCTCCATGAAAAGAGAAATTCCATGCACTTAAATCCAAACTTGCTCCTCTCCATAGAAAGAGAAATTCCTTGCAGTTGAATCCCAACGTGCCAAACCATCTCCATGGAAGGAGAAGTTCCACACAGTTAAACTCCAATGTGCCCAACCACCATCCCTCCATGGAAGGTGAAATTCCTT
Organism: Melospiza georgiana; assembly: GCF_028018845.1. NCBI lineage: Eukaryota > Metazoa > Chordata > Aves > Passeriformes > Passerellidae > Melospiza > Melospiza georgiana. The sequence goes on from NC_080433.1 coordinate 1,910,763, forward strand.
GCAGTTAAATCCAAATTTTGCCCCCTCCATGGAAGGAGAAATTCCAGACAGTTAAATCCCAACATGCCCAACCATCATCCCTCCATGGAAAGAGAAATTCCATGCAGTCAAATCCCAATTTATCCCTCTCCATGGAAGGAGAAATTCCATGCAGTTAAATCCCAATATGCCAAACCATTATCCCTCCATGGAAGGAGAAATTTTATGCAGTTAAATCCCAACCATCATCCCTGCATGGAAGGAGAAATTCCACACACTTAAATCCCAACTTGCTCCCCTCCATTGAAGAAGAAATTCCACGTAGTTGAATCCCAATGTGCCCAACCATCATCCCTCCATGGAAGGAGAAATTCCATGCAGTTTAATCCCCTTTTAGGACTTGGCAAAAAATCATAATTAAGTTGTTTCTCTCAAAGCAAGAGAGGAAATTGCTGTGTCCAGAAAGATCCACAGCAGAGCTCCTTCTGCTTTTGTGGTGGGAACAGGGTTGGGTTCTACTTCCACCAGGAGAGGTTTAGGTTGGATTTTAGGGAAAATTCCTTCCCTAAAATTCAGCCTTCTGAAACATGGAGTCAGATTCTTGTCTCTTCCTCATCCTGGGACCCCTGTGAACACCACCACACCCCTCCATGCCCAGATTCCAGGTTTTTACCTGACTTCCAAGTGCAGCACCAGCAGGCAGCGGTCAGCCATCTCCTGGAAGGACCTGGCCAGCTCACTGAGACTCTGCAGGATCTGCTCGGATGCAGGAAGGTGCTCCAGGCTGGCGTGGCTGTCCTGGCCTGGGGACGTGGCTGCTAAGAGAAAAAGAGTTCAATCTGAGATCTTGTAAGAGCTGAAATGAGAGATGTGGGACTCCAGGGGCTGTCCAAAAGGCAGTTTATTGTATCCAAAATGCAGTTTATAGTATTCAAAATGCAGTTTATTGTATCCAAAATGCAGTTTATTGCATCCAAGGTGTCACAGCAGCCCAGGGTGGGTGACAGAGCTGTGCCCACAGCTGTCAGCTCCAGCTGCAGGCAGGCCTGGAGCCCCTTTGGTTTTGGTCACAATGCATTATAGACTTTTCTTTGTTGAGCATCTTCATACAGCAGAACCAATCTATACCTGAACTGTTATCTATAGCCCATCATAACTACTGTAATTACCATACTCATGTTACTGTTCTCCAATCACTCAAAGTTAGCACATTACAGTTTAAGCTAGAAGTTGTTTTTCAATTTTCTTGCAGTGGAAAATTCTGAGACCTTTTTTCTACTTGCACCATTTGCTGCCTTGTTTGCCTGTGCTCTCTTTGTGCTGGGTAAAAACATCTTCTTGTTTGGGGTGGGTTTATCCTTTGCTCTAAGCCATAAAACCCCTTCTAACTCACACACCCTTTTCCTCCTTGGTTATCCAGTGAGACTGGCTCAGCAATTCTTTTCTTCTATATCAAAACTTGCTTCCATCTCTATTCCTCCATCAGACTCTACATTTAAAAATCTCTCTGCTAAGCATAAATATCTGTGAGACCTTCTTGTCAAACTTTCATCCTTCCCAACAAGATGTTCTCCATCCCATCCAGAGCCTCCTGTGTGCTCCCATCCCAGCTCTGGGTGATCCCTCCACCTCTGATTCAGGAGTGGGTCAAGGAGCAAAATGTTCCTGCCATGGATTGAACTCCCAGGTGGATCTGAGGGGATTCATCATCCACCAGGAGACATTTTCCTGGCAAGGGATTGCTCTGGGCTGGGAATTCCTGTGGCTGCAGAGTCCAGTTTATCTCACTCTGCTGGGAGGGAGGGAGGAGCTGCTTGGGAGCCAGGGCACCCACAGGTGGGAGGGTCCTTTCTGGTCACCACAGTGTCCCTCAGGCGAGTCCCCACTCATTCAGAGGAGCCTTGCTTTGGTTTTGTTCCTTAACCACAGCTCTTGGGCAGTAAAAAAGAATTAAACACCCGTGAGGTGCTCATGGATCATCTTCCCACTGAGACCTCCTTGAAAAAGCTCCCGGGATTTTATCCCGGCCACCAGAGCAGTTCTAACTCTATAAACCCCTCAGGGATGTAAAAAGGAATTAAACCACAGGCAACATTCATGAGGTGCGCATGGATAATCTCCTTCTCACTGAGACCTCCTTGAAACACCTTTTGGGATTTTATCCCAGCCAGGAGTGCAGGTCTAACTCCATCACTTCATCCCACAGGGCTGCAAAAGGGAATTAACCACAGGAAACATCCATGGATCATTTCCTTCCCAACTGAGACCTCCTTGAAAATCTTCTGGGATTTTATCCCAGCCACCAGAGCAGCTCCAACTCCATCACTTCACCCTTGGGGCTGTAAAATGGAATTAAACCACAGCCAGCACCCATGAGCTGCTCATGGATGGTTTCCCACTGAGACCTCCTTGAAAAACCTTGTGGGATTTTATCCCAGCCAGGAGTGCAGGTCTAACTCCTTAACTTCATGCCTCAGGGCTGTAAAAAGAAATCAAAGCACAAGCAACACCCATGAGGTGCTCATGGATGGTTTCCTTCCCACTGAGACCTCCTTTGAAAAGTTCCTGGGATTTTATCCCAGCCACCAGAGGAGCTCCAACTCCATCACTTCATCTTGTATTCTACCCCAGGGCATTCCCAAGGAGCTGCTGACCATCAAATTCCATTTGGAGGGATGCTGCTTTAAGGAAATGTGACTTTTGTACAGCCACAGCCCTGCTTTGGGAGAGGAACTTTGGATTAAACACCAAAAATAATTGGCCTAAAATTAAACACATCCTCACATCCTAAAAAGAGAAAAAAAAAGCAAAGTGAGGGGATAAAAATCCAGATTTTTTTTTTGTGTGTGTGCAAAACAAATTAAAGCAGAGGTGAACAAAGAGGAGGGAACTGTACAGTTAAGTGGGGAAGTCACAGAATATGGAAGCAGATGAGGGAACTGTACAATTAAATATGGAAAATGTACAATTAAGTATGAAAATCACAGAATATGGAGGTAGATGATCTTTGGTGCCCAGAGAAGCTGTGGCTGCCCCTGGATCCCTGGCAGTGCCCAAGGCCAGGCTGGAAGGGGCTTGGAGCCCCCTGGGATGGTGGAAGTGTCCCTACCATGGCTGGAATGAGGTGATCCTTGAGGTCCCCTCCAACCCAACCCATTCCGTTAATTAACTCCATCAATTAACCCCTCTCAGCAGCTCCTGAGGCCACAGCAAAATTCATGAATTAATTTTTTGAACCGAGGAACACCAGCCTGGCAAATCCTGCAGGAAATGATGACCTGGCCTGGAGTGTGGAAGGGGAACAAAGAGGGAACAATGAGGGTGACAATCCAGCCTGGGTGGGTGGGAATGATGAGGGTTCCCCTTCCCTGAGCCTCCTCCCAGCCCCTCTCTGCTCACTGAGCCCTGTCCCACCAAGAAAATGAAATTATCAGTGAGGGGCTGAGGGGCTGATTTACACAATTTCTAATTCCAGATTATCCCAGGACTCTCAGGAGTCACTTGGAGAGAGATTTTTGTCCCTCAAGTGACCCCGGAGTGTGACAGGACTTCAGGGTTAGGTTTAGGAATAATTAGATAATTACCTGGTGACAGGACAAAGCAGAAAACCCCACCTGTACCATGCATGAAAAACCATAATTTTTAAGGCCCAAAATCCTACATTTTGAGAGGTTTTTGTCCCCCTGGAGATGCACTTGGGGCAGGAATCATCTCTCTTTTAGCAGAGGCAGCTCTGCCAGGCTGGGAGTGCTGCAGATGGATGGAGCCATCAGAGGAAAGCAGGAGTCAGCTCCTTGCTGCTGCTCTGTCCCACCAAGAAAATCAAATTATCAGTGAGGGGCTGAGGGGCTGATTTACACAATTTCTAATTCCAGATTATCCCAGGACTCTCAGGAGGCACCTGGGGAGAGATTTTTGTCCTCCAAGTGACCCTGGAGTGTGACAGGACTTCAGGGTTAGGAATAATTAGATAATTACCTGGTGACAGGACAAAGCAGAAAACCCCACCTGTACCATGCATGAAAAAAACATAATTTTTAAGCCCCAAATCCTACATTTTGAGAGGTTTTTATCCCCCTGGAGATGCACTTTTTTAGCAGAGGCAGCTCTGCCAGGCTGGGAGTGCTGGAGATGGATGGAGCCATCAGAGAAAAGCAGGAGTCAGCTCCTCGCTGCTGCTCTGTCCCACCAAGAAAATCAAATTATCAGTGAGGGGGTGAAGGGCTGATTTACACAATTTCTAATTCCAGATTATCCCAGGACTCTCAAGAGGCACCTGGTGAGAGATTTTTGTCCTCCAAGTGACCCTGGAGTGTGACAGGACTTCAGGGTTAGGAATAATTAGATAATTACCTGGTGACAGGACAAAGCAGAAAACCCCACCTGTACCATGCATGAAAACCCATAATTTTTAAGGCCCAAAATCCTACATTTTGAGAGGTTTTTGTCCTCCTGGAGATGCACCTGGGGCAGGAATCATCTCTCTTTTAGCAGAGGCAGCTCTGCCAGGCTGGGAGTGCTGGAGATGGATGGAGCCATCAGAGAAAAGCAGGAGTCAGCTCCTTGCTGCTGCAGGCAGATGCACACACCATTTTTCTCCTCTCCACAATCCACTTGCAGCACTTTTAAGTGAAGCTGTAATTATATTTGTCAGTGGAGATGAGGGGAGGAGGGAGATGGGCACAATCCGTCCCTGTTTGAAGCACTGAAATCCTTCAGGGAGGAGGCTCAGCTGGGGTTTTTGGGGGCGTAAATCTGAATTTCTCCTGTGTGTTTTTACTTTTGGAGCTCAAAGGAAGCCCTTTCAGAGCCCATCAATTTTCCTTTCTTCTCTGGACACCCAGAAGAGAAAATCCCATTCTTTAAAGTCTCACTCCAGATAGTTTTACTCCATCATGCCTGGCAGCACGAGGCCAACAAATGAGCTGGAGAAGCAAAAAATAATCAGAGCCTGAATTATTAAAGGGCTGTGAATAGAAAATGCCATTTGGAGCTGGCTGTGGAGCTGGGCAGATCTTTGGGCAAAAAACTGAGCCTTCCTGTGCTGTGGACCCATCACACTCTGAGAAAGGGAGGGATCTCTGCTGAAATGTTGGAAAAGGGGAAAAAATTCTGGAATTCTGGGGAAAAAAATCAGCCATGGAATTTTTGTTCCCCTTCTGCTCCTTCCTAACCCATTTCCAGCTGAGCCTGAGCCCACCTGGGCACCACAACACCCAGGCCAGTGCCCTGCTCCCCTGGCCCTGGAGATTGGAAGGTGAATTTTCCATGCTGCTGGAGAAAAGTGCCAGCTTGGCTTGGCACTCAGTTCCTGATCCCGTGTCAGGATCCTGCTCTTCATTCTCCCTGCACAATTCTGCTTCCCTCTTTTCCCATCTTTTCAGTGAAAAAAACCTTATTTTTGGAGTTTTTTTAATGAACCAATGGGTTTTGGGTGTTTTTCATGCCTTTTCCAGACTGCAAAGTGCTTAAAGAAAAGTGAGGATCAACCAAAGCTTGAGTTTGCTTGGAGGAGCTGTAGGATGGAGCTGGAACCTCTTATGTTGCCTCTCTGTTTTCTGAGATAACTGAATTCAGCCCAGGAAATAATAATTCTGAGAAGGGCAAGATCTGGGAAAGTTACATCATAAATGACTGAAAATAGAAAAAATTCACTAAGGAGTTCTCCCAGTTGAGGAGCACTGGAACAGCAAATCCTGGACTATTTTTTAGGGGAATCCTTCCATAGTGAAATCAGCTCAGTTCCTAATCCTGTGTCAGGATCCTGCTCTTCATTCTCCCTGCACAATTCGGCTTCCTTCTTTTCCCATATTTTTAGGGAAAAACACCTGATCTTTGGAGCTTTTTAATGAACCAATTGGTTTTGGGTGGTTTTCATGCGTTTTCCAGACTGCAAAGTGCTTAAAGAAAAGTGAGGATCAACCAAACCTTGAGTTTTGTTGAAGGAGTTGTAGGATGGAGCTCGAACTTATGTTGCCTCTCTGTTATATCATATTATATTATATTATATTATATTATATTATATTATATTATATTATATTATATTATATTATATTATATTATATTATATTATATTATATTATATTATATTATATTATATTATATTATATTATATTATATTATATTATATTATATTATATTCATATCGTATCATATCATATCATATTCCCTATACTAAACTATGCTAAAGGATACAGACAAAAGGCTACAAGATAATAAAGAAAACTCCTGACTCATTCCAGAGTCCTGACTCAGCTGATGGTGATTGGTCATTAATTAAAACAATTCCCATGAAACCAATGAAACAATCACCTGTTGGATAAACAATCTCCAGCCACATTCCAAAGCAGCAAAACACAGGAGAAGCAAATGAGAGAATATTGTTTTCCTTTTTCTCAGCTTCCCAGGAGAAGAAATCCTGGCAAAGGGATTTTTGAAATATGAAAATTTCATATTTCAAAATACGACAGTGACATTTTCATTCCAGCAAAGCTGAGAAAAATAAACTCAGCCCAGGCTTTGTCACCCAGGATTTCTGCAGGTGACTCCTGGCATGTTGTAGATGGATGGATGCAGATTGCCATATTCAATTAAACAAAATAAATATTAATTTATTAAATATATTTATGGAATTTTAAACAAAATATTAAACTAAAAACCCTGGAGCCACCCAGGTGTGAGCAGAGTGACCAGTGGCACATCTCAGTGGTTTAAACAGCACCAGGAGCAAAATAAATCCAAGGAGACAAACTCTGCACCCTGAACCTGAGGAAGGCACCTCCAAAACGCTCAGGATTTGCACAGCATTCCTAATTTCCTCTCTGGGGGAAAGGAAAAGCTCACAGAGACATTTTACAGCTCTGCTGGGGGAAAATCCCTCCCCTTTGGGAGAGGGATGCAGCAAGAAACTCCTGCTGAATTTCCAGTTCGCAGCTCCCTAAATTTGAATTTCTTCCTCCCTCCCCTCCAGAAGGGGTAACTCCAAAAAACACATGGAAATGGGAATTTGTCACGGGGGAAATGCTGGATTAAGCCTTTAGAGAGTCAGGGTTAACTCTCCTCTCTGCTGGGGATTTTCCTGGGGATCTCAGGCACCACTTTCCCTCTCAGTGCTTGAGTTCCCAGCAGGTAAAAAAGGTGGATAATGAGATTTTATCCATCACTGCCACTCCAGCAGTGTCTTCTGCTCCCACAGCTTTTAGCACCATGAGGAGATGATGCCACAAGGACACAAAATCGCTGCTGAAACACCTTCAAAAAGGAGAATATCTGATATTTCAAGGAAAAAGCTTTGGGTGAAGCCAAGCAGAATTAGAGATGTGATTATTTTTTAAAGGAGTGAGGTGTGAACTCAGATCCAACATCAAGGACTTATTTCAGTGGGATTTCTGCCAGGAAACCTCTGACTTCAACACCCAAAAAGCATGAAAAAGTTAATAATTTTTAAATATTTCACTATTTAGAAGCCACCTCTGTGTTAAGCCATGGTCTGTCCCTCTGGGTGAGGAAAATTTGTGAGGGGACAGGAATGTCACCAAGGTGTCCATGCCCAGCAAAAAGCCACTCCAAAGTACAGATCAGTCACCCCTTCTCCTAAATTGGTCCATTTGGGAATTCCATCTTTCTAGGAAAGGATTGGAATGAGCCATTAAAGCTGGAGCTGGATTTTGATTCTCCCACAGTTCAGAGGGAGTCCTGCCAGGAAACCTCTGACTTCCACACCCAAAAAGGATGAAAAAGTTAATAATTTTTAAATATTTCACTATTTAGAAGCCAGCTCGGTGTTAAACCATGGCCTGTCCCTGTGGGACAGAGTAAGGGAAAGGTGCTGCTGGTGAGGAAAATTTTGTGAGGGAATGTCACCAAGGAATGTCACCAAGGTGTCCATGCCCACCAAAAGGGGACTCCAGGGTACAGATCAGTCACTCCTTCTCCTAAATTGGTCCATTTGGGAATTCCAGGTCTCTAGGAAAGGATTGGAATGAGCCATAAAAGCTGGAGCTGGATTTTGATTCTCCCACAGGATTCATTTCCAGAGTTACAGGAATTTAGAAATCAAAGCTGGATTTTGGGGTTGACACTTTCTCTGGGCTTCTTCTCTGAGCTGTGAATATTTGGGCCTCTTAGATATGAACAAATACCCCAAATATTCACCCAGATACTGCTGCTTTTTTACCTAAATTGTTCCCTTTTATAGGGTTTAAATCCAGGGAAATAAAACACTCAGAGGAATGATTTCTCCCAGGATTCCCAAGATCATGGAATGGAAGGGAACCAAGAATGTTGGGAGGGAATTTTGAAGGCCATCACTCCAACCTTCAGGTATCTGGCACCTCACAGCTGAATTTGGGATGTCAGCTGCTTAAACTGTCCAAAATTCCCAGCATTTTACTGGGAATTCACCTTTTACTGGGATCAATGGCAAGGGTGTCAAAGGGACAGAGCTGCACTTGTAGGACAAACAGAAGTGAGGAGGAAACGAGCTCAGGGACAGCTGCTCATTAATTAATCTCCGAGCAGATTTCCACTAATGAGTCCTGTTCTCTCAGAGAAAAATTAGGGGTGTGCTGGGGGAAACTTAAGGAAGGGATTTCCCCTTGCAAAAGGTTCTGAGGAAGGGGAGAACTGCAAGGAAAAAAAGCAGGAAAGGAGAAGGGGAAGAAATGCAAGGAAAAGAAGTAAGAAAGAAGAAAGGGAAGAAATGCAAGGAAAAAAAAAAAGGAAGAAAGGGAAGAAGTGCAAGGAAAAAAAAAGGAAGAAAGGGAAGAAATGCAAGGAAAAAAAAAGACAAAAGAAGAAAGGGAAGAACTGCAAGGAAATAAAGGGAAAAAGGAGAAAGGGAATGGAAAAACTGCAAGGGAAAAAAAGGAAGAAATAAGAAAGGGAAGAACTGCAAGGAAAAAAAGCAAGAAAGGAGAAAGGAAAGAAATGCAAGGAAAAAAAAAAGAGGAAAGAAGAAAGAGAAGAACTGCAAGGGAAAAAAGCAAGAAAGGAGAAATGGAAGGGAAGAACTGCAAAGGAAAAAGGCAAGAAAGAAGAAAAGGAAGAAATGCAAGGGAAAAAAAAAGGAAGAAAGAAGAAAGGGAAGAACTGCAAGGGAAAAAAGCAAGAAAGGAGAAAGGAAGAACTGCAGGGGAAAAAAGAAAGAAAGAAGAAAGGGAAGGGAAGAACTGCAAGGAAAAAAAAAACCCCAAGAAATAACAAAGGAAGTGAAGAACTGCATGGAAAAATAAGAAAGAAAGAAGGAAAAGCAAAGCAAGAAGACAAAACCAAAGGGCCGGCACTCAGAACTTCCCATGTCCTTAAAATCCAAGTGCAGGAGAAGGGACAAAACTGGGAAAAAAAAAGAAAAAAAAAAGGCAAAAAAAAAAAGCATGCCGACCTTTGAGATGGCAAGGGAGAGCTGCAGCCCCATCAGCTGGGTAAACACGAATGACGAGCAGAGCCCAGGCTGTCAGCAGTGATAAAGAGCAGCCTAAACACTCTATTAGTTTTTCATTTGGGGAATTAATGTTTTTTACACACTCGGCGCTTAATGAATTGTCTCGTTAGCGCTGCCTGCCTGCCGAGCTCCTCGCCTGCCGCCGCTGCCGGGCATAAATTTCCCCAGGAAATTAGCGCTTTTAAAAAGGCAATAACTCCTCCAAAAAGTGGGTTTTCTGCAAAGATGCAGCCTTGGGAAAAAAGGATTATTGAGGGGGGAAGGAATCTGTTAAATAAAATAGAGGAGTAGCATAAGAGGTTCGAGTTCCATCCTACAACTCCTCCAAGCAAACTCAAGGTTTGGCTGATCCTCACTTTTCTTTAAGCACTTTGCAGTCTGGAAAGGGCATGAAAAACACTCAAAAACAAGTGATTCATTAAAAAAACTCCAAAAATGAGGTGTTTTTCATTAAAAATATGGGCTTTTTTCATATAAGGAAGCAAAATTGTGCAGGGAGAATGAAGAGCAGGATCCTAACACAGGATCAGGAACTGAGCTGATTTCACTATGGAAGGATTCCCTAAAAAAACATTTTGCTGGTTTTTTCCCTCAGCTTGGAAAATTCCTCTGTTAATTTTTTCTGCTTTCAGTCATTTGTGATGTAACTTTTCCAGAGCTTGCCCTCCTCAGAATTATTATTTCCTGGGCTGAATTGGAATATCTCAGAAAACAGAGAGGCAACATAAGAGGTTCAATCTCCATCCTACAGCTCCTCCAAGCAAACTCAAGGTTTGGCTGATCCTCACTTTTCTTTAAGCACTTTGCAGTCTGGAAAGGGCATGAAAAACACTCAAAAACAAGTGATTCATTAAAAAAACTCCAAAAATGAGGTGTTTTTCATTAAAAATATGGGCTTTTTTCATATAAGGAAGCAAAATTGTGCAGGGAGAATGAAGAGCAGGATCCTAACACAGGATCAGGAACTGAGCTGATTTCTCTATGGAAGGATTCCCTAAAAAAGTCCAGGATTTGCTGTTCCAGTGCTCCTCAGCTTGGAAAATTCCTCTGTTAATTGTCTATTTCCAGTCATTTATGATGTAACTTTCCCAGAACTTGCTCTCCTCAGAATTATTATTTCCTGGGCTGAATTCAGTTATCTCAGAAAACAGAGAGGCAACATAAGAGGTTCCAGCTCCATCCTACAGCTCCTCCTACCAAACTCAAGCTTTGGTTTATCCTCACTTTTCTTTAAGCACTTTGCAGTCTGGAAAGGGCATGAAAAACACTCAAAAACAATTGATTCATTAAAAAAACTCCAAAAACGAGGTGTTTTTTATTAAAAATATGGGCTTTTTTCATATAAGGAAGCAAAATTGTGCAGGGAGAATGAAGAGCAGGATCCTAACACAGGATCAGGAACTGAGCTCTGGTGCTGCCCAAGGTGCAGCCACGGAGGAGATCCTGTGAATAAATCCCTGCTTTAATCTTTAATTCTGCCCAGCCTCTGCTCTAGCTCAGCCTCCACAAGGCATCATCCTCTGGCAGTGGGAGCCATTCCCTGGGTGCTGTCCCTCCATCCCTTGTCCCCAGTCCCTCTCTGGCTCTCCTGGAGCCCCTGCAGGCCCTGCCAGGGGCTCTGAGCTCTCCCAGCTGTTTGCAGCAGCTTTGCTAGGTCCGAGTACATTTGCAGTTCTATCCAAGCTGTAAATGGTGATTAATTAGCAGCTGATCACCCCTGGTTTGGTTTGGACCTGACAGACCCCGTTTCACTCTGGGTGAGGGTGGCAGAGCTCCCTGTCCTTGCTCAAGGCCATTCCCACCCAGGAGACCAGACAGGGACCCCACTCCTTCATCAAACACCACCCCAAGCTCACTGAGGATGTGCTGGGGTCTGGAGCAGCCTGTGGAGAACATCTGGGAATCTCTGAGCATCCCAGATGCTGTGAGACGGACAAAAAGATCTGTGCACATCAGCCATGGCCAAGCAGATAAAATGCTCAAAAAGAGCTTTTCCTCCTTTTTCTCTGCTTTTCCTCAGAGCCAATGAGATCTGAGTGACTTTGCCCACCACCAGCAGCTCCCAGGCAAGGTTGATTCCTGTCATTTATGGGGGAATGATCCCACAAAGGAGGTTCAGAGCACCTGGAAGGGCACCTGGGCAGGATTTGTGCTCTTCCAGAAGAGCCCCAACTGCTCAGGCAGAGGGAAAGAAGAAATATTGGAAAATAAGGCTATTTATGAAGCTTAAATCAAAAGCTGGCACTTAGATGAAGTCATATTGAAGCAGCAGATATTCACCAGATAATCAGAGCACTCAAGGTTTACCTTGTTAATTTAATGGCAGATGGTTTGCATTTGGTGGAAATGTGCAGCTTTTTCTGCTTTAGACAGGAATTTACTTTTGTTGCAGTAACAAAGCCACAGCATTCACCAAGTCCTTCCTCTGCCCCAGGGCACGCCCGTGTTGATCATCTTTAATCTGGCTTTCAAATAAGGTTTTCTATTAATATATCTTTAAAAAAAATATATATTCTCCATGAGCAATCAATACAGCAAGATCTGCTACAAGTTCAGTGACAGGGACAAAAAAAAATCAGCTGCAGCTTCAGAGAAATAGAGCCCCATTTAGAGCTGAATTCAGTTCATTAGGGGGTTAAACACAAAGCTCAGCGCTGCTGGGTGGCCTGGCTGGGAAATGAGAGGCAGCAATTTCCCCTCCATTTGTGCTGAAAGCCCTCTGCACCTCTCTGGAGGGGCCTGAGAGTGACTTTAAGTGACAGCTCAGGGCTCAGTGTCCATTTCCAAGGGGCAGGATGCTCCTCTCTGCCATCAGAGCCCTCTCCAGGCTCAGGAGCCAAACGAGAGGCTGATGATCCTCCTGGGACAGAGTGGCCCAGGATGCTCTAAAGGCCCTCAGCAAGCTCTGAAAAGCATCTTGAGACCTGTGGCTGGAAAATGAGATGCAAATGCTCACTGTTATCATTAATAAAAGCAGGCAGTGGTAGAGAAATGCAGGGTTTTGGTTAAAAACTGTAAAAAACCTCATTTTTTTCTCTCTTGTTTTTCATCTAAGTCGGACAGAGGATACAGCAGTGAAGAGGCTGAATGGGCTCAGGGTGGGCTCCTGAAGGGATTTTCTCTTTGGGGAGAGGTAATGACAGGACAGGAAGGCCTCTCCTCACACCAATGGCTGTTTTTCCAGTTCGAAATGGAACGGTTTTTCCAGTTAGAACTGGAAATGCACTAAAATGCATTTTAGTTACTCATCAAGGATGACCCAGGCAAGGCCCACAGAGAGAAAGTGGACACGACACACTGGGCAGATAAAGATTTCTCCACACAGAGGAGGTGAACACGACACACTGAGCAGATAAAGATTTCTCCACACAAAGGGCCTGAGGGAAGGGCAGCTCCTGAGCTGTGACAGCCATGGACACTCGGCACAAATGTAAAAAATTTAATTCCAATGAATTTTCTGGAAGAGAAAGACTGGAAGAGGTTTTAGAGTGACTTCTGTGAGCCAGAGAGAAGTTTGAGAAGAGGATCCATGTTTGATAGGAGGATCCATGTTTGATAAGAGGACCCATGTTTAATAAGAGGATCCATGTTTGGTAAGAGGATCCATGTTTAATAAGAGGATCCATGTTTGATAAGAGGATCCATGTTTAATGGGAGGATCCATGTTTGATAACAGGATCCATGTTTGGTAAAAGGATCCATGCTTGAGAAGAAGACCCATATTTGATAGGAGGATCCATATTTCATAAGAGGATCCATGTTTGATAAGAGGATCCATGTTTGATAAGAGGATTCATGTTTAATAGGAGGATCCATATTGAAAGAATTTCCTGCCCAGGTCATTGGCACAGAAGCCAAGACAGACAGAAGGATAAATCAGAGAAACTGCAACTGCCTGTTCAATGAGCACCTTGTTTGTCTCTTGTGACCAATGAGTAAAGTGCAAACTGATGAGTTGTGTAAGAATGTATAAAAAGCATCAATGCTGGAATAAAAACAGTTTGAAACCTTCTGGAAATGGAGTCTGTTGCTTTATGTTGTGACCTTCTCATCTGTGACAAAAACAATCCTGATTTAGCTGAGCTGGAGGAGCTCAGGGCCTGCAGGGGCTCCAGCAGAGCTGCAGAGGGACTGGGGACAAGGCCTGCAGGGACAGCACACAGGGAATGGCTCCCACTGCCAGAGGGCAGCCATGGGTGGCATCTTGGCAATGAGGAATTCCTGCCTGGGCTGCCATTGCCAGCTGGGGCTGCCTCTGATCCCTGCAACGCCCAAGGACAGAGTTTGGAGCCCCCTGGGACAGTGGGAGGTGTCCCTGCCATGGATGGGGTGGCACTGGATGGGATTTAAGGTCCCTTCCCACCTAACCCATTCCAAAGCAATTCCAAACTCTAATTTTAAGCCTGTCAGTCATTGTCTGATGATCACAGCAATCTGAAGTCAGGAGGTGCCAAGAATTTAAAGGGCAGCTCCAGCTCCAGAAGCCAACAGCTCATCTTTCATCCTCCTCCCCACAAACAAGCAATGGTCTTAAAAATGTTCAAAATCTTTAAAAAGATTGCCCCAACTCCTTCATGGCTCACAATAATTCCTTCTCTAAAATATTCAGGGAAACTCAGGAGGGTGAAGCTCCACAAAGGAAAAGGATGAGGTTGTGCTCTGTCTGCAGCACAGAAGATGAGGAGGGGAAACCCATCTTCCATTTTCTTATAAAACCCCTTTAAAAGTGACTCAATTCCCTCAGCAAATTCACCTTCTCCAGCAGCTTTAATCCTTAAATGGTTATTGTCAAAAAGGAGTTTGCATTCCCTCAAAAGACAAGAGCAGAGGGAAATGACTTTGTCATATCTGACTGGTTTGGGAAATAAAAAATCCAATTCTGAGGGGGAGCAGATAAGGGCAGAGCCATGGAAGAGCCATCAGCTGAGCAAACACCACATAATGAACAGAGCAGAGACTGCCCAGAGAGATAAAACTCTCCAGGAGCAAGGCTGGGTTTAAATGAGGGATAATTGTGGCACGTCCACAGCCAAAGATTATGGAATTTTATCTCTGGGAAGGGGCCTTTGACAGCCTCACCCCAAAGCCACTGTAGGGTTTCCCAAAATCAGAGCTGCCCAGCTCCACCTTGTGCTTTCTGGATGTTCAGAGCTGTTTCTGAGGGAATTTATTATTTATAATTTTTTAAAGTTATATTATATTATATTATATTATATTATATTATATTATATTATATTATATTATATTATATTATATTATATTATATTATATTATATTATATTATATTATATTATATTATATTATGTTATGTTATGTTATATTACATCCTAAATATAATTTTATGCATAAAATATAAATTTATATTATATTTTATTTAAAATATATAAATTTTATAAATATAATCTATATAATTTATATATTTCATAAAATATATAAATATTTCATAATTAAAGATAAAAATATAATATAGAATAGAAATACAAAATATGTAAATGTACAAATACATAAATACTATAATATATGTAAATATATATTTATATATGAATAAAAATATATAATATATAATATATAATATATAACATATAACATATAATATATAATATATAATATATTATATATTATACATTATATTTTATAAAATATATAAATATTTCATAATTAAAGATAAAAATATAATATAGAATAGAAATACAAAATATATATACAAATACATAAAATATTATTAAATATATAAATATATATTTCTATATGAATAAATATACATAATATATAATACATAATACATAGTATATAATATATACTATATAATATATAGTATACACTATATACTATATACCATATTATATATTATATAATATATATTATATATAATATATAATAGATATTCATAAAATATACATGAACATACAAAATACACCAATATATAAGGATAAAATATAAAATATATAAATATATAATAAAATATATTTATTATTTGTTGGCATCCAAGGAAGTTTTGCTGGAAAATCTGCTGCCTTCCCCCAGGGCCACCACCTCCATGTGGGCCTGTTGAGATCAGGGAATTTCTGGCACTGCACCAAAATTTCAGGTCCTGATCACTCCCTGAACACTTGGGTGATGCCCTGAGTGGGAGCAGGACTGAATCTCAACTTGTTGGGGCAGAGAAGAGAAACAATAAAGGATGAAAATTTCATTTATAAGCAGGAGGTCGTGACAGCCTCTGTCATTTCCTACCCCTGCTCCTTCTTCCCCTGGTTCCTGACACCCTGGATTTGTGCACAGACATTTTAGGATGAAGTTATTACAAAGGAAGATGAATTTTTATTGTCAGGAGATGCTGCCTAGTGAAATATTACACTTTGTGCTTTTATGTTTATTCACCACCGTGTGGAACGTCCTCTCCGAGGCCTCAAAGTCATGCTGGTGCCCTTTAATAGCTGGGAAATATTGATTTATTAAAAAACCTGAGTTCCAACCAGACCTCAAATTATAAATGATGTTTTATTTTAACAGCTCTGACTGTTCGAGCATAAATCCTCAGCCCCAAGTAACTAAATAAATATTTGGCTACTGAACTTTGATAGCATTTCCCACTGGGTTTTGTTTAATTTTGTTATTTGTTTAATAACAAAAAAAAAAAAAAGCTAGAACAGAGCAAATGTTGTCACCCAGGTATGGAGAAGTCAAAGTCTGGGTTACAGGAATATTAGGGACAATACAGGAGTTGGCAGAATCTTTTTAAAGATTTTTAACATTTTAAAGACCATTGATTGTTTGTAGGGAGGAAGATGAAAGATGAGCTGGACTAATTTGGGTTTTAATTGTATAACCTTAATTTTCCTTCTGAATCCAAAGGATCTGATGAGGGAAAACTGAGTGAGGAGTTCCAAGTCCTGCTCGAGAGCAGAGTTAGAAGCCACAGGAAGGATTTCAGTCACCCAGAGAGGTTCTACTGCCAAGAATGATTTAATGGTCATAAAACACCATGAATTTGTTCAGCACCAGCAAATTTCCCTTGTGAAATTCCCAGAAAAAAAAAAGTTCGAGATGACTTTCAATTCCAAGCTCCCAGGAGAGCTCAGCCCTCAATCCTGGGCATCTTCCCTCAGGATTCTGCTCCAAATTTCCAAACCAAACTGCAGAAATTCCAGCAATTCCCTGTATCCTCACACATTCCCCTGAGTCCCGGGTTCCCCTCGAGCTGTGTGGGTTTTTTACTCCATGATTTTCCTTTTCCCATTGCACCCCCTGAGACAGCAGGGCATGCTCAGGATGTGTCAAAC
The DNA here is from genome assembly GCF_028018845.1 of Melospiza georgiana. Taxonomy (NCBI): domain Eukaryota; kingdom Metazoa; phylum Chordata; class Aves; order Passeriformes; family Passerellidae; genus Melospiza; species Melospiza georgiana. The sequence goes on from NC_080433.1 coordinate 1,927,467, forward strand.
ACACAGGATTTCATTCCAGGGATGCTGGGCAGGAGGAAGAGCTCAAAGCAAGACAAAGCTGTTGGAATTTTGAAATTTGCTGAGAATTGGAGATTTCTGTGCTGCCAGGCACTGACCCCCAAGAGAACCCTGTACTGACCTGAGGCCTGGAGAAGCTTCCAGAATGGAATGATGGAACTGGGATTGTGGGAGTGCAGTTTGAACAGAAGTGTGTGAGATCACAGGGTGGGAAATCCAGAGTTTAAGGGTTTAGAATGCAGTAATGGATATAGAGCAAGGAGGAGGTTTTGGAGCAGTGCTGGTCCTTCTTCTTCACCTTCTTCTCCATGAGTTTGGGTGGTTTTGTGTCATTGGATAAAAAAGTCTCCATTGCAGGGCATGGGTGGTTGGGTATTGGGTTAAAAGTGAAAATAATTTAGGTGTCATTTATTAAAAGGCCTCATAGAGAGCGAGATGGGGCTCTATTTTTAGTTTGTTATTGAAGTGCTGCAGAACTCAGGGTTTGTGAGACTATGACAGATAACCACTGATAAACATCTGAGTCCCAACAAGAAATACCATCTCACACGTTTAACCCCAGCCTTGGCAAAAAGAAGATAAGCTCAACAACCTGCTGTCCCTCAATTCCTAATTATCCCAAATGCAATCAGCAATTAACTCCTTGGAACCCTGGGTGCTGAGAATTTGAGATTTCTGTGCTGCCAGCACTGACCCCCAAGAGAGCCCTGCACTGAGCTGAGGCCTGGAGAAGCTTCCAGAATGGAATGATGGAACTGGGACTGTGGGTGTGCAGTTTGAACAGGAGTGTGTGAGATCACAGGGTGGGAAACCCAGAGTTTGACCTTGAGAGGAAAACTCCCCCCTTGTGCAGGATCCCTGCTGCAGCAGAGCCACAGCTGGCACTGCAGGAGGGCTGAGCCCCCCTGGCATGGGGATGGGGCTGGGACACCCCCCTGGCACACAGGGGGCAGCTCCTGCTCTCACTCTGGCAGGAATTTGTTTCCTTTTTTGTACTATTGCATTTGTATTTTTGGTTTTCTTAGTAAAGAACTTTCCTATTCCCATATCTTTTCCTAGTAAAGAACTATTCTGATTCCCATATATTTCCCTAGTAAAGATCTGTTATTCCTACTCCCACATCTTTCCCTGAGAGCCCCTTAACTTCAAAATTACAATAATTCAGAGGGAGGGGGTTTATTTACATTCTCCATTTCAGGAGAGGCTCCTGCCTTCCTCAGCAGACACCTGTCTGTTCAAACCAGGACAGATTGCCACCAACACCATGACCCACAGGCTGTCAGGTAATTTCTGACTCTGTCAGTGGGGTTTTTTTGTACTATTATATTTGTATTTTAATTTTCCTAGTAACCTCTTATTCCTATTCCCATATCTTTGCCTGAGAGCCCCTTAACTTCAGAATTACAATAATTCACAGGGAAGGGGTTTGCATTTCCCATTTCAGGGGAGGCTCCTGCCTCCCTCAGCAGACACCTGGCTTTCCAAACCCAGACAGCAATGATGCCCCTGGAGCCCTCCCAGTGCCCCCAGAGGAACAAACAGACGAAGCTGCTTCACTTTCTGTTTCCCTCTAACACAAACCCCTTCGTGGAGCAGGAACACAACCTGCTCAAACCCTGAATTTCTGCTGTCCCCATGCCCAGGCAGAGGTTTCCCATGGGATTTACTCACTCTGGGCAGCAGAGAGGCTGGAGAAAGCTGCCTTGGTGCGTGCTGCCAGCCACTCCAGGCTCTCGTGCAGGTTGGCCAAGGCTTTGAGGTCACTGACGTCCCGCAGGATCTCCTGCTGAGGGATCAGTTTGTCTCCCAAATTCCCGATCAAAACTTCGGATTCCTTGCCAAATGCAGCCCTGAAATGGAAAGCAAAGCCCCCCTGAGGAACGTGGATCAGTTTGTCTCCCAAATTCCCGATCAAAACTTCGGATTCCTTGCCAAATGCAGCCCTGAAATGGAAAGTGTTGGGAAGGATGAAAGTTTGACATGGAGGTCTCACAGATATGTGTGCTTAGCAGAAAGCTTTTTAAATGTGGAGTCTGATGGAGGAATAGAGCAAGTTTTGATCTAGAAGATCTAGAAGAAAAGAATTGCTGAGCCAGTCTCACTGGATAACCAAGGAGGCAAAGGGTGTGTGAGTTAGAAGGGGTTTTTATGGCTTAGAGCAAAGGATAAACCCACCCCAAACAAGAAGATGTTTTTATCAAGCACAAAGAGAGCACAGGCAAACAAGGCAGCAAATGGTGCAAGTAGAAAAAAGGTCTCAGAATTTTCCACTGCAAGAAAACTGAAAAACAACTTCTAGCTCAAACTGTAATGTACTGACTTTGAGTGATTGGAGAACAGTAACATGAATATGGTAATTAAAGTAGTTATGACAGGCTATAGATAACAGTTCAGGTATAGATTGGTTCTACTGCATTAAGGTGCTCAGCAAAGAGAAGTCTGTAATGCATTGTAACCAAAACCAAAGGGGCTCCAGGCCTGCCTGCAGCTGGAGCTGACAGCTGTGGGCACAGCTCTGTCACCCACCCTGGGCTGCTGTGACACCTTGGATACAATAAACTGCATTTTGTATACAATAAACTGCATTTTGGATACAATAAACTGCATTTTGGAGAGCCCCTGGAGTCCCACATCCCTCATTCAGGCTCTTACAGGAAAGCAAAGCCCCTCTGAGGAATGTGAATCAATTTGTCTCCCAAATTCCCAATCAAAACTTCGGATTCTTTGCCAAAAGCAGCCCTGAAATGGAAAGCAAACCCCCCCTCCCCGAGGAATGTGGAATCAGGGACTGCAGGAGAATCTTTTCTGTTATCAGTCTTGGAAGAGAAGTGTCACCATGATATTTTCTGAAAAATCCTCTTTGCCCAGGATTTCTTCTCCTGGGAAGCTGAGAAGCCTCAGAGAAAAAGGAAAACAATATTATCTCATTTGCTTCTGCTGTGTTTTGCTGCTTTGGAATGTGGCTGGAGATTGTTTATCCAACAGGTGATTGTTCCATTGGTTTCATGGGAATTGTTTTTAATTAATGACCAATCACAGTCAAGCTATGTTGGGACTCTGGAAGGAGTCAGGAGTTTTCATTATTATCTTTTAGCCTTCTGTCTGTAACCTTTCTGTATTCTTTAGTATAGTATTCTTTAATATAATATATAACATAAAATAATAAATTAGTCTTCTGAGAACACGGAGTCAGATTCACTCATTCCTTCTCTGTCCTGGGGACCCAGTAAATATCACAGTGAAAGGTATGTTTTGAGATGAGAAATAAAATATTGCTTAGTTTCGTGTTGTAAAATTGTATAAACATATGAAATTTAATGATATATGGTATTATTACGAATATTTTTTAAAACTTTAAATTTTTTTAAATCTTTAAATTTTTTAAACAGAATTAGTGATATGAGTTGAATCCAAGTTCTTTTCCCACTGCTTGTCCCTCTCCAAGGCAGAGCTGGGAACATCTCTGGGGTTTATCAGCAGAGGCTGGGATTGCTTCTCTTCCTCCCCTCACTGCTGTGGTTTGGAATGGGAGGAAATCCAGTTTGTTTTGATTCTTACTACTTTCTTTCTTTTAGTTTCTAATAAAAAACTTTAAATAAAATTCTTTTTTTTAAATAAAAAACTTTTAATAAAATTTTCTTTGTAGCCTTTTAAATGTTTTAAACTTACTTTACCTTTCTCCTAATCCTATCTCACGACATGAAAGAAGTACATTAATAATTAACCAACATTAAAGCACACCACACTCATCAACACATTAATTAGGAAATTTTAAAATTGAAAAAATCTTGAATTAACAAACCAAAATCACTACACTCACCAAGCTCTAAAATGCCCCAGCAGGTCCCTGTGGCCCAATCCCAATGGACTAATAATAATAATAATAATAATAATAATTCTTGCCAATTAATGGGAATAATTCCCAATTAATGGGAAATTCTGCATGTGCCTTCTGACATCTCCTCACTCAGGGGTTAAGACAACAAAATCAATCTCTGTTCACAGGCTGAGGATTATTTTTTGCAAAGATGTTTACTGTTTGGATTATTTTTAGTTAAATAAATGAGTTACAGGAAAGCTGGGGAGGGAAGGAAAGCTGGGCATGGATCTGTTTTGCTGGTGGTGAACTTTCAGGATTTGTTTAATTTCCCAATATTCATAAAGAGATGCTGCTGAGTAGTTCCACATCCAAAAAAAGGAACATTTCCCAAATTTCATCAGGCTTGAACCTTCTTTTCCAGGAAGGGATGGGCAGTCCTGCCCTGCTAGCCAAGAATTATGGTCCATGAACACCAAATATTGAAATTTTAAATATCTTAGAGGTTAAATGATAATGAAATGAGCTCTCATTCTCTGCTAACTAAGGAACCCATAGGAGCTGCTTCCCTCTGCAGTGTCCAGGCTGAATTATTCCCAATTCATCAGCAGTGCCAAGAGGAAGAAGCAGCAGCAGCAGTGAAGAAATCTGTTGAAATCATGTTCCTTTGTATTAGGAGAAAAGGCTGCTTAAATGGGAAGAGGATGACAAAAAAATTGGACAAGCAATTATTAATTTTATTTTGAAGTTTTCAGGAGGGATCTATTCAACCTTCCTCCCATCCTGGAGGAAGTTTCTAAGCCATCAATTGGCTAAATCTGGCCCAGACCAATTATTATGATTTAAATTGATGCCACAGGAACTGGGGCTTAGCAGATGATGCTCTGTGCAAACAGAAAAGATCTTTGTCCTAAACCTGGGCTGAAAGAAGCCACAGCACAGGAGCTTTTCCCAGGAAATTCAGTGTGGATGACTTGAAGTCTTGCTACTGGAGCTCCTGTGCCACAAAATACTTCAATGAATGGCCAGGAGAATGGAATTAATGGAATAAAATGCACGTTAGGATGAAAAAGTTGCTTCTGTCAGCATCAGCCATCTGGTTTTACCTGGCCAGGAATTTCCACTCAGCCAGCAGAGCCCACTGGAGCTTTGCTATCCCAAAATGATGGATCAGGAACCACAGGGAGAGCCAGGAGGGGCTTCCCAGGTGAGGAAATGAAGGATAAAAGAGAAAGCAAGTGAGAAAATGAAGGGTAAAAGTGAAAGCAGGTGAGGACTGAATCCATGAAATTCAACTCAGGGCCTGCACAGAGACCTCAAGGGCTCTCCCTGCTCCCCTGGGGATGTTTTAAATCCCTGCCCAAGCTGCAAACCCTTCTGTGACCCCACAAATCCCATCCTCTCCAGGCTGTAGCCTCCCTGTCACGGCGCTTCCAGGCAGGGAAGGAGGAAAATGACAAAAATGACAATCTGGGCAAATTAGACTTGTTATTTTCAACAGCTTCTCCTCCTCCTCCTCCACTTTTACAGCCAAGTGCCAATCAAGGAAGTGATGAATAGGGATGGGAATGTGCAGCCTTTGGAATCTCACAGGAGCTGAGCCATTCCCAGCGTGCAGGGAAAGGGAATCTGCTCCTTCCAGGCTTTCATGGCATGAAAGGTTGGAACAACCTGGTCTGGGCACACAGAGTTGTCTCCAAAAGAATTCCTGCTGGGAATATTGGGATTTTTCATTTGCTCCCCTGAGTTAGATCCTGGAGTTGGGATGGAGGGGAAGCTCCACCATGGTTGTGGCTCAAATTAAAGATTTCTTTGACAGATTTTGGGAATTAAAGATTCCTTTGACAGATTTTGGGAATTAAAGCTTCCTTTGGCAGATTTTGGGAATTCCTGCCCAGTACAACCAGCTGGCCCTTCCTTTAGGTCAGAAAATGCTGCTCCCTTCACCACGTGGGTGACCAGAGCAGCACCAACCAGCAGGACCAGGATTTGCCCAGATTCAAAACCAATTTCCTTCCCCACTCCCAGGCATTTCCCTGAGTGGGATCCCAAAGACAGCTCCCAAATGGCGTTGTCTGAACAGCACAGTGAGCAGAAATTGCACCAGGAAAGGATTAGGTTGGGTATTGGGAAGATTTCTTCCCCCAAAAGGCTGCCCAGGGCAGGGGTGGAGTCCCCATCCCTGGAGGGATGTAAAGCCATGTGGATGTGGCACTTGGGGACATGGTCAGTGGTGGCCTTGGCAGGGCTGGGAATGGTTGGACTGGGTGATCTCCAAAGCCTATCCCAATTCCCAAATGATTCCTTGATTCCCCTGTGGACACCACAGCTGTGAAAACACCATAAATCTGTTCCTGCTTTTTGCTGCTGCTCTCCTTGAAACCCTTTCCCAACTTCCCACTGTTGGGAAGATGAAACAGGAAAGCCTTATAAATATGATTGTCTGGCAAAAGATTTTGAGAATATGGAAACTATGAGTGAGATTGAAATGAAAGCAAGCTTTGAGATCCCTCAGTTACTGAACAACTGGAAAACCATGGTGTGGCTGGCTGAAGGTGATCCCCTTGTGATGGAACAACAGCCTCTGCTTGCAGACAGGCCCAAGGGTCAGAGCAGACCCTACAGCTTGGCAGAAGGGGCCCAAAGAGGAGTTTTTAGGGTTTAAAATGTAACACAGTGTGGTAATGTAATGGTTCTTATAGGCTGTATGGAAATGCTATAGGATTTGTATCTTGGACTTGATGGGTTAGTGACAATTAGAATATTCAACACAGAAGAAAATTTATTGTCTTGTAATGGGAACCTCACCATCTTACCCTTTTACTCTCTTACCTTTTTTACTCCCTTACTCTCTCACCCTCTCATCTTCTCTCGGGCCTGCTCTGAGCTGTGGCTGCAGCTTCAGCAGGGCCCTGCACCCAGGCCCTTTGCAATGAACCCCAAATCCCAAATCCCAGCAGGGCCCTGCACCCAGGCCCTTTGCAATAAACCCCAAATCCCAGCAGGGCCCTGCACCCAGGCCCTCTGCAATAAACCCCAAATCCCAGCAGGGCCCTGCACCCAGGCCCTGTGCAATAAACCCCAAATCCCAGCAGGGCCCTGAACCCAGGCCCTTTGCAATAAACCCCAAATCCCAGCAGGGCCCTGCACCCAGGCCCTGTGCAATAAACCCCAAATCCCAGCAGGGCCCTGCACCCAGGCCCTGTGCAATAAACCCCAAATTCCAGCAGGGCCCTGCACCCAGGCCCTTGGCAATAAACCCCAAATTCCATGACCTGGCTTCAGAAATCTCTTGTCTCCGTCCGTCCCGACCATGCTGCCCCCTGATGATCCAACATCCCACCATTTACCACACCCCACCATTTTTTACCTTATGAAATCCTCCTCCTCCTCTCTCTTGGGCCTGAGCTGCTTGGGCTGAGCCATGCTGCTCCAGTTGGGCAGGGATTTCAGGAGCCTGCTGATATCATCGTCCTTGGCCCAGGAGGCGCTGATCACCAGCTTCTCATCCGACTGCACGATGGTCCTGCAGGGAGAGCAGCCACAAACACCTCAGGCAGGAGCACATCCTGCTTTTAGGGATATTTGCATTTAATTCTGCGTCGTTCATTGCATTCCACATCACACACATGGGGACTCAGTAGTGAGGAAAGGATCCGCACATGGAGGGACAGCAACATGGATGGACAGGGTGGGAAAATCTCCATAACATACAGCTCCTGATGGACTTTGAGACATCTTCTAAGGGAAAAAAGGGCCGTTTTCCTAAATTCTGCAAGCCTGGGAATTCAGTTTGGCACCCAGCTGGAGGAGGTCACCCTGCACTGGTGTCTCCATGGATCATTTCCCTCTGGGATCTCAGTGCAGCTCAGCAGCCTGTGCCCATGGTGGGGTCAGTGCCAGGTGGGACCAGCCCAGGACACCTGCCTGGGAGCCACCACCTCCCCCAAAGCTGGGCCAGCCTGGGGACCAGGGTAGAAAGGGAATGAAAGGTCCAGGATCTTCTTTCCAAGTCATCCAAAGCATCTCCTGATGGAGATTCCAGCTAAATCCTGTGTGGGAAACTGAGTTAGGGATTGCAGCGGGTTCCAATGGGAAAGAATTTCCCTGTTTTGTGCTTTTGCCAGGGTAACTGATCTGAATTCCTGACTGGGAATTCCAGGAGACAAACAGGATGCTGTATTTGGAGGAGTCAATCCAGGACCTTAAAGATTCTCAATTCCACCTCTGCCATGGCAGGGACACCTCCCACCATCCCAGGCTGCTCCAATTCTTCCTTGGGCATTGCAGGGATCAGGGGCAGCCCCAGCTGTTCTGGGAATCCCTTCCCAAAATCCCACCCCAGGCTCCCTCTCCAGGGAATTCCCTCCATTCCCAGCTCTCCCAGCCTGCCATTGGATCCATCCCCACCCCGACTCCTCTCTAGGAAGGAATTTTGGGGTCTGGGGGCTTCACTGGCAATCTCAGCACTCCAGGAAGGGTCTCCCTTCCCTTCTCCATCCCCAGCTTCCATAAAAATCCCTGGGGATGGATTCTGAGTGTCCCAAATCCCAGAATGGTTTGGGTGGGAAGGGCCCTTCAAGCCCATCCCATTCCAATGCCACCATCCCAGGCTGCTCCAGCCTGGCCTTGGGCACTGCAGGGATCAGGGGCAGCCCCAGCTGCTCTGGCAGTGCCAGCCCAGGCAGGAATTCCTCATTGCCAAGATGCCACCCATGGCTGCCCTCTGGCAGTGGGAGCCATTCCCTGGGTGCTGTCCCTGCAGGCCTTGTCCCCAGTCCCTCTGCAGCTCTGCTGGAGCCCCTGCAGGCCCTGCAATGTGCTGGGAGCTCTCCCTGGAGCCTTCCCTGCTCCAGGGGAACATTCCCAGCTCTCCCTGGAGCCTGCCCTGATCCAGGGGAACATTCCCAGCTCTCCCAGTCTGCAATGGATGGAGCCAACAGAGACACCCCAGCACCCCCTGACAGGGACCTGGCAGAGCCATTCCAGCCACACTGTCCCAGCTCCAGGCTGGAATTCTGGGGCAGAGATGAGGTGCCAGCAGCATTATTGGGGAATAAATAGAAATAAAAACAACAACACCCCGAGCATCTGCGTTTTGCAAAGGAAAACAGCAAGAAAGGAGCCAGCTCTGATCCATCCTGAAGAGAACAGCTCATGTCTCATCCCACCATTTCCCCATCCACCAGGAAAACAAGCTCAGCTCAGGAACCACACAGGATTTGTGAAAACGAATTTGTCACATGCGCTTGCAAACAAATTTTCCTTCCCTCTGAGTTTCATGTTCAATCTGTCACACACAAAAAGGCTGAGTTTTGTTTCCAGGCACACAAGACCTCAACATTCCTGTTTGGCCTTCTGCTGCTGGGAGGGAGGTGGTTCTTTTCCACTCAGGATAGGAAAAAAAATATAATTTACAAAAAGGTCTTTTATTTTTCACCCTGGTGAAAACTGAGGGCGGATAAAAAAGCTCCACCAGCAGCTCTGACATCTGAGAGGGAAAAAGGGGTTTGATGCTATCTGGGCATTGCTGTGCCAAGGCAGGACAACTGTTCCAGGAACACATCAGCCAGGGCTTTGTCCTCTGCACATTTAAATGACTGCAGTAATACTCTCCTTCCCTTGGGAGTCTATTTCACACTTGAACAAATCCAGCTCTTGGATAAAGAAACTCCTGATACCGAGCTGGTGTTTTATTTTCCTCAATTTCATCCCATTACTCCCCGTTATTTCCCCTCTCAGCTCAGCTCTCTCCACGTCCACTGTTTGCTCTCTTCAATTATTTCCAGCCTTATCGTGGCCCCTCAGACACCCAGGGCTCCAGGGCATCTTTGGGAGTGTCCTGATGGAGTCACACAGAGCCACTCTCTGTTTTATGGTCCTCATTACCCTCTAAAATCCCAATTTTTTGCGGAGTCAGTGCTGGGGAGGAGGATGGGATGCTCCAACAAGCTGCAAACTCCACCTGGTGACCTCCTTTTCCAGGGTCAGAGTTTTCCAAAAGCCTAATCCACAATTCCTGCTTTCCCCACCTTTTGGTGGTGCCCACGAGTTAAACAGAGCCACTCTCTGTTTTATGATCCTTATTACCCTCAAAATCCCAACTGTTTGTGGAGTCAGTACTGGGGAGGATGTTGGGATGCACTGAGAAGCTGCAAACTCAGCCTGATGTCCTTCTTTTCCAGGGTCAGAGTTTTCCAAAAGCCTAATCCACAATTCCTGCTTTCCTCACTGATGGATGGTGCCCATGAGTTACACAGAGCCACTCTCTGTTTTATGATCCTTATTGTCCTCAAAATCCCAATTGTCAGTGCTGGGAGGAGATGGGGAGGATGTTGGGATGCTCTGACAAGCTGCAAACTCATCCTGATGTCCTTCTTTTCCAGGGTCAGAGTTTCCCAAAAGCCTAATCCAGGATTCCTGCTCTCCTCACCTTTTGGTGGTGCCCATGGGTCCATGGAATCCTGGAATGGTTTGGGTGGGGAGGGAGAGCTTAAATTCCATCCCATCCCACCCCTGCCATGGCAGGGACACCTCCCACTGTCCCAGGCTGCTCCCAGCTCTGTCCAACCTTTCCTTGGACATTTCAGGAATCCAGGGGAGCTGTCTCTGGACAAGATCCATGGATCCACTGAAAGCAGCGAGCTCCAAAGTGATCCATGGAGCAGCCCCAGCACTGCCTGGATCCCCTGGAATTACACCCCCACTCCTTCCCAGGGCTCCAACACCTCCTGATTTTTATTGGTGTTGCTTTTTACCCCAACCACCCCCTCATCAGGAAGATGCTGAAGAGGTTGGAACATCCCTTATTTCTGTTGGACATCCAGATTTCCCAACTCCTTTTCCCCACATTTTCTTCCCAGCCAGGATTCCCCCTCTGTACCTTCAATTTGTGTCCTTGAGTGAATTATCCCAGGACAAGCTCAAAACTCTTCCTTCCAGCCCCACTCCCCCAATCCCAAACTCCTCCATGATTTTCCTGCTGCTGCCACAGGGAGCTGACCCTGGCTGGACCCAAGCTGCTCCATCCTCCCCAGAGGACAGAGGGTGGAAAAATGATGGAAAAAACCCTTTTATTGTGGAGCAGACATCATAAAATATGGAATATCAGTCTGGGACAGCTGTCCTGGATACATCTTTCGCAAAATCTTTCCCATTCCCAGCCTGTTGGTGAAGGGGAGACAGCCTTGATGCCATGGCCAAAATCCAGGTGTGTGCCACACCTTCCCAGGTACCAATCCTGCACTCTGAGGAACCATTTATCTTATGGGAAAACCCCTGGACACAGCTGGGGGCCTTGGATTTCCAGCAGGAAACATCTGGAAGCCACAGGAGCTAACTGGGCTCCTCTGCCTGGTGCCAGGTGGGGTTTTGGATGATTTTTTCCCTTTTCCCACAGCCAAGGTGATGTTTTGTGCTGCCAAGGATTAAAAAGCAGCTGGGCCAGGCACCCACAGCCTGAGGGAAAACCCCCGCCCCAAAAAAAGAGTAAAAAACGCAACTTAAAAATCCCAAAAGTTCATGCAAGATGCCAGTAAGAAGCAGCAGTAAAAGAATTTCCTGGAAAATTAAAAATTCCTGCTTTGCTGATTGTGGCTGAATGAATCTGCTCTTTTTTCAGTAAAAATGAGCTTAGATTGATTTTGCCTGCCTGGAAAGCAGAAGGGGTTTCTTTTCTTCACCATTTTGAGTGATCCAAGCCTGGTTATTTCCCTTTTATCCCCCCAAATTTAGCTGAGAGAGTTCAGCCAAAGGAGGTTGGTCACCAGAAGCTGCCTCCAAAGAGGGAGGTGAGCACCTCCAGAGGATTTAATCACTTTTTACACTCTCAGAACCCCATTTTGGTGATGCCCATCTCTTTTTAAGACTAAAAAGACTCATTTGGGTGAGGGATTCCTTGACTCAGAGCCTTCAGAGAGGTTCAAAATGAACAAGGTGAGGATGAAGAAGGGGGTGGACACACAAGACAGAGCTTAGAGTGGACAACAAAATAAAAACATTCAACTTCAACATGGACATGAAAATTACTGGCAAATTTACGTAGAAAAACATGGAAAGAAATGAATTTTTGCATTTGAAGCAGCAAATTTTGTCAGAGAAGAGTGTTGGCAGAGGATTAAAAAGAAGGGCTCATGTTCAGGGCAGCAACTGTGAACTGGGCAGGTTTCTCCTTTCAGTATCTCCAGAAATCCCACAAAAACAGTTTTGTACTCAGGTTTTTAAAAACATAAAATGGTTTTTCGCTCTGGAGCTGAGCTGCTCTCCTGGAAATCTGCTGGAGACGGGGGTTGGACACGACTGGGGAGTGCTGCCAGCACGGCAGGAGGTTTGGGGGCTCCATCTCCCATTTTATTTGCATTTCCAGCCCCAGCTCCTCGTCAATTAGTCAGAAATCAGAGCTGACGTTTGTAAACAGTTTGGGTGGCAAACTGGAATTGGAATTTTGGACAGAAATGCGATTTGCAGGAGGCGCCTCACCTACGCCGAACTCCCAAAATTCGTCAGCAATTAGCACACGAGAGCTGCTATTTATAGGAGAGTCCAACCCCATCCAGCCCCCTTGGGTTTGATGTTTTTCTTTTTAAATCCCTGGAAAACACGAGCCAAAGGGAGCTCAGACAGGAACAATCTCAGCTGTGCATTTCCCAGTGCTGACGTCCTTCCCGAGCTGTTCCTGCACACAACTCTGGATCAGATCCTGCCCGGAGGAGCCTCCCTTGGGAAGCTTTTGCACCCACATTTGCTCACGTTCCCCCTGAAGGAACAAATCCCACAAAAACACCTCTCTGCCTTCCCAAATTCTCACTCTTTGCCATCCCAAGAGCAGCTTTGCTGGATGGGATCAACTCCCAGCTCCAAGGAGTCAATTCTGATTTTAAGGAGCTGTAAATGATCCTGACTCCACCACTCTTGGGATCTCTGCTGCTCAGAGTGACCCCAAGATGTGTTAGAAAGTCTCTTTTCCCAGCCTGGTGCTCGAAGAAGGAGTCAGAGTTCTTCAGTTTTCATTCTCAAGGTTGTTCATTGTTTCTTATCTATAAAATTTTTTCTCTTGTCCAGCCAAGGTTTGCTCAGCAAGACAGTCCAGGCACTCTGCCGGCCCCAGGGCAGTGTTATCTTTTTATACTAAAAACTACCTGTACAATGTTTACCACAACTTCCCAAACCCTATCACCTATGTCAGACAGTGAGCTTCTACTCTAAACCAATCCAAAAGTGCCAACATCACCCAGAAGATTAAGGCCAAGAAGAAGAAGAAAGGCTGGACACACCCAGATTCCTCCATCTTGCCTCCTGAACCCCCATTCTAAAAACCCCCAAAAATCTATTTTTCACCCTGTGACAAACTAAATATTATTCTACTTAGAGTTTGGTCTAAGTCTTTCTAATTTCAGCTTGCAGATCCTTATACAAGGTTGATAATTTTTTTCCATGCGTCAAAATCAAAGTCACGCGTGCCTTGGGCTCTGTGCCAGGGTCTCTGAACCCCCTGGCAGGGGTCTGGGCAATCCAGGACAGCCACGGGGATGCCCTGAATTCTGCCCACACCAGGATTTACCCATCCCAGCAGCCCAGGGAGGACCCTGGAGCAGAGGGCAGGGCTGTGTGGAGCCCAGATCCCTGCAGAGGGCACAACATCCCCGTGGATGGAGGAGGAGCTGCTCCGCTCCCCTGCATCCCCGGGATGGATCCGGGTTTCTATTTCAGTCCTTTGCCAGCAGCAAAACCAGAACGTTTCCTGTTTTCTCCCCTCTCGCAGCAATCAGGAGATGGCCAAATTAGCGTTGTCCTAATTAGCCCTCAGCAGGTGCCAAAGCCAGGAATGGCAAAGGAAGGAAGGAAGGAGCGTCGAGTTCAAGCCAAACAAATCAAATCCATTGTCTGGCTCCAGGCGGGGAAGTTTTGGGTGAAAAAAGGAGCATTTTGGACAATGGCACACGAGCAGTTCTTGATTTAGGGGGGTGCTCAGGCAAAGTTTAGCCTCTGCTCACTGCTATTGTCAATAAAATAATAATGATGATGATGATGAGCCTGTTTGCCGGATGAAGTTTTTCCTGAATAAAATCAGGCAATGGGAAGTAATTTCTTGGTCAGGAAGCACAAGGGCTTTTTCGGGCTCAACAGCCATGGAGGGGATGATGCAGAGCAGCTATTCCAGCCCACATTCCTGCAGCATCTTGTAGTGGTTTTTAATGGGATTATTTATCCCCATGGGATGAGGCACGACCCTGGTTTTCCTGTCCAGGAGGAGCATTTTACAGATGGATAACTGGGATATCCTTAGAAGTTATGTATTGATATTCACCCAGGAAATCTCTGATAAATCAAACTTGAAGGGTTTAACCCAAACATGTCTATGGCCAGTGGGTGCCTTGACCTTCCATGCTTTGGTTGGAGAATGTTAGGGATGGATGATCCCAAAATGCCAGTGGGACAAGCACAGAGCATTTGGTGACTCCCTGTCAGTTTACAGAAATGTTTTGGGAAACTTTCACCAAACCCAGTGTGCGTGGATTCCTGTGGTTACTGATTCCCAAAATCATGAATCATTTAGGCTGGAAAAGACCTCTAGGATTGAATCCAAACATTCCCAGCACTGCCAAGGCCACCCATGTCCCCAAGTGCCACATCCACAGGGCTTTAAATCCCCCCAGGGACAGGCACTCCAACCCTGCCCTGGGCAGCTCCTTCCAATGCCTGACCAACGTTTCACAGAAGAAACTATTCCTAATTTCCAATCTAAATCTCTCCTGGCGCAACTTAGGGCCATTTCCTCTCATCCTGTAATTCCTAAATTGCCATGAGACCTGAACACCCAAATCTCAATAGAATCAATTCAAATAAAGCTGAATTCCCTGCAAATGTTCGCATGAAGAATCTGAATAACTTTACTAAAGAGCAAAAGTCACATTCAGCCATTTATTTTTAAAGAGCACACTTCAGACTCTCAGTGGCCAACTCAAGGTCACCTTTTATCATGGAATTATGGAATGGATCTGGAAAATCATCTCATTCCACCCCTGCCATCGCAGGGACACCTCCCACCATCCCAGGCTGCTCCAGCCTGGCCTCGGCCATTGCAGGGATCAGGGGCAGCCCCAGCTGCTCTGGCAATGCCAGCCCAGGCAGGAATTCCTCATTGCCAAGATGCCACCCCTGGCTGCCCTCTGGCAGTGGGAGCCATTCCCTGGGTGCTGTCCCTGCAGGCCTTGTCCCCAGTCCCTCTGCAGCTCTGCTGGAGCCCCTGCAGGCCCTGAAAGGTCTCCTCCTTTCTGCCTAAATTACTCCTAAACTGGAGTAACTTCTCAGGTCTCCCACCACTGCCATCCACATCTCAAGACCCTAAACCACTCTGGGATGTAGATAAATCCACTGGGAAACCACAACTCCTCATAATTCCACTGACCATTATTCCAGCTTTTTTATCCCTAGAAGAAAACACCCTTGACCGTCCCAGCAGAGACAATTCAAGAACAAACTCCTGACCTCTCCTGGCAGAACAGCTGTGTTAGGCTGGAAATAGGTGTGTGTATTCTGTTCCTATCTGTGGAGCAGTTCTCTCTGTCCATGGGGCAGGTTTCTTTATCCCTCCCACAGCCAACCCTCCCTCCAGGAGATCTCTGCTGTCCATGGCCACTGAGTGTCCCTGCAGCGCTGATCCAATCCCAGCATCCCATGGGGAGATGCTCCGCCCAGGGGAGGAGCCAAGCATTCCTGCCTGGATCCAATCTGAGCCTGGCACAGCACAGCAGCCTTTGCCCCCTGCATTGCCAGAGGAGCAGCTTTCTGCTGCCCTGCATGGCCAGAGGGAGCCCAGGCCCATCTGCAGCAGCCCTGGAGCTGCAGAGGAAAACTCCCCCCTTGTGCAGGATCCCTGCTGCAGCAGAGCCACAGCTGGCACTGCAGGAGGGCTGAGCCCCCCTGGGATGGGGCTGGGACACCCCCCTGGCACACAGGGGGCAGGGCCTGCTCTCACTCTGGCTGTGGGTTGGTTTCTTTTTTGTACTATTGCATTTTTATTTTTAATTTTCCTAGTAAAGAACTGTTATTCCTATTCCCATATCTTTGCCTGAGAACCCCTCAATTTCAAATTTATAATAATTCAGAGGGAGGGGGTTTGCATTTTCCGTTTCAGGGGAGGCTCCTGCCTTCTTCAGCAGACACTTGGCTTTCCAAACCACAACAGCCAAGCCCAAAGCGCAGTGAGAGGAATGGGGGATTTGTCTTTCCAAACAAGCTGTGGGTCTGCTGGTGGATAAAATCAGCACGGGGAGATGAAAGAAACCATGGGAAGAATTCCACTCATTGATGAATGGAAAAAGATATTTGCTTTTACAAATAAGCTTTAGGTTTGCTGATAAGCAAAATTAGACATTGAGAAATGAAAGAAACACCCCTAAATTCCATAAAAATTAAAAATAAAGAGGGAGGGTTATACATTAGAGGGAAATCTCTGGTATCAGGTATTTTGGGAAGTCTGACCCTCTCAAGTACCTCAGAAATGAGGAAAGAAAGAAGAGAAACGTGGCCAGGAAATTGGGATTAAAAGGAGGCTGCATCCTCCAAAAATGTGAGAGATCCCAGGAGAATGCCCCATGGCCTCTCCCTTTATTAAATAATAACATAATATATTTTTTGTTATCTTATTGCAAAAGTTCCATACCTTCTTGATGATTTCTCATGGGCACCTCCTCACAGCACAGACCACAAACTCCAACCCTCTCCTCAGCCAGCTAACCCACTCTTTTACAGCACTCATCCTTATTGGACACAGCTGTGGCCTGTTAAGGGCAGGCCTGTTCCTAATCTTTGGTGATTTGTACAGCTGCAACTCCTCAGGTGTGAGACTGCCTTCTGCACTATTTTCTTCCATTCTATCCCTCCACAAATATTTATAGAGGAATTTATATATTTATATAATATATATTTATATAAATAAATATTTCTATCCATTATATAATCTATATAATCGATAATCTATATAATATATAATATAGTATGTATTATATATAATATAAAATATATAATATAAATATATAATATATAATATAATATATATATTATATTATATATTATACATTATATATTATATTATAAACACATATATATTACTTATACACTATATATAAATATACTATATTTATTTTTATAGAAATATATATTTATCCCTATTTATATATATTTATATAATTAACTTTATATAATTTATATTTATAATATAATATTATTATATTATAAATCTCTCATATGCACATATACATATACATATATATATACACACATATACATATACATATATACATATACATACATATATATATACATATACATCTATATCTATATCTATATCTATATCTATATCTATATCTATATCTATATCTATATCTATATATATATATATATATATATATATATATATATATATATAAAAAATTATATTTATTCGAGTAGGAAAAAGGCTCCTCTGTCTCCTTTTTGGACATCAACCTCTGGTGTTTGTGGATTAATTTTCCCAGCACAGCAATCCCCCCGGGCTGTACCTGTAGGCCAGGGTGCAGGTGTCCTTGTACTCCTGCAGCTTCACACACACCATGTGCAGGAACTGGTCCGAGTAGGCGCTCAGGTCGTGCATCAGCTCCATCAGGTCCTGCACCGTCTTCTCCACAATCACCGTGCTCTGGGGAGGGGACAAAAACCCAGCTGTGAGCAGCAGGTTGGAGAATCTTTACCTCAGCCCTCTCCTGCTTTGCTAATTGTCGTCACAAAGGTGCAGCTGATGCTCTGCCAGTGGCTCCTGCTAGGCTGAACAAATGAGGGAAAGAAATGTGGAATGTGGTTTAACTCTGGAAATTGGGGTTTCTGAGACACTTCCTGAAGTTCACTGTTGAGAGTTTTTTTGCACGTTGAGGAGTTTTTGCAAGACAACGGCCACATTCAGCTGATGCACAGCCCAGCCTGCTGGTAATAATGGACAATGGACACGTTCACAAACAATGAAAAATGGACATATTCAGAAATGGGGTCGGTGTAATATCCTTGAGAAAGATACAAGAAGAAGAGTCATCAGGACTCAGCAAGATTTTCAGCAAGCTTGAGAAAGTGAGAAAAAAGAGAAGCCATGGTGAGCCAGATAACCACAGCAAGATGTGTGAAAAATTAGAAAATCCAATCAGCATTCTATTTTAGACGTGTGAACAGCTAGGATTAACCAATCATGTATTAGCTAGAGTTGTGTGAACAGTAGAAACTTTTTATAAATATAGGCCTTTTGGGGATAATAAATTTGGCTTCACTTGATCCCATTGATGTTCCATTCCTGATCCTCCGCACCCCACAGTTCACCAGGTCTTTCCTTCATTAGGTTCAACGTCAAAAGGCAAAAATGTGATTTTCAGAGGTAGACACAGCCCAAAGTGCTGCTCCACATCCAACAGATCCTGGAATTACTGAGGTTGGAAGAGACCTCCTAGACCATCCAGCCCAACCTTTGATCAGTCCCCACCTTGGCACCCCAAACAGAGCCCAGAGTGACACTAAAACCCCTGAGGAGCAGGTTTGGTTTCCTCCAGCCTGCAGGAAGGACCATACATCCAACAATGTCCAATGATTTCAACAGCTCCACAGGAATTCTGGGATTTCTGAGGTCACTTGACACACTTTGTATTTATTTTGCCCGCTCTGTTTGATTTTGTTGCTGCAAACAAGACAGAGTGGAGGTCATGGAAATCCCAGGTTGATATAAATAGAATTATTAATGGTCTCAGTAGAGTGAAGGATTATTCCTGAACTGCAGCAAAGGAAGATACTGAAGTGTTTGGGAACCTTGGTTGATTTGAGTAATTCTGGACTCAAATTACATGGGAGGATCCCAGGGATTAGAAAAGAGCCCCACTTCCTCTGTGTTCATCAAGATGTGAGGAGAAGTTGGGGACTCACAGCACAACCTCATCAACTCCCACGTGGCCACCTCTGCCACAGCCCCACTAGCCCAACTTCCACCTCTCTGCTGAATTAATTCCCAATTAATTCCCGGGGGCTTCACTTGGAATCTCAGCAAACCATGAAGGGTCTCCCTTCCCTTCTCCTCTCTTTTCTCTCCCCATTTCCCATAAAAATCCCTCAGGATGGATTCTGAGTGTCCCAAATCCCAGAATCCCAGGATGTTTGGGTGGGAAGGGACCTCCAAGCTCATTCCAGGGACAACTCCCCTATCCCAGGCTGCTCCAGCCTGGCCTTGGACATTCCAGGGATCAGGGGCAGCCCCAGCTGCTCTGGCAATGCCAGCCCAGGCAGGAATTCCTCATGGCCAAGATGCCACCCATGGCTGCCCTCTGGAAGTGGGAGCCATTCCCTGGGTGCTGTCCCTGCAGGCCTTGTCCCCAGTCCCTCTGCAGCTCTGCTGGAGCCCCTGCAGGCCCTGCAATGTGCTGGGAGCTCTCCCTGGATCCCTCCCTGCTCCAGGGGAACATTCCCAGCTCTCCCAGCCTGGCTCCAGCCCTGGAGCAGCTCCATGGATTCCTCTGGATTTGCTCCAGGTCCTTCCCCAGGGCTGGGGCAGCTCTGCAGGTGAGGTCTCACCTGAGCAGAGTCTGATGTGGTTTCAGATTAAAGCCAAGCCCAGGATGGGCTGAGCAATGTGCTGAGGGATTGAAGTCACCACTGATCCCTCAGAAATAAGAAAGGGAAGAAAATTCTCGCTAGCTCATGTAGGAACACAGAAGATAAAAACAATTCCTTTC
The DNA here is from genome assembly GCF_028018845.1 of Melospiza georgiana. NCBI lineage: Eukaryota > Metazoa > Chordata > Aves > Passeriformes > Passerellidae > Melospiza > Melospiza georgiana. Next base: position 1,947,042 of record NC_080433.1, read on the forward strand.
TTTTTTGTGTGGATAATCAGATTTTTCCTTTTCCCACCCTGGGTGGGGTTTCCAGCAGATCCATGGTATCAACTGATGTCCTGCAGCTTCCCAGGAGCAGGATCTGTCCTGCCAGGAATCCTCCTGGGCTGGACACAAAACCACACCAGGAGGAACCAAACGTGCCCTGGATCCAGCTCATTTCAATTTGTTTTCCTAACTCAGCATTTGGAGAAAAACAACAACCTAAAACCCCACCAGTGGGTGTTAAAACAGAAAGTATTGTGGTTTTTATGGAGTTTTTCCCACTTATTTTCCTCCACAACGTTAAAATTCCAGCAAAGCTCCTGCCAGTATATGGATTTTAAAATAAACCCTACTGATTTAAAGGGAACACAAAGCTACTCGAACGATTAAAAAAAATAAAGAAATAAAAAGGAGAAGAAAGGGAATTACCATATGAAAGAAGGCACTGCCAGATTTGTAATGGCCATTTATTTCCCTGAGACATCTTAACCTTCCCCAGAGGCCTGCTGCCACCTCTGCAGGTGTCCCTGGGGACGCCCAGTCTCAGGAGGCATTTGGGACAGCTGGATTGGTTAGCTGGGCCAGCCCTGGAGCTTCTGAACATCCCCAAAATGAAAGGCAGCTCGCACACGATCCCAGAGCCACCACCCCAGTGCCTCTGCCCCTTCTGGACTCATTAACAGCAAATGGATGTGATCAAAGCTTCATTTATGGCCAGGCACTTCAATGGAGCCTTTAAAAATAAAAACCCCACACTAACAAGGAAACTCATCCCGGGAACAATATCCAGCCCCTCACACCTGAATCCCAACACCACCCAGGGGATGCTTCATTACTCCTCCAGCAAGCTTTTCAAAGGGGCTGGGGGCTGCTAAAAATACAAAGAAATTCCTCCTGATGCCCTCCTGTCCCTCAGCTGTGGTGGGGATGAGGATAAAACAGAGAGCACCGCTGCTTATTGACACTGTGGGGTTTGTCTTTATGGGATTTGCAAACATTTCCATTATCCCTTGACTTGCTCCTTGTTCCCAGCCGGGCTGGAGCTTCAGGTGATGTAAAGGGAAGGCAGAATTCCTGCTCTGACTGTGGGGTGGCACACAACAAGCTGTTATTTCAGCAATGTGCAGAATTTACATATTCCAGATATAATGGAATATATAATATGGATGTAATAATATGTATTCATATGTATATAATAATATGTATTCATATGTATATAAGATCCAAATATATATATATAAAATATATATAATCCCTATATATATAAATCCATATATTCATTTATATATATATATAATATATAATATATATATTCATATAGATATATTAAATCCCAATATATTGGAATATATATATAATACATATATAATCCCTATATATATATATAATCCAAATATATTCATTTATATATATTATAAAATCCCAATATATTGGAATATATATATAATAGATGTAATCCCAATATATATATATTCCCTATATATATACATAAATCAAATATATTAATATATATATATAAAATCCCAATACATTGGGATATATATAATATATATAATCCCTATTTACATATTTATAAAATCTAAATATATTCATATATAAAAAAATCCCAATCTATTGGGATATATATAATATATATATATAATCCAAATATATCCATATATTCATATATATATTATATATAATCCCTATATATATATATATATATATTCCATATTCTGGAGATATACCTCCAGCCATTCATTTGGGATTTCAGTATTCCAGCCATTGCTCATTCCTTTGGGGCTATTGCCCTGTGGAACCCCAGTGAAGTGGGTTAAAAATGAGAGAAACAGAGCCCTGGAGGTAAAATGACACAGCTGGGGGGGTGTTTCTAAGAGTTCCTTAAAAACACAATTTCAGGACAATAAAAGTGATTTTCAATGAGTCCTCAACATGAAGAAATTCAAACCAACAGCTCAAACCTCCAGAAGTTCACCCCTTGCCACCCCTACCATGGGCAGGGACACCTTCCACTATCCCAGGTTATTCCAACCCCCATCCAACCTGGCTGGGACTTTTCCAGTAATGAGAAGTGCTGAGTAATGACAGTGTCCTTAATTTTTATTTTCTAGCTCGCTGGTGAGGAGCACTTGGATTAGAGGACCAATCTTCCTTTTATTTCAATTTTTATTTCAATTTTTAATTTTTTGCAGAAATCACAACTTTCCCCACGCCTTGGGAGGGAGAACCTCCATTCCCTGGCTGCATTTCCTTGGGGAAAGCAGACAAAAGATGGGAATATCCTGCTCAGAAAAACAGGATATTCCCAAAAGATGGGAATATCCTGCTCAGAAATGTCTCCACCACAACACAGCAGATGGAGGGAGAGACCTTGGCACTGGAAAAGTTGTCCCTTTTTCCTTGATTATCGCCCATCACAAAATATCTCCTCGAGATGCCTTGGCAGAGGAAGGCACCAGATGAGGGCTGCCTTAAAGGAGAAGAATTCATAAAGCCTGATCTCATTTTTAAGCTGGAGTTTAGCTGATCCCTCATGATTTTTAAGCACCAAGCAGAGCCCAAGTAATTAAAGCAGGGCAGGAGAGAGGGAAAGTTTCAAAGCTCTTCTGGATTTGGGACCATTCCCAAAGGACAAAACTTAAATTCCTTAAACTTAAATACGTGTCCAGGTATTTTATAATTAAATATCTAATAAATATCAAGTGCTCAAGTGCTAATAAATATCAAGCACTGTCAGTGCCTTGGAGGGCAATGGGAAAGGGAGATAAAAACCAGGGATTTTTGCCTAAATTTCTCCCAAAAATGGAAGAATGACTAAATGAGCAGAGTCGGAGATGGGAATCACTGGAAACTGAAAAGCAGGAGTTAGGGAGCCAGTTTGGCTGGAATTTTGGGATAAATGAGCTGTTTGATGCTCTTTGGGGGCTCTAAAATATCCAACAGCAGCCCTGAGGGAGTGGGAATGGGAAAAGTTGGATCCATCAGGGAGCCAACCTGGAGCCCTATTCCAGCACAACACTCAAATAAAGGAGTCAAACAATAAAATAGAGGAGTAAAACCAACTAAATTCATATTTTTTAGCTAACAGAGGGAAGAGGAGAGTCTAAATTCCCTCTTCCACTGATCAGTGTTATCACATGGACTGATAACACCCTTTCCCACTTTTCTTTCTGGCACACCCAGGTTTTACAAAGGGCTGGAGTTTTTGGAGTGCATCAATTCCATTCAAACCCGTGTTTAGCAGAAAAATCTCTTTTTAGTCTCCAATCTGAGCCTGCTTTCCTCTCCCAGCCTTTTTCCAGGAAAATCCTTTATTCCAGTATCAGTTTTTGCCCATTACTGTCTTTATACTCCACCCTATTACAACTTTGCTTCCCCTCTTAACTCCAAGGGATTTTTTCTTTTTTTCAATGCAGGTGACATTTTAATTTTTATGGGATTTATGCTGAGAGGCCCTGAGTGAATTCACCCCATGGATGTGAGCCCAGGATCTGCTGGAATTCTCTCTCTGCTTTAAATGTGATGTTGCAGGAGCCAAATGAGTGCACAAACAAGGTCTTGGCTAAATCTTATTTACCTGGCACTGTGTGATCCAGGAAAGCTTTGCTCCACTGAACTGGAATATTGATGGAGAGCAAAATGTACATTTGTTTTTTGTTTTTTTTTAAAAGAACATGAACCATAAAATCTGCTCATTGCTGTGGCCATGCAGAAGAGTTTCCCTCCTTAAAACATTCTATTCAATATTTAGGACACAAAGTTAACAATTTCTGGGGTCAGCCCTGCACAAGCCCAGTAAATGCAGAATAAATCAGACCCAGTTAAAGCACAGAGAGGGGAGGCTGCCACAAGGGTAAAGTCACTGGGTGAAGTTTTCTGGCAGATCTGGTGAATTTATTCTGATTTTGAACTCAAATTCCACAGGAATTCCACTCTGAACTCAAAATTCCATTTTGAACTCAAATTCCACGCCCAAGTTATGCTAAAAACCCCAATTCAACAAAAAGCCCCATTCCACGAGCTCTGACCCTGGGATATCTAAAAGTGGTGGCATTTTATTCTCCAGCACCAGCAAAGTCATTCTGTCCACCCAAACCACACCAGAACTGTCCAAATCTCCTGAATTCCCCACAAAATGGGTATTCTCAGGACATCCATCCTCAGCCAGCACCCAGGAGCTCCCCAGCACCCCAAAAAGGGGTTGGAACTCAGCAGGATCAAGGTTAAGGTTGGAAAAGACCTCTCAGGTCACTGAGTCCAACCACCAGCCATGGCCACCACCAACCCACGTCCCCAAGTGTCACCTCCACGTGGCTTTTGAACCCTTCCAGGGATGGGGACTCCATCACTCCCCTGGGCAGCTGTGCCAGGGCTGCACAATCCAAGAATTCCCTGCCAAGGTGGTCTCAACACCCCAAAAACCCCAGCTGGACTGGAAATATCCACGTGAGGAGATGCCTTTCCATAATCTCTGAACCAATGAATCTCTGATCCCAAGCTGGCTCCTAACCCAGATTTGCTACAAACTTAAAAAAGCAGGGAATGGGAAAATTGTCACTTGGACATGGAGTTTTAAAATTCATTTATTCCCATTTTATGTGCAGTGCAGAGGAGAGGGAAGGAAAATTTTGGTTGGCCCCAACTTCGAGCCCTGACATCATTCCCTGACTTGAGACACCAAAATCCTCCTGGAATGACCCAGCAGCCCCAGCATAATCAGGAATATCAGTGCCTTGGCAGGGAGATGGAAGGTGCTTTTTGAACCTCCATGTGGTTTTTGAACCCTTCCAGGGATGGGGAATCCATCACTTCCCTGGGCAGCTGCACAATCCAAGAATTCCCTGCCAAGGTGGTCTCAACACCTCCAAAAATCCCAGTTGAAATATCCACGTGAGGAGATGCCTTGGAGATAATCTCCAAACCAATGAATCCCTGATCCCAAGCTGGGAATGAATGAATAAAGAAAATCCTTGTCCAAGTGACAATTTTCCAATTCCCTGCTTTTTAAGGTTGTAACCCAGCTTTGCCACAAACTTAAAAGGCAGGGAATAGGAAAATTGTCACTTGGACATGGATATTTAAAATTCATTTATTCCCATTTTGTGTGCAGTGCAGAGGAGCAGGGAAGGGAAAATTTGGTTGGACACGGGGAAGTTTGTGACAGCCCCAAATTCCAGCCCTGACTTGAGACACCAAAATCCTCCTGGAATGACCCAGCAGCCCCAGCACAACCAGGAATATCAGTGCCTTGGCAGGGAGATGGAGGGGATAATTTAATTGGCCTTTTGTATTTCTCCCTTCTCTGGTCCCACTGAGTTCTGGAGCTATTATTAAAGGCATTTTTTAAGGTATTTTAATTTACTCCTCCAAATGGATTCCCATCCATTCACTCCCACCAAGTGAATGTTGTCAGGGACATTAGTGAGGTGATAAAATAGCTGCAGCTTCCCGCTGCTTTTAATGTGTTCCATCCAGCAGAAAAGTCATTAGCTCTTAGCCTTTAATACACCCTCTGCACTGCTGCAGAACTGTTTATCACTTACAAGTGCCAGGCTCCCCCTTTATTAATCAATATACATTTCTGCAGGGAAAAGGGACTCACAGCCAGTGATTCCCAGCCTGGTTTGTGCTGTAGGAGCTGAAAATCCCTGGCATTTTCACCCCCCATCCCTGAATATTCCTAGGAGTGGTTTTTACCTTTTTCACACAACTCCCCCAATTACAGGTGAGCTGGTGGCAAGGTGACAGGTTCCTTTCACCAGCGGTGAGTGGCAGCTTTCCCTCTCCTTTGTCAGGCCTGCTCTAGAACATCATTAGCAGACAAATGGGACGTGGAGCAGGGAATTAATGATGCTGGAGAGCAGAGCCCTCCGTTTGGGAGCTCGTTTTTTAATAAATGTTTTCTCACAGCTGGCCCAGTTTGGAGAATAAAACCCCTCAGTGTTATTTTTACGTGCTCTGAGATCTATTTTTTTTTTCCTTCACACAGTCTAAAAATGCCAATATTTAAAATATATTTATCTATTAAAAATGTCCTGCTGGAGATGGTGAATGTGAATGTTCACTGGGAAGACACAGTGACCATAGTAAAGGCAGGTGGATGATGAAAAACCAAAAGAAATTGGGAAAAAAACAATTGAGAAAGGTTTAGCAAGGCTGAGCTCCCAAAATAAAATATTGTTGTGGCCCTGGATTGGTGCTGTCCAGTGAAAAGGCCGTAATTATGATCTAAATGAAACAAAATTAATTATGTAATTATGATCTAAATTCAACGAAATTGATGAGAGTGCAAGAGACCACTGGAAAACAAAGGGTGACATCCAGGAGTGAGGGGTAAAGGCTTAAGAGAGACCCTGAGCTAAGCCAGGCTGAGCTCACAAATAGGTAATTTCACTGAAATTAGATGCCAATTTGTCAGATTTTTGCCATAAGTGTCTAAAAGTCTCATTGGAGGGGTGACAGAACGCAGAGTGACCAGGCCAACGTCACCAGCAGTGACATTTTGCTGTAGGGGGATCCCAAACCACACTCAGACCTCACCTTTCAGCACCAAAATTCACCTTAAGCACCAAAATTCACATTTCTGCCTCACCCTTCGTTAACCCAACTGTAATTAATGAAGAATTCTTTGTTCACCAAAGGAATCCCTGGCAAACATGGGGACAGAGCAGAGGCCTTGCTATGGATTCATCCTCTGAGGCATCCCAAAAAGATTGGGATGCTAAATTCACCACTTTATCTTCTGTGCATTGATTTTATTTTATTTATTAAGGCTGGTCTTAAATTTGAAGGAGAAAAATATTTCCAAAGGGGAATTTCCACCCCAATTCCCACACAAGAAGCCAGAGGTGGCCAAATTTGACAATTTGGTTCTTCAGGTGCTTCTCAACAGAATGGGTAAAAAAATTCCACATTTCCAGTGGGAAATTTCCATTTCCATGAGGAAATCTCAGTGCTGGAAAGGAATTTATACATAAAATCACTGGAAAAAGAGGAATTGGTTGGGAAAAGGATAGAAAGGTGAAATTTTATCTTCTGTGCATTGATTTTATGCACAGTTAAGGCTGGTCTTGAATTTGAAGGAGAAAAATATTTCCAAAGGGGAATTTCCACCCTGATTTCCACAAAAGAAGCCAGAGGGTGACAATTTGGTTCTTCAGGTGTTTCTCAACAGAATGGGCAAAATTTTCCACATTTCCATTAGAACATCCCAGTGCTGGAATGCAATTTATGCATAAAAAGAGAGGAATTGGTTAGGAAAAGGACAGGAAGGAGAAAAATTTTTCCCTCAAGTAATTTGTTTAGCAAGACTTGAATTTCAATATTTTAGAGCACAGGAACAACTGAACTTTAGGATGAGCAAGGCACTGGAATTCCCATTCTCCACCAAAGGATTCCAAAGGATTTCAAACGAATCTAGTGCTGGGATGGAGAAATCCCAAAGCAGCTGAGGGCTCCTCCCTGCTCCAGGAATGGCTCAAAAAGCAAAACCATTGGTCTCGAGGCCTCCACACAAGAACAGAACTCAAATATCCTTAATCCTGCCAAATTTTAATTTTATGGAACCATTGGCATTATGCAGAGTTTCCTAAGCTGGAGGCTATGAAGAGAATTGCATCGTGTGCTGCAAAATGAAGGAGATTACAAAAAAAAAAAAAAATCTGTAATTTCACTTATTCTGTTGGTTTACATTTTTTTGCCAAAAAAAAAAATTTTCTTTTGGTTACCAAAAAAAACAAACAAACAAAAAAACCCAACCAAAAAAAAAAAAAAAACCCCAAACCCAAAACCAACCAACCAAAAAAACCCCAAATTAACCACAAACAACAACAAAAAACCCCAAAACCAAGCCAAAAACCAAACCAAACCAAAACACAAAACCCCACCAAAAACCCAAAAACCAAAAAGCAAAAAACAAATCAATTTTGCATTTTTGGATTGTGGCACGAGCAGGGGTGTGGCGGTTTGACCAGGAAGAAGTGGGAATTCTGGGATGCTGTGGTCAAACCAACGGGTGCTCGGATTTTGATACTGGCACCTGGTGTGGCCAGTGGGGTTTGGACACACCTCCGAGAACGCACAGGGGTTAAAAGCAGAGCTTCGGGCCTGGGAGTTTCTCTTGGGACTTGGAGGGAAAGAGGTCGGATCTCCCTTCCCCTGTCCAGCCGCTGCTGCTGGGCTGGGGAGGGGCAGCCATGCGGTAGGCCTGGGCCTGGACAGAGATGGGAGGTGAGGAGGCCCTGGAGGATGGAAGGGTGGAGGAGCCCCAAGAGACATCGGGCAGCCATTCCCCTCCAGGAGAGCGAGGGAGAGGGAGACCCGGTGACGACAGAATGTGATAGCAGCCGGCCCAGGAGGAGAAGGAAGGCAGGGAGAGTGCAGCGAGAAGGTGCCCGGCCAGCTGGAGCAGCAGCGAGTGTGGGAGTGCCGGAGCTGTGGGACAGGCAGAGACTGAAATTTTTAACCCCTTTCTTTCATGATTGGGACCTCACAGAAATGCTGATCCTCCTCGGAGCTGAATAAGAAGAGAGATAAGAGATGAGATAACAAAGACCTGGCCCGAGGGAAGTGGAGAAGACTGGCTGAGTGGAGAGAGATGATTGGAGCGGCCTTTTGGCTGGACTTTTCTTGTTGGCCATAGACTGAACCAGTTTTTTTCCTGTGACCCAGAGACTGCATTTAGGGGGAGGCAGTGCCTCAGAACCAGGAGGGTTCATTGTGGGGACCCCTCAGGCCCAGGGGGTGGGAAAAAAAATGGGGGGGACAGATGTCCCAAAGCAGAGACTGTGCCTTTTATGGAGTGAGACAAGGCATCCTTAAAAGACAACCCTAAAAGCAGCTCTGGTCCATGCACAGTGGTGAGAGCACTGGGCATGGAAGGAAGATGTCACCATGGCAAAAGGACTTTCTGGGTGGTGCTGAGTGACATGGAAGCACACGAGGTTCCAGCGTGTTTCCAGGGGAAGCCTATGGTGCAAGAAGGACTCTGCTCCTCTTCATGGACTGAAGTTTGAGTATTCTAAAGGGTGGTGACAGACTGGGCAGTTGGTGATTTGGGGGAATGTATCGGATTGGGAAATTTTGGTGGTGGGGAGGAGGAAAGTGCTTTTTGCAAGGTTTTCAGTTTTTTTCCCTTATAGTTTTTTTCCCTCTTTTCTTGTAGTTTAGGTAATAAAGTTTTCTTTATTTCCAAGCTGGAGCCTGCTTTGCTTATTCCTGGTCACATCTCACAGCAGAGACACCGGGGAGAGGGTATTCTCATGGGGGCACTGGGCTCTGTGCCAGGCCCAAACCATGACAAGGGGTCAAATTGACCAATTTAAGGGTGATTCAGGGAGGTCTTTGCACATCCCAAAAGGGAAAATCCAGCCTGAATCCTTCCCTAAAAAGCACAAACAGGAGAAATCTCAGGGCAGGGCAGCTGCACGTGCTGGCACCACTGGTGATTTATTCAATGAATTCAGCCCTGTGCTCACACATCAAAGCCCGAGGAGATCACAGCTCTGTCCCTGATGTCTCCAAAGGATTGTTTGGGAATTCCTTGTGCGTGGAGGCGGCTCCCAGGATCCAAGAGCTCGTGTTAACATGGAACTCATCAAACCTCAGTGAGCACCCCAGAGCTCTGGAGATGTGGGAATGACAGAGCTGGGGAGGTGGGAGAACAGGCAACAGCGGCCTGTGATCCTGCCAGGAGAAGCAGGAATTACAACAAGAGATCCGTGGGCTGGGAGTGAAATTGGAATATTTTTAACCCCCTGTATTCTACTTTTGTTGTCTCTTCTTTCCCCAGGCCCCTCCTGCTGACAGGTCTGAGAGTGGGGTCGTTCCCAAAGGAAGATGATTCCAAGGAGGAGCCATGGTGTGAGGATGTGTCCCAGTTTCTGAAAGTGGGGATGGATTTGGAGAATGCCAGAGGCTGCAGGGCACCTCCCTTTTGGGCTGACGTTTTCCATAAGAAAAGCTCAGCCACACCACTTTAAACCAGCACGGAAATGGGATCACTTGGATTTGTGGTGGAGTTTCCATCCCTGGAGGTGTCCAAAGAAGGCCTGGAGGTGGCACTGAGTGCTGTGGGCTGGGGACAAGGTGGGGATAGGGCAGGTTGGATTTGATGGTCTTGGAGGGCTTTTCCAAGCCTCAGGGATTCTGTGATTTTCTGGGAATCTCATAGATGGGACACAGACACTCCCAAAGCAATCCCAGAATGGTTTGGGTTCCAAGGACCCTTCAAAGTCCATCCATGGCAAGGACACCTCCCCTGTCCCAGGCTGCTCCAGCCTGGCCTTGGGCACTGCAGGGATCAGGGGCAGCCCCAGCTGCTCTGGCAATGCCAGCCCAGGCAGGAATTCCTCATTGCCAAGATCCCATCCATGGCTGCCCTCTGGCAGTGGGAGCCATTCCCTGTGTGCTGTCCCTGCAGGCCTTGCAGTAAAGTTAAATTCTGAACCACACATCAAGGACACCTTTGCTTCCTTCAGATCCCAACTATTTTTATCACGATTTTCCCAAAGACCTGCCCATTAATCCAAAAACTGAACCAAAACAACCCAAAAATTATTCAGCTGCACTTCACAGTTTCCTACACTAAACACTGAGTATTTCCACTCCTTGACCTGCTGGAAAGAAGTAAAAACAACTGAAGGAACTACTCAGCATTTTCGCAACCACCTGCTCCTAACTCACAATTTCTGTCATCCTAAAGTTCTGTGTGATGGCAAAAACCCCACTCCCAAAATCCAGCAAAAGAGCAGTGTGGAAAACAAGTTGTCTTTTCCCACCAAAACCCCACATTTTAGGAGGAATAAAGAATAAAAGACATCAGACTGGGAAGTGAAAAACCCACTGGGTCAGCTCATTACGGGAGATGGCTGATAACAGCGGTACTGCCATTGTTCAATCCTGGCCAGCGCTGTGACGAGCTATCCTGCTTGGAAAATGGGCTGGATGGGGCCATGGACTGTCCCTTCCATGTGGAATTTGTGCATCATTTCCTGACAGAGCCCTCTCCCCTGCCCAGCAGCCAGAGCATCTCCGAGAGGCCTCCCAGGCTGTCATGGATGGCCGGGAAGCAGCGCTTTGTTTTATCACTCATTGGTTTCCCGTTTCTAACGACACTCCAGTGATTGTCCTGTGGATAAATCCATGCAGGGCATTCAGTGGGAAGGCCAGGGAGCTGAACCTGGCTGGGATGGAGCCATCCACACAAAACATTCATCTATTAACCAAGCAGCAGCGCTTCCAAACACAGCGGGGTCACCGCGGAGCCCTGCTGGGAAACGGGAATTAACTCGGAGCCGAGATCGTTTGTCTCTGGGATGCTGTCATGTTTGTTGTCATTTTTGTTGTCATTTTTGTTGTCATATTCACAGATGAATTCCAGGATTTATTGGGAAGGCAGGTGGCACTCAAGATCGCTCATGGGAATGCAAAGAGAGCCGAGGAGAAATGAATCTCCCGCGGATGGAATGGCAGGAATTCATCTCCGAATGTGGTTGCAATTAATGGCAGAGAATTTCACTCAGTTTCACACATAAACAGCAAACTGGACTAGCTCAGTTACTATTGGATTACTACTCAGTTACTACCAGGATACTACTCAGTTACAGCTTTTTGTTTCATACCTATGTAGAACAAACATTTCCTGTCTTACCCAGAAAAACACACGGCCTGATGGGGAGCATGCATTGAACAGGGAAGTGTTGGATAAAGGGGATAATCATCCCATCTGGGGTCTGTACAGTGCAGGAAACAGACAATTTTGGTCCAACACTGGGCAAAAAAAGGGCAATTTTTGGGGAGGAAAGAGGAATTTTAAATATTCAGTGGTTGCTGCAACACAAGGTCAGTCTGTAATTACAGATCTTCCACTTCAGCAATATGAAGGTGGCTGAGGGATGTGGCTACATCAACTTCCCAAAAGGAGTTTCCTGAACTCTCTCCAAGTGAAGAGCCAATTAAATACCCTTTAGAAAATCTTTTTTTTTTTTTTTTGGCTAAACTCTTTCACAAGTTCCTGTCCCTCAGCAGAATCACAGCAGTTGCACCCCGTGTGAAAAGGGAGGACTTTTCACCCTGAGTCACACAAATCCCATCCTCACCTCCACGTCCCAGGAGCCATTCCCTCACCAGGAGAAATTCACAGTTGAGGATTTAGAGAGAATTCACAGGAATTCAAAGAGGTTTTTCTGAGAGACCTCAGGGTACAAAAGTGATGCTTGAGGGGGTGCTGAGCAGCTCAGTTCCCACAAAAGTAAAGCATTGCTGGCTGTGAGATCCTGAGTCCTTCCAAACCATCCTTGCCAAGACCACTCTGGGTGAGAAGAAGTTGGAAATGGCTTGTGATAAACCCGAGTCCTCTGAAAAACAGCTCAGCTTTCTGCTAAATCAATATCGACCTCAAAAAAGGTTTTGATGGGCCAGTGCTTAAGAAAAAGAATAATCTGGAATTCCAGAGGAAGGCACAAAGTTTTTGATCACAACAAGTTGAGGGACGGCCCAAATTATTCCCACTGAGGTTTTATTTTCAGGTCCATGACTTGTCCAGCACTTGGAGCTCTAAAACCCCAGCTCCTGCACATTTTGGCAGGAAATGGGGCATGGAATCCCAGAGGGATTTGAGTTGGAAGGGAAATTAAAGATCCCCCAGTTCTGCCCCACTGCCATGGCAGGGACTCCTTCCACTATCCCAGCTTGCTCCAGGCTGGCCATGGACACTTCCAGGGATGGAGCATCCCCCAACATCTCTTTGCTGATTGGGAGGAGGACGGGGATTAATAATGACATTTTTCATTTTGTGGTGGAAAATGACAGAGCAGGAATTAAACAGGGAATGCCCAAGAAGGGTTCAGCCTGTCCCTCAGCACCACGTTTGACACCACTCCCAAATGATAAAAAAATAGAGTTAAACAGAGAATTAATTAATTAATTAATTAATTAAACCAGACCTGGCCAGGGCTCTCCTACAGAGTTATAGCATTTCCTCGATTTTCACACCCTCTGGCAGTTTTCTTCACAGGCACACAAGTCCTTAAATATTTTTAATTAAAGAGCACATCCCAAAGGTGTGAATTCCCCAGGAAATCCTGGATCAGCCCCAGAAAGACCAGACCTGGTACAATTTCATGGGTGGAGAGGGGAAAGCTTTTTCCTTCCTTACAGTAAAGCAAAAAATCCCAGCACAAAAGTAAAATATTTGCCAAAAAAAAATACTATTCTGACAGCTTTTGTGTGCGTGAGAGAGACTTCTTTTCTTTTCTTTTCTTTTCTTTTCTTTTCTTTTCTTTTCTTTTCTTTTCTTTTCTTTTCTTCTTTCTTCTCTTCTCTTCTCTTCTCTTTCTCTTTCCTTTTCCTTTCCTTTCCTTTCTCTTTCCTTTCCTTTCCTTCCTTTTCCTTTCCTTTCCTTTCCTTTTCCTTTCCTTTCCTTTCCTTTCCTTTCCTTTCCTTTCCTTTCCTTTCCTTTCCTTTTCCTTTCCTTTCCTTTCCTTCTTTTCCCTTTATTTTATTTTATTATTTTATTTTATTTTTCTTTTCATTTTTTTGTATTTTATTTTATTTTATTTCACTTCATTTTATTTAATTTTACTTTATTTAATTTCATTTTATATTTTCTTTTATTTTTCTTTTATTTCATTTTTTAAGTTTTTATTTATTTTTTTTTTTTTGTATTGTATTTAATTTATTTTATTTTGATGGAAAGGCTCTATTTACAGATTAGAACCAGGAGGGGGAAACTTTTAATTTACTTCCCTCAGTTCTTTCAGATGTAAATTGGAGTGCTATGAGCCTTCCAACTGCAAAGTTTATCCACTTCAGGGGAAGATTCCAGAGGCAGGGTGCCAGGAGGAATATTCCAGGGGAACGGCAGCATTCCTGCATTGTTGTTCCTTTTATAATTCTCCTGTTGTCAAATCCCTGCCTCCAAAATCCCAACTACTCCCACCGAACGCTGCTTGTCAGGGAGGGGCAGGCCCCTGCCACACACACGAAAAAAAAAAAAGGGATTTTTCCCTTCCCTTTCAACAATAGATTAATGTCTCTTTTGTTCTGCGCCAGAGCTGGGTGTCATATTTCAAAATGTGCTTTTAAAACAGGTATAATTACACCTCTGCGAGAGGAGGGAGGCAGAGAAATGAGCAGCCAGAGGAGGAATAAAGGCATTTTAGAGGGTGCTGGAAAGAGCCTCATCCCTCCCTCTCAGCTACAATTACATTCCACAGTGGGGGAGGGAAAAAGGAAAAAAAAAAAAAGTGATTATAAAAATGAACTTTTCCTGGAAAAATGAGCACGTTGTGAAAGGATGGCTCCTTTGAACGTCGCAGCACTTCAAAAGGAGGATGAATTAGTGCTGACAACTCAATAAAGTAGCCATCAATTATTCAAAATGTGATGGCTCTTCTCATGCAGCACTTGTGATTAGGAAAACATTTCAAAACCCGGCAATGAGAGTTATTCTCCTCAATGAAATGGGTCTGGGCTTCAAAATGCGAGGGAAGAAAAATAATGGGATTTTGGAGGAGTCTGGAAAGAACACAGGGAAGTTTCTTCTCCTGGAGCCATCCATCAAGGGTGTCATGGGAGACTTTCCAGGCTGGATTTAGGATTTCCAGGCTGGATTTAGGATTTATGGAGTGGAATGGAACAAGGAGAGGGAAGGAAAAATATCTGTGGTGTGATAGGGGCACCCAAATGTCAGCTGATGGGTGCTGAGAGCCCAGCCCAACCACGACCCCAAATTAAAGTTCTGGGGTGTTTTGGAACAGCAAATATTAAACTTTCCTAGGAAAAAGAGAGTTATGGAAGAACCAGGTTTCCCAGAGAATTTAGTGGAAGGTTTTGGTGTCCCAGCCCTGGAAGTGTCCAAGGGCAGGGCTTGGAGCAGCCTGGGATAGTGGAAGGTGTCCCTGCCCATGGCAGGGGTGGCACTGGGTGGGCTTTGAGGTCCCTTCCAACCCAAACCATCCTGGGATTCCATGGAAGACATTCCTGGAGGAATGCTGGTGATGGAGTGTCGCCATGATACTTTCTGAAAAATCACTTTGCCAGGATTTTTTCTCCTGAGAAGCCGAGAAACCTCAGAGGAAAAGAAAAACAATAATTATCTGCTGCTGTGGAATGCAACAGGTGAATCTGTGATTGCCCCATGTCGGTTGTTTTTAATTAGTGGCCAATCACAGCCCAGCTGGCTCGGACTCTCTGGTCAGTCACAAGATTTTATTATCATTCTCTTCTATTCCTTTCTTTTCTAGCCTTCTGATGAAATCCTTTCTTCTACTCTTTAGTGTAGTTTTAGTATATAATTTTCTTTTAATATAATATAGATATAATTAATTAATATAATTTTCTAGTAATATAATATAATACAATATAATATAATAATTATATTATATATAATTACATATGATTATTATATAATATATTATATATCATATAATATCATATTATATTATATTATGTATTATATAATATTATATATAATATTATATATAATATATTATAATATATATTATATATTATATATTGTAATTGTAATATATATTATATAATGATATTATATTATATTATATTATATTATATTATATTATATTATATTATATTATATTATATTATATTATATTATATTATATTATATTATATTATATTATATTATATTATGTTGCGTGGTGTTGTGTTGTGTTGTGTTGTGTTATGTTATATTATATTATAAATAATAATATATAATATATCATAAAATAGTAAATCATCCTTCTGAACCATAGAGTCAGATTCCCATCTCTCTCTTCTTTCCTCCTGGAATTCCAGCTCATCCATGACCAAAACAACCCCAGAGAAAGCAAAGCACTGGTTTAAAATTGCAGAAATCTTGGGGAAGAAAAGGAACTTGAAGAAAAAGGGGAAAGTGGGTGAGTGTCACTCCTGTGGCACTTGGATCTGTGACTTCCCACTGGATTTTCAGCAGGGAGGAGAAGCTGCTCTGCCTCAGCATCCTCAGCATCCCAGGGCCCTGCTCTGCTGCCAGGGATTCTTAATGAGTTTGCAAATGAGGAATGTGCAGCTGGAGCTTCAAACTTAGCAGGCCAGGCTGAAAGTCTTCTCCTCTGGCCAGGGAGGTAACAGGGGCTGGGGCTGACACCACCCTGTGAGGCAAACTGAGGATTTATGAGAGCAATGCTGCTGCTGAGGGAGCTGGCAGGGCTCTCTGGGTAATTAAAATAATCAATCAAGGCCTGGGATGGAGGCTGGGGCAGATATGTGTGGTTTACTCCCAACTTCTGAGGAAAAGCCGAATGCAAGGGGGGAAAAAATGAAAATAAATTAAAAGGAATGGAAAGGCGAGGAATTTATGGGTCTGGGGAGGACTCGATGAGCTGGCACTGAAAATAAGCTGCACGTGCTGAGTGAGGGTGAGGCTGGACTCAAAGGATGGTTTGGGTTGGGAGAGACTTTAAAGCCCATCCCATCCCACCCCTGCCATGGGTGGGGACACCTTTCATCATGCCAGGGTGCTCCGAGCCCCCTCCAACCTGGCCTGGGACACTTCCAGGGATCCAGGGGCAGCCACAGCTGCTCTGGGCACCCAGGGCATGACCCAGGGCATGGCAGAGTCATGCTGAGGTGAACAAAACACCTTGGTGGCCTCAGAGAGGAGCAGGATCATAATTTTGCTCCCAAATCTCAGTGGAAATGCTCCGGGCCAGGTTGGATGGGTCTTGGAGCAAGGACAGTGGAAGATGTCCCTGCTCATGGCAGCAGGGCTGGACTGAAAGGCCTTTAAAGGTCATTTCAACCCTTTAAAGTTCCCTTCCAACCCAAAATATCCCCCAATTTAATCCCTTTAAAGGTCCTTTCCAACCCTTTAAAGGTCCATTTCAGCCCTTTAAAGGTCCCTTTAAACCCAAAATATTCCCCAATTTAATATCCCCCAATCTGATCCCTTTAAAGCTCCCTTCCAACCCTTTAAATGTCCCTTTCAACCCTGTAAAGGGCCCTTCCAACCCAATATATCCCCCAATTTAATATCCCCCAATTTAATCCCTTTAAAGGTCTCATCCAACCCTTTAAACCCAAAATATCACCCAATTTAATATCCCCCAATTTAATATCTCCCAATTTAAGATCCCCCAATTTAATCCCTTTAAATGCCCCTTCCAAACCTTTAAATGTCCCTTTCAACCCTGTAAAGGTGTCTTTCAACCCTTTAAAGGCCTCTTTCAGCCCAAAATACCTCCCAGTTCAATATTCCCCAATTTAATCCCTTTAAATTGGGGAATTTAAATCCAACCCTTTAAAAAGTCCCTTCAAACCCAAAATATCCCCAATTTAATGATTCACCAGTGAGCAAACGAGGGTTATCCAGTTCCTGACCAATCCCAAGTCTGTCAGGGATTGAGGGGATCTCAAAGACCTCAAACATGGGGTTGTTCCCTTCAGGCCAGACGTGACTCACGCCTGTGGGATGGTTTGTGAAGCCTGACTCTGCTCCTGCACATCTGAAGAGGACAAAAACAATTCTAAAATAATCCTGCCTGCCATGGGCACCGCTTGAAAATGTCCACACAGAACTGCCCTGCCCTGGGATGCACTGAACGTGCCAGTGAAAGTTGAGATTTTAAAAGAAATTAAAACCCTGACTTGAGTTTTTAAAATAAATTAAAACCCTGACTAAACTCTGCCTAAAGCAGTTGGTTTTGTGCAGCTCAGAAGTCCTCGGTGGAGAACTGCAGCTGACTTACACAGGAACCTTCTCAAAGCTTCCACAAAAGGCAGGAACTGCACTGAATGTTCCCCCCTCAGAGAAGAAATTATCTGAAAAAATGTTGGAAGCAACAGGGAGAGTCAGACTCCCGCCAAGAGATAATTCTGTCTCTCATTTGAAGCTAGAAAAGGAGATTTAGCCCAAATTCTGCACTCGGTGGGTTTTACCCTCTTGACACGAAACACACAAACAAGAGCTGAAAACATCTTGGTTGTAACACCACGCCAACTGCAAAACAAAAAATTGAAATATGAGCCCCAGAAGCATTAAAATTGCTTTAAAATTATCCTTGAATGGGAAAAACCCCCATGGATCAGCCATGCCTGCTCCTTAATGGATGCTGCTGGCAGGGAGCCAGCCTGGAAAGACAATTAATTTGTTTACACTGATAAATAAAAACATCCAGCCTCCATCAAAGCGTGCAGCCATCAGCATTGGTGAGAGCTGCTGGCTGGGACCATCCTTCTCCTTAATAACCACTCATTTGATGGGAATAAAACATTCCAGAAGCTCTCAGAGATGTCTCCTTGGAAAGCCACAAGTGAGTGGCTCCGTGCATGGAGTGGGTGCTGTGGTAATTAGCTCCAGCAAATCGTTATCCTCCAAAACAGCTGCACAACCCGACTTTTTTAAAGGTTTATTTTTATTTTTTTGGTGATTTTCAGCTGCTGGAGTTTGGCCAAAAAAGTATCAGGAGCATCATCCACACCATGCTGTTTTTAAGGAGATTTTTAAGGAGTTTTTTGGGGTTTTTTTGGGGATTTTCAGCTGCTGGAGTTTGGCCAAAAAATATCAGGAGCATCATCCACACCACGCTGAGATAAGAAACAACACAAGCTTTGAAGGAAAGGAAAAAAAATCCCACTCTGCTGCTCCAGAGCGAAGCAATTTGGATTTTTTTGGAGATGGAGCAACAGGTTTTTAAGGCCAGTGACCACCTGGGTGGGAAGATTTATCACCTCGTTGAGAACCCTACAAGAACAGGCTGCAAGAAGCTGTCGAGGCACTTGTAGCCTAATTTAGGATCGATTTAAACAATTACAGCCTGAAATTTAATGCTGAATAATTTTGAGACAAATGAGTTTCACGGTGATTCAGCCGCTCTGCAAAGGAAAAGGGTTTCAAGTGTTTTACACTTGAGGAGGGAGGAATGGAAAACAAGGCAGTAAAATGGAATATTTAGAAAAGACAATTTTTTTTTAAAGGATAATCTTTACAGGAGTGGGTGATTCATCTGTGAGCACACAATGCTTGAAAATCTTTTATCTCTCATCTAATTCAGCTCAGACATGTGCTGATAGTGATCCCAAAGCAGCTTTATCAGTGTGGGCTGATAAATTCCCCAGTGCTGTTCCAGCCAAAGAGGCTTCAGAGAGATCTTTGGGATAGCAAAGAGTGGGATGGTTAAACCAGGAACCCACAAACTGCAAAAAATAAACTGGGGGAGATCTACATTCACCACATTTCCATCATATCCACGAGGGGATGGGGTAAAGACTCCAGGCTCCAGCACTGCCATGCAGAAATAGCCTTTTTTTTTAACCCCCATTAATGGAAAATCAATAGGATTTATTTTAGGGAGCTGTTTGGATGAGCTGGTTCAAAGAGGCAGCAATTTTTCTTCTCTATTCAGAGAATTGCCCTTCTCTGATGTCGGGAACAAGGAGACCTCCTGAGCACAGACAGTTTGACCAAGGATAATTCCAGTTCAAAATAATTTCCATCCATCAAGAGAAACAAATTGTAGGAGCTGGATGAGAAAATTCCAAACCACTCAGAGTCTTTAACCCTGAATGAACTTTAAGGAAATATACTGACATTATAGAACACATTTTCATGAGAAATGAAGCCATGAGCCACAGAAAATACTTTATCCATATTAAGGCAGGTAAAGCTTGGGAAGGAAACAATCCAGGGATTCTGTGCAGTCCCAAAACACCATTTCAGCTCCTGCAAAGAGAATTTTGGCCCCTTTCTAAAGAAGCTGTTCCCCCCTCCAGTGACTTCTGGAAATGCTGTTCTGGAATTTGATTTTGTTTTGGTTCTGAAAGGACCATCCCAGTCCTGCTGCACTCAGACAGACACAGTCAGTGACCATTAAAACATCAAAAAGTCTGGAAATGGTAACAATAATACAGTTATTCCCATTATTGCTTAAATGATAATATCCCTGTGGAAAATAATAATAATTTACAGATGTGAACTGGGACAGAAAATGGCCACATAAACCCTGGGCTAAAGGTGCTGCTTCCTAAGAACTGGAGTATTATCCATCCCTGATGAGAGGATTTCCCAGGAAAGAGGGAAAAACTTCAAAGGGTTAAAAGAGTTTGACATGACCAACAGCCAGAGTCAGTTACAGAATCACAAAATTTACAGAATCACCAGGTTGGGAGAGCCCTCCAAGGCCCTGGAGCCCAGCCCAGCCCCTGGCACCCAGTGCCACCTCCAGGCTGGTTAAACACCCCCAGGGATGGTGACTGCACCCCCTCCCCGGGCAGCCATTGCAGAACTTTCTCCCCCTTGCTGGAAAAGCTTTTTGCTGCTCTCCAAGCTGGATTTCCCTTGGCCCAGCTCAGGCTGTGTGCTCTGGGTGTGCCAGTGCTGCTGGGGACAGAGCCCAGGGGCAGCTGGGCACAGGCACCTTTCAGGAGCTGTGACAGTGCTGGGGGCACCCTGAGTCTCCTTTCCTGCACCTGAGCACCCCCAGCTCCCTCAGGGCTCCCTCAGGGTTTGTGTCCCAGCCCCTCTCCAGCCTCATCACCCAGTGTCCCCCCTGCCATGGCAGGGACGCCTCCCACCATCCCAGGCTGCTCCAGCCCCAGTGTCCAACCTTGGCCATTGCAGGGATCAGGGGCAGCCCCAGCTGCTCTGGGAATCCCTTCCCAAAATCCCACCCCAGGCTCCCTCTCCAGGGAATTCCCTCCATTCCCAGCTCTCCCAGCCTGCCATTGGATCCATCCCCACCCCGACTCCTCTCTAGGAAGGGATTTTGGGATCTGGGGGCTTCACTGGGAACCTCAGCACTCCAGGAAGGGTCTCCCTTCCCTTTGCCATCCCCAACTTCCATCAAAATCCCTGGGGATGGATTCTGAGTGTCCCAAATCCCAGAATGGTTTGGGTGGGAAGGGCCCTTCAAGCCCATCCCATTCCAATGCCACCATCCCAGGCTGCTCCAGCCTGGCCTTGGGCACTGCAGGGATCAGGGGCAGCCCCAGCTGCTCTGGCAATGCCAGCCCAGGCAGGAATTCCTCATTGCCAAGATGCCACCCATGGCTGCTCTCTGGCAGTGGGAGCCATTCCCTGTGTGCTGTCCCTGCAGGCCTTGTCCCCAGTCCCTCTGCAGGCCCTGCCATGTGCTGGGAGCTCTCCCTGGAGCCTTCCCTGCTCCAGGGGAACATTCCCAGCTCTCCCAGCCTCAGAGCAGCTCCATGGACCCATTCCTCACTGGATACCCAACCAGGCCATGGCTGGACATGGACAACAGGGACATCCTGAGGGGTCCCTCAGCTCCCACCTGCAGCAGAGGCCTCTGCACTCCCAGGATCTTCATGGTGTCAGCGTTGGCCAGGATCTTCAGGGGATCCGAGGCCTTGGTGACGCCCTCGATCTCCTTGTTGATCTCGGCCAGGACCTGGCTGAGGAAGATATTCTTGATGTACATGGTGAGGAACTCCCTCAGGGGACACTGCTTGGCTGGGCCCAGCTCCATGGCCTGCTCGATCTCCTGGATAAACCTGCAACACAGAAAGGGGAAGGAGGAATTGTAATTAAATTAAATGAATTGTAATTAAAGGTAAAAATGAAGACGTTTTAGGTTTGTTGGCGTTGCCGTTGCCACTCCAACATTTCAGACACGAGCAGTGTGGGAATGACCATGGACTGTCCCAACTTGAGGGATGATGAGGAGAAAAGGTCTACAAGGTAGTTTTAGGGGAAAAAAAAAAGAGATAAAATACAATCAATTGATGAGACAGACACTATATTGCTGGAGAAGGACAGATAAAATCCACATCTCAGGCACAATTCCTGTTTGTGCCAAAAAAAATTGGCTTTTCCATGGGGGACATGCTGGGAAGATGTCCTTATAAAAAATCTGGCTTTTTAAATTTTTATATTTATATTTTAAAATATATATACAATATATAAGATTTTTATTTTTGTATTTTTTATTTATATATATGTTTTTAAATTTCTGTATCCGTATAGAAAAATTTGGCTTTTTCATTTAGGACATTGTGGGGAGATATCCTTATAGAAACATTTGGCTTTTCATTTTGGAACACACTGGGAAGATGTCCTTGTAGAAAAAATTTGGCTTTTCCATGTGGGACACGCTGGGAAGATATCCTTATAAAAATAAAATCACAACTAAAAAAGCTAACATGCCACAAATCCCTTTAAAAAGCCAAGCTTCCTTCTGGGTGTGGTCACTTGATTCCCACAAGTGGGTTCCCACATCTCTAAACAGAACAACAGAATATTCCAGCTCAAAATCCAGAAAAAAACATGGAAAAAAAGCAATTTCAATGCATGACGCCATTATCCCCCTGCATTATGGATGCCTGTGTTACGGTGTATGTTTATCACCCTTTATTGTTCCATCCCAGGATCCCATTCCTGAGCACACAGAGCAGCAGCATGACTCTGGGAATATTTTAGCACCAAATGTTTGCCATCTCCTGCAAACTCTCTTTATTTCTGTGCTGCCATCTGCTTTACCACGGAGGAGTTTATTCCAGAAATTACCTCGTCATGTCTTTAACTACATCTGAGGCAGTGGAATTGGTGTTCCACTCAAAACAATTAGGGATTGGGTATCAGGAGCCATAATGGATTGAGATTTGCTGTCCTGAGTTGTGGTGAGGAAGGTTTAGGTTGGATATTAGGAATAATTTATGCACTGGTTGGATATTAGGAATAATTTATGCAGTGAGAAATGGTCAGGAAGCAGAGCAGGGAAGTGTGGAGTCACCATCCCTGACAGAAAACAGGGATGTGGCACTTAGGACATGGTTTGGTGCTGAACAATGGTTGGATTTGATGATCCCAGAGGTCTTTTCCAACCTCAAGGACTCCATGATTTTATTCCTGACTACTGACCCTATTCTCAAACCCTTCAACGGGATCTGCTTAATTATCCATAATTTTCTACCTCCACGTTCCTCACTCCAGAGGAGCTGCTTCCCTTCCCAGCCCTGACTGAGGAGCCAATTCCCATGGATGATTTGTTTCCATTCTGAGCTCTTTTCTCCCTAAATCCTCTCCCTGTTGGCTCCGTGGGTCTGGAGTGGCACTTTTGGACAATGCAGCTTCCATGGGGGGGATCCCTTTGGAGCTCAGGTGGAAGATTGGCTCTGCAAAGGGAGAAAGATGCTGCAGGGAGGGAATCACAGAGCAGGTGAGGGAATCCATAAATTCAGAAGGTTTTGGGAAAGCTGCAAAAGGCAGCTCAGAGACAGCAGAACTGTGATTGGAGCTAAGCAGCAGCCATGAGATTGGTCAGCAGAAAAATGATGTAAAAGTAGAAAAGTAATGACAAATAGAACAATGGTCTGTGTATTGATGCTTGTCTAGAATAACTCCCTAAGCTGCAGGAAAGTTTATCAGTGAGATATGAGGGAGTTCTAAGTTAATAATGGAGCTCTGTGTTTGAAGGCTCACAAGCAGAATTGGATTTGAAATAAGCCAGCATTGTTTAAGCAAAGGCACCTGTGCTTACAGTGGTTGGATGGAACTGCTGTCAATGTGCTTTTGCTGTGTGGGACTGGTCACAAAACTGTTAAAGTGAGCTGTGACATTGAGTTCTGTGTCTGCTGCCTGGGGTGTGAGCTGAGGGCATCTTCCCATTGCCACAGCCATGGAATGAGGCTGGTGCTGGAAAATCAAACAGCTCAAGGCACGTTCCCAGCAGCCCTGTCCTGTTGGTGATTTGTACAGAGAGCCCGGCTGGTGATAAAAGGCAGCTTCATTCCCTGGATTTCACAGGGTGAGAATGGGAATCAGCTTGGTAAAACAGGGAACCAGTGGAACTTTCTGGGGAAGAGGACAGAAATTCCACAGAGCTGATCCCAGAAATATCAGAGCTGATGTCACCAGCTCCGAGTGACACCACTCATGTCCTCAAGGGGACATTGCCAGGGTTGATGGGACTGTGTTGGACTCGTTTACTGTGTCCTTTCATGGGTGTCAGTAAATCTCTGACTCTTCCTTTATAAGTTTATTTACAGAGCACAAAACTCCCCCCAAATGTGAATTTTACTATTAAACCCCATTGAGGTGGTAAGCTCAAACTGGGAATGAACATCATCCAGCAAAGTGACAGGAACAGCTTCTAAACACTTTTAAAATCCAGAAAATGCTCAAAAAAATGGCTAAACCAAGTAAAAGAAGCCTTTTAGAGGGAGAATGGCCACGTGCAAACCACCAGAGCTCAGATGTGCTGATCTACAACAAGATCAGCACATCATCCCACAACAATCCCCAAAAGGCAACTCCTCATCCCACAACATCCTGATGGTGCTCCTGCACCACACACTCAGCACTGGAAAATGCTGTGTTCACCAAGAATTTTTGCTTCTCAAGGCCTGGCATCCATCACCAGCATAGAATTAATTTTGGTTGCATTAAAAGAAGTGGCATTAATAATTTAGTGATTATTATTGTATATTTTGATATTACAATTATAATTAAATTTATGATAATTTTGATTATTCATTACAAAATATTTGATAATATATTAAAATTATCATAGATATATCATAATATATTTATGATAAAATATTTATTTATTATAAAATTTATTATTATTTTTCACATACTGTGCATAAAATATTACGTATAATAATAATGCACTGTGAATAAGAATGAAAATTTTTGAATTTTAGAGAGATCTAGAGATCTGTGCCTTCATCTCCAGAAAACTTCTCCTTGATGTGTCCTGTTCAGTTTTAACATTTTGGAACAGACAATACAAGAGTTCACCTAAAGCTGGTCAGGATCAAACCATATCCCTGTTTTCCTTGATAGGAGCCATAAAATAATCATGGATTACAAGGGAGCTGCCAGGCAGCACTGACTGAGGGGGGATTTGTGAGTGCTCAGCATCACTTGTGATAAAGAACAAATGATCAGGAGCTTAGGAAGCAGATTTCAACTCGACAGCAGCAGGAAGTTATTAAAAATGAAGCCGTGCAGGGCACGGAGAACTGGAGGATGAGGACGGGAGACCTTCAGCTGGGATGCTCAAGGATAGTTTGGTGAAATAATTATGGGAATGGAAACCAGTGAAGTCTTCATTTAATCCCAGAGATCTCTGCTGAGGGAAATGGGAGCAGAGAAAAAGTAAAGAAATGAAGGAATTATGGATGTGAGAGTGTGGCTTCCAGCAGGGAACAGCCCAGGAGTGCCTGGGTTTGATAATCCAGTGGGACAAGGTGCTTTTTGCAGCCTCAGGGGACAACTGGGATCCATTTGCTGGGATGTGCCAGAGGTGGTTCAGAGATGACCTCTCCAAATTTCCAGCAGGCAGAGTGAGGCCCACACTGCTGTATTTGCAGGATGCCCCGATGAAGGCAGGGATCATCAATCTGACTCCATGTTCTCAGAAGGCTCAATTATTACTTCATGATACTATATTATATTAAAGAATACTAAACTATACTAAAGAATACAGAAAGGACACTTACTGAGTGCTAAAAAGGTAATAATGAAAACTTGTGACTCTCTCCAGAGTCCTGACACAGCTTGGCACTGATTGGCCAAAGAGTGAAAACAACTCACACCAGAAATCCAATGGAACAATCACCTGTGGGTAAACAATCTCCAACCACATTCCACATGAGCACAACACAGGAGAAGCAAATGAGATAAGAATTGTTTTCCTTTTCTCTGAGGCTTCTCAGCTTCCCAGGAGAAAAATCCTGGGTGAAGGGATTTTTTCAGAGAATGTGAATGGCACACCACACTGCTCTCACACTGCTCTGCACCCCAGGCAGCCACTCTGGAGCTTCAGCCTTCAAAATCCTGCTGGGCACAGGACCAGGGGCTCAAGCAGGAGACACAAAGTTCCAGGGGCAGGTGAGATTTGCACCAGGAATCCTTCTGGGACATTGAATGGCAGCACTGGTGCACTGTCCGTGTGCTGGACTGGGAGGGTTACTCAGAATTCCATTAAGAACAGATTAAAAATGGAAAACATGAAATTTTTTTTAAAATTTAAGAGAATTTAGGCAATTACATCTGCAATTTAAGAGAAATGAGAGTTGCCCCTGGATCCCTGGAATGTCCAAGGCCAGGCTGGATGGGGCTTGGAGCACCTTCGGATAGTGGGAGGTGTTGAGGTTGGAGCTGGATCATCTTTAAGGTCCTTTCCAACCCAAACCATTCCATGATTCCATGAATTAGGGATGCCAAGTCCAACTGTCACTAAATAAATGTGACACCAAGAGTGACTCTTCTGCCACCAAGTCCCACAGGGCTCTCTGCTTCCCAGCTTCCCTCTTCCTGCCTTCTCATCCCTCCTCTTTGTGGGAATTTCACCATCAGTTTGTGGAATTAGAAAAGGTAAGAAGATTTTTAGAAAGCTGGACAAGTAGGTTTTAGAAACAGAACAAAAAATTTAGAGCTAGCTGCAGCTAAAGTAAAACGTTATAATTTAAAAAACCCTCTTATTTTCCATGGTTCCCAATCCCACTTGGTCATCCTGTGATTCTCTACCAGGAGCCCAACAGGTTTGGGAGCCCAAAAAACACTTTGGGATGGGAGAGAGCTGTCAGCTCAGGAACCAGCCCTTGCCTTTGGCTGGTCTTGCTGAGCTCTGGTTGGAATTGTGTCCACTGGGAATTTCAGCTGGAATTATGTCAATTTTGAATTTCAGCTGGAATTGTATCCATTGGGAATTTCGGCTGGAATTGTGTCCACTGGGTATTCTGGCTGGAATTGTGTCCATTGAGAATTTCATCTGGAATTGTGTCCATTGGGAAATCTGGTTGGAATTGTGTCCATTGGGAATTTCAGCTGGAATTGTGTCCATTGAGAATTTCAACTGGAATTGTGTCCATTGGGAATTTCAGCTGGAATTGTGTCCATTGAGAATTTCAGCTGGAATTGTGTCCATTGAGAATTTCAACTGGAATTGTGTCCATTTGGAATTCTGGCTACCATGAAGCAGAATTGTGAGCACTGCACTTCTTTCAAGGGGTTCAAATAAATCAAATTTGGGGTTATTTTCTATATTTTCTATGCCCTTTATCCAACAGTTCCTCTTGCTGAGAAACGTGGAGATAGAAATTCCCAGTCAAAGGAAAACTCACCAGAATTTCTCCTCCTTCTCAGAAAAAAAAAACAAGTATCTCAGATATGTTTCTCTCAAAAAACAGCCCCAGTTGGCAATAAAAGATCAGCCAAAGTACAAAAAAAAACTGAAAATGAGTGTTTGAAATGGGAAATGTAGAGTGGCATTAAAGAGCCAACAGATATTCCCTATTTTCTGCCTGGCAGACGCAGGCACACACTGTGCTATTTATTTATTTCAATTTCAAATGCTGCTGGCTGCCTTTTCCCAACACAACTCAGTCTCTATAAAGAACAAGAAAGTGTTTAACAGCATGGGAAAAAAATACATCCTAAGAGTCCTCTCCAAAAACGTTGTGTTACTCATCCAAGGCATCCATGGAACTTTTAGATGTCAAAAAAGAAAGGTAATATCACCCACAGCTCTCCCAGAAATCAATTATTTATCTCAGAATGGTTTGGGTGGGAAGACACCTCAAGGATTTTGTTCCACCCCTGGCATGGCAGGGAAAAATTCAACAACCCCAGGCTGCTCCAGCCCCAGTGTCCAAGCTTGGCCATTGCAGGGATCAGGGGCAGGCCCAGCTGCTCTGGGAATCCCTTCCCAAAATCCCACCCCAGGCTCCCTCTCCAGGGAATTCCCTCCATTCCCAGCTCTCCCAGCCTGCCATTGGATCCATCCCCACCCCGACTCCTCTCTAGGAAGGGATTTTGGGATCTGGGGGCTTCACTGGGAACCTCAGCACTCCAGGAAGGGTCTCCCTTCCCTTTGCCATCCCCAACTTCCATCAAAATCCCTGGGGATGGATTCTGAGTGTCCCAAATCCCAGAATGGTTTGGGTGGGAAGGGCCCTTCAAGCCCATCCCATTCCAATGCCACCATCCCAGGCTGCTCCAGCCTGGCCTTGGGCACTGCAGGGATCAGGGGCAGCCCCAGCTGCTCTGGCAATGCCAGCCCAGGCAGGAATTCCTCATTGCCAAGATGCCACCCATGGCTGCCCTCTGGCAGTGGGAGCCATTCCCTGGGTGCTGTCCCTGCAGGCCTTGTCCCCAGTCCCTCTGCAGCTCTGCTGGAGCCCCTGCAGGCCCTGCAATGTGCTGGGAGCTCTCCCTGGAGCCTTCCCTGCTCCAGGGGAACATTCCCAGCCCTCAGCCTGATTTCAGAACCATCAATTGTGCCCCACCTCCAAAATACAAAAATGCTTTGTCTGAATAAATATTTAGATTGAGGGGTGTCACCAAATTTTGGATCATGGTCACTTGTGGATATTCCTGGGAATTGCCTGAAATCCTAAAAAAGGGCTTGTAGGGAAGTCCCTGCTCTGAAGGACACTTTTAGGAGATGTCACAGTGAGGATGGAGTTCCTCAACAGAGCAGCCAAGGGAAAAAAAAAATATATAAATTTGCACCTTATCCTGAATTCAGAACCTGCATTTTTAAAATGATGCACAATTTTCAACTTGTTTTATCCTCCTATAAAAGCATTTGAGGTGATTTGTGGCTGCAATTAAGCATTCCCCTTAGACAGAAAAGCACTTTCAGGGAAATGAAGTAGCTTTTGGTAAATGACAGTCATTTGGATTAAAAAAGAAAAAAAAGAGAAGCGCCTCATTTCAGGAAATTTAATTCATTCTAACTCACAACTTAATTGGCTGTGAGCTCTGTCTTACCTAAGCTGGAAGTGAGGGATAAAAAGCATAAAACCTAAAAAAGCTGCGTGGATTGATTTAGAAACCTACAACTCCAGCCTTCCCAAGGCTTTCTTCTGACTCCTCGTTCTCAGATGTCCTCTGAAAGATCATTAAAAGAAACAGAAGGCACTTGAAGTGCAGAGCATCAATGCCTTAATGATGATGGTAATAATATCTGAAATCCTCTCCTCAAACAAATGAATGACAGGAAAAAATATCAAATATTCCAGAACCTTATTAAGACAATTTTTTCTGACATTCAGCCCAAATTTACATTTCATTTTTGTGTGATCCTGAATTGTTCTCTGCCTTAGTCAGGAAACATCCAGGTACCTGGGATGAACCTTTTGGGTGGCTTCCAGAGAGCAAGGAAATATTAAAAAAATATCAGAAATCCCTTGAGCTGGACAGAACAGAAAATTCCAAAATGGTTTTCCAGATTCAAGGAAATTAGGGATGAAATACCCAGGATTGTGAGTTCTGGAAAGTTTGAGGGCACATTAAACCAAGAGAGGAACTGGAAGATCCCACATTGTCCATGACACACTCAGGAAGCCACCTCACCTCAACAGTGGGAATTTTGGGAGGGAATCAATGGAATAATGGAAAGAATTGGGTTGGAAAGGACCTGGAAGATTCTCACTGCACCCCTGGCATGGCAGGGACACCTCCACCTGTCCCAGGCTGCTCCAGCCCCAGTGTCCAACCTTGGCCATTGCAGAGATCAGGGGCAGCCCCAGCTGCTCTGGGAATCCCTTCCCAAAACCCCACCCCAGGCTCCCTCTCCAGGGAATTCCCTCCATTCCCAGCTCTCCCAGCCTGCCATTGGATCCATCCCCACCCCGACTCCTCTCTAGGAAGGGATTTTGGGGTCTGGGGGCTTCACTGGGAACCTCAGCACTCCAGGAAGGGTCTCCCTTCCCTTCTCCATCCCCAACTTCCATAAAAATCCCTGGGGATGGATTCTGAGTGTCCCAAATCCCAGAATGGTTTGGGTGGGAAGGGCCCTTCAAGCCCATCCCATTCCAATGCCACCATCCCAGGCTGCTCCAGCCTGGCCTTGGGCACTGCAGGGATCAGGGGCAGCCCCAGCTGCTCTGGCAATGCCAGCCCAGGCAGGAATTCCTCATTGCCAAGATGCCACCCATGGCTGCCCTCTGGCAGTGGGAGCCATTCCCTGTGTGCTGTCCCTGCAGGCCTTGTCCCCAGTCCCTCTGCAGCTCTGCTGGAGCCCCTGCAGGCCCTGACAGGGCAAAGTGAGGCCCGGAGAAGCTTCCAGAACAAAAATTCCCAATCATCACACAAGTGCTGAACACAATAAATGCAATTAAATTCAAATAACCCACAGCAGCACATGGACCATGGATCCTTGCCACTGAAGACCAATCAATCAGAGCCTAAAGTAACAAAATCACAATGTTTTGCCTGAAATCTCCACTGCAGGGAATTAATTTGGTCCATGATATTTCACACCTTGCTGATAAACCTTGTGGCCATGCAAGGTAATAGAGCTGATTCTGTACAAAGTTACCCCAAACAGAGGAAAAAATGCTTAAGATCCTTTCTAAATGTCCCCAAAATGTGATTAAAATTAAAATTATCACCAAAAGATGTGTACACAGCTCTGGGAGACACAATAGAGGTTTTGCTACTTTAAGTGTGTTTTAAATAATAGGAAAACCAGACCAAAAAACACCAAATACCAGACAAAAAGCATTCATTTTCTGCCATTTAAAAATATTAAATAGCCCAGAAAACATC
Source organism: Melospiza georgiana (assembly GCF_028018845.1). Taxonomy (NCBI): domain Eukaryota; kingdom Metazoa; phylum Chordata; class Aves; order Passeriformes; family Passerellidae; genus Melospiza; species Melospiza georgiana. The sequence continues at coordinate 1,977,547 of NC_080433.1, forward strand.
CAGGAAGGTGACAACTAGAGGAATGACTGCTGCTAACAGCAGACATGACATTTGGGGTGTTTTCCTCTAAATTATTAATGAATAATTAATTACAAGTACCTGGCAGCACCAGCCAGGTTGTTCCCCCAATCCCAAACTGAGTTTAATGGGTTATTTTGGATAAATCACCAAATCCAGTCCTTCCCCTGTACAAACACAAACTCCCAAACCATAAAAAGGCTCAACTACTCGAGATAATTCTTTTGGTTACTGTAAAAAGGTTCTGTGTCCCCACAGAGCCGCGAGCTTTAGTGCTGGAAGATGAAAGAGCCCAGGACTTCTCTTTTTTACCAGCAGCTAAAAAAAATACAAGATTTAAAGAATCGATTTCTGGGTTGTGGTTGCTCAGCCGTGAGATTGAGGTAAGAAATGCCTCCTTCCCCTGCAGGTGTGACAGAAAAATCAGTGTTTCGTTGTCTCTGAGGTGCTGCAAACACCCACAAAAAAAAAAAAATTAAATTAAAATTTACCTCTCAACTGCTGCTAAAATATTGTTTCTTTAATGCTCAGCTGCCACCTGAAGGACACAAATTTCTGATCTTTCAGGGGCTCTCTCAAGGTGCAATTTCTTCTGATGTCTCCAGAGGGGAATATTGGCTTGTGTTTGGGGCCAGGACATGGAGAGGCAGAATTAACCAGGTTTAGAGATTCACACCTCATGCCCTGCAGCTCAGATTCCTCCCTCCTGCTTCCCAAATATCCCAAGACCTCCCCAATGGAAGTTTCTGGTGTGGTTGGATGATCACACCTCCTGCTCTCCATCCTCTCATCTCCTGTGAGGGCAGGAGGGGAATTCAGGAACCAGCAGCAATTCCATGGTTTGCCAATCCTCAGGCGGGGAATCAGAACAGGAGGAGCAGCCAGGAGTTTGGGGAACCCTCTCGGAGAAAAATGAGCTCCAAAAGGAGCAGAATGGTAAAACTGGGAGTTGTCCCTGCTGGGAAGGGAATCAGCATCACTGCCCTGGGAAAAAACACCGGGAAAATATTGTGTGGGACAAGGGAATGGGAATGCTTTACTGAAGGAATGGCTAAGGGGTTTGGGCTGACAGCAAATGGGAGATTGGGAAGGAATTCCTGGCTGGGAGGGTGAGGAGGGGCTGGGATAGAATTCCCAGAGAATTCCCCTGGACCCCTGGAAGTATCCAAGTATCCAGCCTGGGACAGTGGGAGGTTGTTCCAGATTGCAATGCAAGATGTTTATAAAGAGCTGCCAGGGTAACAATTCTGCACTTCTGAGGTCGAGATCTCAACTCCAGCCAGGTGACTTTGACCTACTCACAGCTCCAAGCTAATCACTTTCATTAGTTAATTGGCTGAAAAACTGAGCTTGGTGGGGACACACCAATATTGCCATTTGGGAGGGCAAGAACCAGTGATCAAAGACCCAGCTGTGCTCCAGGCTCTCCTCATTAATAAATTGACACCTTGGCCACAGAGCCTGAGACTGCAGCTCTGGCTCAAAATGCTCAAAAACACAACTGGAGGTTTCCTACATGAAGGAATTGATGGCAAGGAAACACCACCAGGATTTCTTCTCGAGGTTTCCCACAGGAAAGAATTTATGGCAAGGAAACAACACCAGGATTTCTCCTGGAGGTTCCCCACAGGAAGGAATTTATGGCAAGGAAACAACACCAGGATTTCTCCTGGAGGTTCCCCACAGGAAGGAATTTATGGCAAGGAAACAACACCAGGATTTCTCCTGGAGGTTCCCCACAGGAAGGAATTTATGGCAAGGAAACACCACCATGGCAGGGGTGTCATTTAGGATGAGCTTTCAGGTCCCTCCATCCCAAACCATTCTGGGGCTGGTGCTGGCTTTCACCCCCCTGGCCTCAGTTGGCTCCACATCTTTGCAGAGGTTTTAGATCAAACCGGATAAAACTCAAGCTTTGTTTGACTCTGACCCAAACCCCTGTCCCTGGTGAGCAGGGACAGCACAGGGGGCGAGGCTGGCTCCCTTCAGGAGCTCCATTCCAGCAGAGCTCTGGGTGTCTGTGCTGAAATCTTCCAGTGTGGAAATGGGGGTGTGTGTTCTATCCCCACCTGTCAGAGGTGGGGCAGTTCTCTCTGTCCATGGGGCAGGTTTCTTTATCTCTCCCACAGCCAACCCTCCCTCCAGCAGATCTCTGCTGTCCATGGCCACTGAGTGTCCCTGCAGGGCTGAGCCAATCCCAGCATCCCATGGGGAGATGCTCCGCCCAGGGGAGGAGCCAAGCATTCCTGCCTGGATCCAATCTGAGCCTGGCACAGCACAGCAGCCTTTGCCCCCTGCATTGCCAGAGGAGCAGCTTTCTGCTGCCCTGCATGGCCAGAGGGAGCCCAGGCCCATCTGCAGCAGCCCTGGAGCTGCAGAGGAAAACTCCCCCCTTGTGCAGGATCCCTGCTGCAGCAGAGCCACAGCTGGCACTGCAGGAGGGCTGAGCCCCCCTGGCATGGGGATGGGACACCCCCCTGGCACACAGGGGGCAGCTGTAGCCATGATATTTTCTGAAAAATCCTTTCCTTAGGATTTTTCCTCCTGAGAAGCTGAGAGGCCTCAATAACCAAATGTAAACAATGGTTTTCTGCTGCTGTGGAATGCAACAGGTTGATCCTTGATTGGTCCATTTTGGTTGTTTCTAATTAATGGCCAATCACAGTCAGCTGGCTCAGACTCTCTGAGAGTCACAAGCCTTTGTTATCATTCTTTTCTATTCTTAGCCAGCCTTCTGATGAAATCCTTTCTTCTATTCTTTTAGTGTAGTTTTAGTATATAATTTGCTTTTAATATAATATATATCATAAAATAATAAATTCAGCCTCCTGAAACATGGAGTCAAGATTCTCATCTCTTCCCTCATCCTGGGACCCCTGTGAACACCACCACAGTCAGCTCCTGCTCTGACTCTGGCAGTGGTTTGTTCTCCTGTACTGTTGCATTTGTATTTTAATTTTACTAATAAAGAACTGTTGCTCCTGCTCCCATATCTTTGCCTGAGAGCCCCTTAATTTCAAATTTATAATAATTCAGAGGGAGGAGTTTGCGTTTTCCATTTCTGGGGAGGTTCATGCTCTCCTGAGCAGACACCTGGCTTTCCAAACCCAGACACTGACCCACACGGAGCCTTTGGGGAGGCTTTGACTCTGCTCACCCCTACAGACCCCTGAGGACACCACGAGGCCTCTGAGGAACAAACAGGGAGCAGCTTCACTCCCTCTGTGCCACAAAGCTGCTTTTTATTCCCCAGAACAGCTGCAGGTTCTTCACAAGGTGAACCTGGAATCAGGAAACCTGTGTGAGAATGGTTTTGTCTCTCCCTCATTTATGGAGAGGCTTTTTGGGGCTGTTCAGGTACACAGAGCCTGAGTTTCCCCATGAATGAATGTTTGGAAAGACAGAGATGCTCCAAACTGCAGGGGAGGATGGGATCATTACCAAAAAACCTCAACTGTGCACATCCAGGAAATAGGGAAATGTAAAACACCTGTAAATGTCCTTGCTTTTCCAGGCACTGAGGAGCAGAGCTGGGATGTCCAGCTCAGCACAGCACCAGCTTCACCGTCAGCCTCAAATCCAGCTTTGATGAGCTCCTACTTCATCCTTTGTCACCAATAAAATAAATTAATAATTGATATATCTTCACTTTATACAGACCTAAGCAAACTCAGCTCCTATTCCAGCCACCTCTTTGCTTCTCTGTCCCAAATTTCTCCTCTCCCATCCTTGAATCCCTAAATTTCCAGCCCAAAACCAGAGTGAGGTGGAGCCAAGTTGCCTGCAAGTGATCAGATTGCTCTGAGATGGAGATGATAACCTAAAATGACCACCTGGACTAAATCACTCTCCCTTGATCCACTTGTAATTGAAATCCAATCCCACAGAAGATAAATGCCCCAAGTAGTCCATCAATGCCTCTCTCTAAAGGTCTGTGATGCCCTTGTTTTATGTGAGCCCAGGATGAAGCCAAACCTGGAGGATTCCACCATTTCTCCCTTTTTAAGGTTATTTAAAAGCAAAGTCAAGGCTTTATTCCCCACAACAGGTAACACCATTTCTCCATTTCTACTTTGCTCTGTGCAGGGTAGAAAATTCACCCACCACTGTAATTTTAAACAATCCTGACAATTCCACAGGAATTCTTGCCCATCACACAGAAATACTGCGAGGCAGCATTAAATGTGTGTAAAACACTGGGGTGTCACAGCAATAATTGTGTTAACACAGCCACCATATAATGTCACCCTATTAACCAAGTGAAACATGAAGTTCTCTGACTTCAGCTTTTCCTATTATTAAATCCCATTTCCTTTAATGTCCCATTACATTCAGTTTGTTGACCAGCACTGGAATGTAATGATACCCCCCACAACTTCACATTTTCTCCTGAGCACAACAGCTCTGTAAAAATTAACTTGTTATTCCCATTATTTTTTTTTTTTTCCTCAATCGGATCTGGCGGCTCATCCTTTGTGCTCCAACCCCCCCAGCTCTCAATCTGGCCCCTTTTAAAAAGCAACATATGCTGAGGATAAATCTTTCAAATGGCTCTGGTAATGGAGGAGCTGGAGTGACAGCTTTACAAATGGGCAAACTGGGGGTTGTTCCATTGTTTTATTGTGATTTGGAATGGGAATGCAGGGATGGCTTTGGGAGAACAACTGGGACTGGCCAGAGGTTTCAGAGTCTCTGGATTTGGTGTGGAAGATTCTGTGAGCCCCCAGGAGATAGGATAAACCAGATTTGCTGTACCATCACTGCGACTCCACTTAGTCCTGTCTGCCTCGTGCTGACATCCCAATAAATCAGTGGGCAGATGGCAAAATCCCTCATTAGCATCCCCCTGACTCCCAGTGGGGAGTGGGGACAGCCAGTTAAACCCTAAAAACACACCAGGGTGAAGGAAAATCAAAATTAAGGTCACAACTCCAGAGCCCACCTGGAGGCAGTGCTGGAGTGCCCTGGTGGAGCTCCAGGAGGACTTGGGGCAGGTTGGGGTGTCCTGTTAGGGACAGCACAGCCTGAGCCACCACCAGGGCAGTGTGAGGAGTGATTGTGAGTGTCTTCTCACAGCAGATGGATTTTCTACCATCCAACGTGGAGAAAAGGGCCAGCTGAACATCCCATAACCTGTGGGAGTTATGGAACGTATGGACATCCCATAACCTGTGGGAGTTATGGAATGTAAAGTTATTCCATAACCTGTGGAAGTATGTGGAACCTGTTTCTTCAAATTCTTGTCCATGGAAGAATTTGGAGAAACAGAGTTGTATGGACAAGCCTGTGGAATTCCCCGACTATTCCATTTAACAGCTGGAAATAAGACACCATCACTTCAGAAATCTCTGGCAGAGAGTGAATTCCCTCTATCCCAGCCAACATCAAGTTCATTCTTTCATCAAATAATCCTCTTTTTCACGTTTTAGTTGTGTTGGTGTGGCCCTGAAACACATGGGATGGAGCAGAAGAACACAGATCCCATATAATTTCCAAACCTTACTGCCTGACTTGAGAATCTGGACAGGACAATCACAGAATCATTCAGGTTGGAAAAGTCCTCTCATATCATCCAGTCCAACCATTCCCAGCCCCGCCAAGGCCACCACTGACACTGTCCCCAAGTGCCACATCACAGGGCTTTGAAATCCCTGCAGGGATGGGGACTCCACCCCTGTGCCAGTGTCTGACCACCCTTTCCAGGAAGGAATTCATGGCAAGGAAACAGCACCAGGATTTCTCCTGGAGGTTCCCCACATGAAGGAATTTATGGCAAGGAAACACCACCAGGATTTCTCCCATAGGTTCCCCACATGAAGGAATTCATGGCAAGGAAACACCACCAGGATTTCTCCTGGAGGTTTCAGACATAAAGGAATTTATGGCAAGGATTTCTCCTGGAGGTTTCCCACATGTAGGAATTTACGGCACGGAAATACCACCAGGATTTCTCCTGGAGGTTCCCCACAGGAAGGAATTTATGGCAAGGATTTCTCCTGGAGGTTTCAGACATAAAGGAATTTATGGCAAGGAAACACCACCAGGATTTCTCCCGGAGGTTCCCCACATGAAGGAATTTATGGCAAGAAAACACCACCAGGATTTCTCCTGGAGGTTTCAGACATAAAGGAATTTATGGCAAGGATTTCTCCTGGAGGTTTCCCACATGAGGAATTTATGGCGAGCAAACACCACCAGGATTTTGTTGCTTCTCTGGAGGGCTGAGAGAAGGCTCAGTGGGCTCCTGTTCCAAGGAGGGCTCTTTGCAGGATGTGTTTGGGGAAAGCAGAATCAGCTTCCAGAGGAAACAGAGATGAGAAGCTGGGATGTGGGAGTGCCTTGGATCATCCACCTCATTTGGCATGCAGGGTCTGGGCCAGGCTAATGAGGAGCACGGATTTGCAACAGCCCTGTGCTGCTGGAGGCAGCAAATTTGGACAAATTGGATGCTGTGCCTCCATTAAGGATCCCATTCCTCTTCTCCAAAGAGGGATGGCATTTGCTGCAATGGCCTCAACACCAGGAGTTACATTATTCCAAATCAAACTAATTTCATTAATTGCCATTTCCGGCTGAATTTTTTCCCCCCAACTCCTGATCCTCAAACCTGGAATGAGGAGTTCCTGACAGCTGCTGTCTCCTGCCCAGACACTTGGCTCCTGCCCGCAGAGTGATCCTTACAAATCACACTTAATTCATTACCTAATAAAGCTGCTGCAAACAAGAGCACAAACACATGCAGGGCTGTTATTGCCAGTGGGAAAACGATTTCCTGCCCCTGGGAAATGTCACTGGATGTTCATGTGTGTGTGTCAGGTTGATTATCCCATAATTACAGTGCACAGCTGACACACGAGGAGCAGAATTGGTTCTTTCAACAGGGAATTGTGGAAAACGGGGCTGGAAGGACAGAGCAAGGCACACTCTGGCTCTTAATTACAGATTATCAGATCAGAGAGTGGTGTTTGGGTGTGACAAGAAATTATCTTTACACACAGACACAGAGCAGACCCAAGTACAGGGCACTGACCAGGAATATTCCCCTCAAATCCAGCTGGAAGGGGCTGCTCAGGTATTTGTGAGGTTGCAGAGAATTCCCATCCCATACTGAGAGGCACCAAGTTGTGACCCTGCCATTGTCCCCAGCCTTCCCCTGCCACAATCAGTGCTTGGAAAGGGACAGCTCCCATCCTTTTCCACATTAAGGTCACGTGGACAGCACTTGCCTGCATCTGGGAACTTTTCATGGGATGGTTTGGATTGGAAGGGATCTGGAAAATCATCTCAGTCCACCCCATCCATGGCAGGGACACCTCCCACCATCCCAGGGTGCTCCAAGCCCTGTCCAACCATTCCCAGCCAGGAATTCCTCATTCCTAATCCCAGAGCCTGACATTGGATCCATCCCCTCTCCAAGACATTCATGGACCCAAGGGCTTCACTTGGAATCTCAGCAAACCATGAAGGGTCTCCCTTCCCTTCTCCTCTTTTTTCTCTCCCCATTTTCCATAAAAATCCCTGGGGATGGATTCTGAGTGTCCCAAATCCCAGAATGGTTTGGGTGGGAAGGGCCCTTCAAGCCCATCCCATTCCAGTCCCACCATCCCAGGCTGCTCCAGCCTGGCCTTGGGCACTGCAGGGATCAGGGGCAGCCCCAGCTGCTCTGGCAATGCCAGCCCAGGCAGGAATTCCTCATTGCCAAGATGCCACCCATGGCTGCCCTCTGGCAGTGGGAGCCATTCCCTGGGTGCTGTCCCTGCAGGCCTTGTCCCCAGTCCCTCTGCAGCTCTGCTGGAGCCCCTGCAGGCCCTGCAATGTGCTGGGAGCTCTCCCTGGAGCTTTACACACTGGAAGAGGAACCCTCCAGTGAAACACGTCCATCATCACATCAAGGATGGGGAATTTCTCATTCCTGACAGGATTGACACTAATTAAGGATAGGAACAGATGGGCTGATTTAGCAGGATTTCATCCCTGCCCTGCCTGGCAGCACCACTCCTGCTGGGATGGGGTGGGATCAATGGGATGGGATAATGGGATCTGTGGGATGGGGTGGGTTCAATGGGATGGTGTGGGATGGGATCTGTGGGATGGGATAATGGGATCTGTGGGATGGGGTGGGATCAATGGGATGGTGTGGGATGGGATCTGTGGGATGGGATCTGTGGGATGGGATCTGTGGGATGGGATCTGTGGGATGGGATGGGATCAATGCGATGGTGTGGGATGGGATCTGTGGGATGGGATGGCTGCTCCCTTCCATGATGGGACTCCCTTCCATTATTCCATCTAAACACTCAGAATTCCAGGATTTTCCAAAGGGTCACTCCAGAGGCACAGTGCCAGGAATTCGTTAGCCTAATTAACTCTCCACTGTCAATCAAAATCAGTTCCTAATCCTGTTACGATCCCACAAGCACAGGGCCAGTCAGAGCTTCTGTTTTTACAGTAGTGCTTTTCCAATAAATGTGGCAAAGCCCCACGTTTATTGGGTTCCAAGGATTTCACAGCACCGCGGGTGGGAATTCCTGCAGTCGGAACTCAGAAATCTCCCTGCAAATAAAGCCCCATGTTGGTGTCTATATTCCTGCAGGGCATGACAGAGCCCCGAGCTCGGGAAGCTGGGAGAGGTGGGAATAAATCCTGGGAACCACCAAGACATTCAGCAGCAATCTGAGAAAATATGAGTGGGTTTTTCTGACATAAACCCTGCCTTTGTGGCCACCTGCACTGTAAGTTGTGCTGAGTTTCCCTGCACTCTCTCCTCACAACTCCCAATTCTTTTCAATTACCAAAAAGAGAGGAAAAATATATGTACAGTGTAGCAATGCAGCTTCATAGATATGATGGATGCTGCAGCAGTTTCAGTTTGGATTTTTTCCATGAATTTTTATTGACCTGCACTGTAAAAACTGCACCAGGAATCCTAATACTTGTCCTAACTCATCCAGCCCTGCGTGAATCATTTCAGTCCTCTGCATATTTCATCTTTTTCCTCTAACTAATAGTGCTTGAATGCTGTGAATAATTTATTATTCAGCCAAATTTATGATTGCGCTGATTCTTTTTCTTGTAAAGAAGTACATTTTCAGAATATATTGATTTTAGCTGGAAGTGTTCCAGGTTGGACGGGGCTTGGAGCAATCTGGGATAGTGGAAGGAGTCTCTTCCCATGGAACTGGGTGATTTTCCAATTCTTTTATTTTAATGGGATGTTCCTGATGGATTTAAACCTCTGTGATACCATTTAATGACAGAATTTAGGGGAGAGAGCTGAGCACAGACGGAATCCCAACCTCTGCCACATTCCTCAGACAGAGGAGAGCAGGAAGAGGAATCCAAGAGCTTTGTTCTCCTTGGATTTTTTCCCCTTTGGAATCAGCATTCAGCACTCAGCCCCAATGAAATAAACCTGAAAAAACTCCTCTCGGTTCCTCCCTCTCTGTATTTATTTCCACCCCCATCCCCTTATCAATGAAATCATAATTGCACTGATAGCAGCACAGCAGCAGCAGATGGGCCCATGGAAAACGTTAAATAAACCCCAGATCCTGCCAATCCCAAGAATTCAATGCTTTATAAATATTTCTTTCCGTATCACAAACGTACATTATTTGAGATAGGCTCTACCTAAGCAGCTCCAGATCTCAACTTATCTGTGAAAGCTGAGGGATTTGGGAGACGTGAATCAGGAGGAGGCTTTGAGGGGAGCAAAAAGTGGGAAAAAAAATGGGACAAAAAGTGAGGAAAAAGGAGAAATGGCAGAGTGACAACAGAACGTTTCTGGTCAGTGGCTGCGGAGAAAATAAATAAAGGAAGAGGAAGAAAGGGCTTGGGCACCTTTGGCATTCCCAAAAGATCCATCCAGGGGTCTCAGGGATCCCTGGATTTGTACAAAAACAGGGACAAGAGGAAGGAAAATCCCATAAATCACCAAAAAGCTCCATCCAGCAGCGAGCACAAAATAGAGTCCCCCAGCACTGTGGGAATTCAACCAGAGGGGATTTTCATGGGATGCGAGGTTGGAGCGATGGGATGGGGATGAAGAGAGAGAATACAGAATACAGAATGCATAATTCCATGGAAGAGTGGCGTGGGAAGCAAATTCCAAAAGTGATTAACAACATTCAGCAGAACTGGTGAAAACTGAGGACATGCAGAGCTCAGGGATGCTCTGATTAAAAAATAACTGCAAAAGTTTAAGATCAAGTTAAAGAAATCAGCCTAAAATCTGAAGAATAGAAGAAAGGATTGCATCTGAAGGCTGGCTAAGGATAGAATAGCAAAGAATGATAACAAAGGTTTGTGGCTTGGCTCTCTGTTTGAGCCAGCTGACTGTGATTGGCCATTAATTAAAAACAACCACATGGATCAATCCCAGATGCACCTGTTGCATTCCACAGCAGCAGATAATCATTGTTTACATTTTGTTCCTGAGGCCTCTCAGCCTCTCAGGAGGAAAAATCCTAAAGAAAGAATTTTTCAAAAAAGATGTCTGTGACAAATGGATGAAAGCCAGACAGGGGTCCCACACAGCACAGATGCCCAAAATAAATAATAAAAAAAAAAAAAAAACAAGGAAAGACAAAAGTCTGGAAGGTCCAGCCCTGCCAAGGCCACCACTGACCACATCCCCAAGTGCCACATCCACATGGCTTTGAAATCCCTCCAGGAATGGGGACTCCAAACTGCCCTAGGCAGCTCCTTCCAACATCTTCCAGCCCTTTCCATGAAGAATCCAACAAAAAACCAGATCTCAAACTCCTTGCTTTACCTCCCACTCTTTTATATTCCAAATAAACCCCGAAGTGAGTGACGACGACAGAGTACATGGGATGGGAGGATGTTGAACAATGCCCAGAAAATCAATTTCCAACTGCTGTTTTTGTTATTTAGATTTAAGAAAAACACCACTCACATAAAGGACTCTATGTCTGAGCTATTGAGAAGCTGGAGACAAAATGTAAAATTCAGCAGCATCGAGTAAACTATTACAAAATATCAATTTATAGACAAGCCCATTAAATATTTTGTATTCAAGCTTCTTGCTTGTACAGTAAAAGTGGCAACTGGGTATAAATTCCAAGCAGAAACTCACAGCCTGCAAGAACAAAAGTACAATGCAACTTTGGAATGGAAATTTCAACTCCAAGGGTAATTTCCCGTTGCTGGCGCTCACCAGTCCATGAATTATCCTCTCAGAGATGCATAAATAGGAATTGTTTGATTATTTTATCAGATCTGCTGGAGCAGGGGGAGACATCCCAGGGATATTTGGAGATTCCTTGTTTGAAGGCACAGCGGGGGCAGAATTGCATCACTCCTATGGAGGAGCAGGGCCCGACCATGAAATCATAATTAATGCCACAACAATCTCTGAAGCAGCCAGGAAAGGGGCAAATTAAAAGGAAAATATTGTCAGGATTTTTTTTAAATGAAGTTTGAAAAAGTCTGACATGACAGGCACAACATTAGAGCCTACTAAAGGATTATGTGGAGAAATTACAGCAAAATTTGATGCAAAAAGACACAAAGTTTGTCACCATCACAGCTCTGGAGCCACAATTCCATGTGATCCTGAGCTGCAGGACACTTGCCAAGAGTCCTGGTTTTTAAGAGTGTTGGGAAATCCAACCAGGTGAATTTTCCTGCTCTGAAATTCCAGGTCACTCTGGATTCCCAACCACACCAAGAACCTTTCCCACTCTGGGATTCCCTCACTTGGGCCTTGAGAGGCAGCTGAGGGTGAGGAGTGACAAATATTCTGGGTTGGAAGGGACCCACAAGGACCATCAAGTCCAACTCTTAAATCAAAGGCCCAAAAGAACTCTCTGACCACCCTGGTGGTGCCTCCAGAACATCACCTGGAGGTGACAACTTTGTCCCAGCAAACATCAAGGTCAGCAAAAACCAGACAAAAAACTTGGTAAACCAGGATTATGACACAAACCAAGAGAAACTCCCTAAATTATGAAATCCCAACATCAAACTTGACTTCCTGGAAATCCCTTCCTTGGGAATCCCAACATCAAACTTCACTTCCAAGTGCAGCAAAGGGCCAGCACATCCATAAATAGGTGGCCAATCTGGAAATTCTGCCTTGTGGGGAGGCAAAATTCAGGAAAATCTGGAAATTCTGCCTTGGGGAGGAAAATCCAGGAAAATTCTTCTCCTGGCAGAGGGTGCCCACAGAAGCTGTCCCTGATCCCTGGAAGTGCCCAAGGAAAGGCTGGACAGGGCTTGGAGCAGCCTGGGACAGTGGGAAGTGTCCTTGCCATGGGGTTGGAACTGGATGGGATTTAAGGTCCCCTCATCCCATTCTGTGATTTATTGAGATGAAAATGAAGTGGGAGGAGATCTTGGTTCTACACTGCAGCTGCTCCAAAGCCAAATTTCCTGAAACACCAGAGTGAGCACCAGGAATTGCTGGGAACCAGGATTTCCGGAATTCCATAAAAGCCTGAATGAGTGACAACAGAATTGCCTCCCTCCTGGAACCACATTTCCCAGAAAATGGGATTGTGATGACCCAATGTTAGAGAGGAGAGGATCATCACAGCAAAAGTCGTGTGGTGTGAAAAACGCGTATTTTATGATTGGCTTTTTGCAAATATTAAAATGAATATTATATGTGCTGTGTTAGAAAGTGATGCTGTGTTCATTCTCTTAAGTAGTGTGTTAAATATAGTTTTAGGTTATAACAAAATGTTAAAATAGAAACTATGCTGTGTAGGATACTTTTTAAAAGAAAGGACTCACAGTGAGATAGCAGCCACAGGACACCTGAATCTTTCAGAAATCATTTCTCTCAATAAATTTATTGCCCCATTATCAGGAGAAATGAACTTCTTCCTGCCTCGCTTGGGCAGGATGACAACATCAGGATTGAGAGGAAGCAGCTGACACTGCCCAGACACAATCCTGTGTTTGAATGGAATTTATGCATCATGTATGAAGTGTATGAATATGCAACAGGCTGTTGCTTTTAAGGGTTAATCCTCTGTTAACGTGGGTCCTTTTTTGTGCTTATTTTGCCCAGAAAAGGTACTTGGACTGTCCATAACTCTTTGTTTCTATTGCCTCATATTGTCCTAATCCAAATTGTCCAAATTATTATTACTCTAATTGCATTACTATTTTTATAACCATTTTATTACTATTAAACTTTTAAAATTTTAAAAACAAGCGATTGGCATTTTTCACATGTGGGATTAACCATCTCCGAGTTTTTATAGGGAATCCTGAGAAACAATCCTTGAGCAAGGCTGGAGATGGGAGAAATTCAGGAATATCCCAGGAAATCATGTCCCTCTCACCATGCCGAGCCCAGCAGGAATTCCAGCCCGGCCCACCACGTGGGAGAGGCTCTGTTCAGTGTCAAATATTGGGATATTCACAGTGAATCCTGGCAAACCACTCCAATTAAGGGAGGAGGGGGGAGGCAGCTTTGTGTCCCTCACGTTTCCAGCCCGGATGGATGAGGCTGACAGCCCATGATTGCTGCAGACAGCCCCTAATTAGCTGTCATTAGCAAACACATGTCAGGGCCCTGGGCCGGTGCTGGATCTGCTAATTTTCCTCCAGAATACTAAAAACCACCTCGAGACAGAGCTGGTGAGTGAAATTTGTTGTCTTATTAGACATTCCCTACCTCCCCAATTCCTAAAGCCTCCTGTTTGGAACCAGTGATGGATTAAAGGTGTTTTCCTTTCTTCCTTTTTGCTGTAGGCTGCCCCCAAGGAGAAGGATTAGAACACAAACACAGGGGAAAGTGGGAGCTCTGCAGAGCCAGGGGGTGACAAATGAAACAATTCCATCCAAACAACCACACTGAACGTGGAGCTGAGTTTTCTGCGCAGCCAGACCTTAGTTCTGTCTTACTTTCATTAATTACAGCAGGTTTAAATTAATCCAGCTCTGTTTCTGCAAGCACAAGGGGGAGCACAGCAGAGGAGATGGATGGAAACCTCCTCAGGGAATTCCTGGTGACAGCGACCCCTCTGCTGCAGAGTCACCCAAAGGAAGGCAAATTTATGGATTCAGGTATCAATTGAAGGGGGTAAAAGAGAATTCTTCCCTGTGAGGGTGAGAAGCCTTGGGATAGAATTCCCAGAGAAGCTGGGGCTCCCCCTGGATCCCTGGAATGTCCAGGGTTTGGAGCAACCTGGGATGGTGGGAGGTGTCCCTGCCATGGCAGAGGGTGACACTGGATGATTTTAAGGTCCCTTCCAACCCAAACCTTTCCATGATTCTTTGATATCTGTTTTAACCCTTCATTCACTGTGGACACCTGTGATGCTCATGGGAAGTTCTGACCTTGTTACTTGTTATCTTATTTTAAAAGTTCCATACCTTCTCAGTGATTTCTCATGGACACCTCCTCACAGCACTGACTTCTTCTTCACAGCCAACAACTCCAGCTCTCTCCTCACCCAACTAACCCCCTCTTTTGTAGCATTCATCATTACTAGACACAGCTGTGGCCTGTTAAGGCCAGGCCTGATCCTAATCTCTGGTGATTTGTACAGCTGCAACTCCTCAGGGGTAAGTAACTCCTCAAAAGGCAGTCACCTTCTGCACTATCTTTTCTTACATCCTATCCCTCCACAGTTGCCAACTGCTCTGGGATTCTTTCCAGATTTGGAACGAGTGACTGGAGTCAATCACTCCCTCCTGAGGGCACCATCAGCAAGATTCCACCTAAGAAATCCTTATTTAACTTTCCCTTCTTGCTTCTACAGTGAAATATTCTCATCCCCTTCTCCGGGTGGACAACAGAAGGGACTGAGGGGGCACCTGATGTTTTCCACACAACCCCTGTGAGAAAAACACATTGAGGTGAAGCAGAATTCCCCAATGAATTCCCCATGATGGTTTTGGGAATTTTGGGAACTGGCTCACATCCCTGAGGTGCTCCTCGTGTGGGTGTTTCCAGCACTGATGGCTGGAAACGATTCCTGAAACAGTGATTCCCACTAATGGGAACTTCCAGCAGTTCTCATTAACATCATTATTGATTCTTCCACATCTCTGTAGTTTCTCCTGTGATTCTTCAAGTTCCTTTTGGGTTTTTTTTTTTTCCATGTGATTTTTCAATCACAATATCCACCAGTTATTTTTTTTCCGTGTGATTTTTCAATCACAATATCCACCAGTTATTTTTTTTTTCCGTGTGATTTTTCAATCACAATATCCACCAGTTATTTTTTTACCCCTGTGATTTTTCAATCTCAATATCCACCAGTTATTTTTTCTTCTCCTGTGATTTTTCAATCACAATATCAACCAGTTCTTTTTTTCCCTGTGATTTTTCAATCTCAATATCCACCAGTTATTTTTTTTCCGTGTGATTTTTCAATCACAATATCCACCAGTTTTTTTTTTCTTCTCCTGTGATTTTTCAATCACAATATCCACCAGTTATTTTTTTTTTCCGTGTGATTTTTCAATCACAATATCCACCAGTTATTTTTCTACCCCTGTGATTTTTCAATCTCAATATCCACCAGTTATTTTTTTGTTCTCCTGTGATTTTCCAATCACAATATCCACTAGTGCCCTTGTGCCATCGCTCTGTTCAGAGGAGTAAATCCCTCATTTCTGTGAAATGCCCATTTCCCAGCACATTTTCCATGGTGATTATGAGCAGACAAGGTGCATTTGGAACATCTGCTCAGCATTTCAGCATTTCAGGCCATGCCATGGAAGCACTCTGCAGTTCTTGCTGCTTTCACTCCTCTATTCCCAAGGAAACTCAGTCACGGGGCAGAATTCAAACCACAGGTGAAAAATGCCACAATTGGATGCACATAAACCACGAGCCAAGCTCTGGATTTGTCTTTTTAAACAAAACCTTTCTGCTGATTTTGGGTCCGAGTTGAAAATAACTGCAATTAGCGAATGTTTAATAGATTTTCTTGTGTGTGAATTACAGAGGACTCCAGAAGAGTTTGTATTTCCTGGCTGGTTTCATTTCAGAGTTTACAAGAAGGGTTTTTTAGGTACCACACACTCATTAATATTCTGCTCCTCTGCTGGTAAAGTTTCCCATTCAATGCCACATTTCTTGAAAAATGCAAAGAAACGTCCCCAACCTTCCTGGGATGAGGACAAATCCTCCCATCTCCCTCCATAATCCTGGCCATGTTTATATTTTCCCTCAGGAGAATTATTTCCCCCACCTGCTCCTCCTGTAGGAGTTGCTTCCCCCCTTTCCTGCTGTCCTGTTTTTCCCAACTAAAACACATTTATCCACGGTGATTCCCCCAAATACCAAACACATTTTGCAGAATTGATCAGCAACTCAAATTTTAAGCAAGAACCTGCAGAAATCAAAGCCCTAAAGATTTCCCAGACAGAGACATAACCCAGATGGGTGTGGGTGTGTGGATGAACACCAACCCTACTGATAAATTACAATACCTGGTTATTAACTCCCTTCTGGAACGTGATTAAGGATATTTATTGGCATCACTTTCCTTTCTGTTTTAGGAACTGAACAGAAACTCTCCCCTGAAACGGGCACAGCATTAAAACCCTGACAGGGCTCTGGCTGTGTAATGTGTTTATAGCTCTCTGCATTTAAAAAAAATTTAATTAAAAGCTTGGTAAAAGGTCAGAAGTTGCACAGGGTTACATTTTTCAAGCATGAGAAAGCAGTTTCTTTCCAAAGCCTGAAGACAAACGTACTTTTTCTTTGTCAGACAGAAAAAGGTCTTGGAGGGTGATAAATAGCAGAGCTGTCCAATTTTGTAATCCAGTCAGAAAAAATAGACATCTTTGTGCCGAGGTACAAATCAAACCAGCTTTTTCTTTCTTTGCTTAATCACCAATTAAAATTACAATATATTATGTGAACTTTCAGGTAATCTAAATTGAATTTCATTCACATTAAAGAATGCAACCTCTCATTTGACAAAAATGGAGCAACTATTCTTTTGGAGAGCCCACGGAATCAGTAATTTAGCTGAACTGGAAAGTGTGTGGCTCCTCAGAAAAGAATTACACTGCTGATTGTGTTAAGCAAATAATAATTAACACAAGTACATACAGCTCTAATTAGCGAGGAACTTAATTAAACAAATACACCAGCACAGCAAAATGCATAACAATGTAATTGCACAGCGCCTTGCCAACGTGGATTTTATTTTTACATGGGATAAAACAATTTTGGGTAGAGAGGAGCAGAAATCAGGCTCTGCCCAACCCCTCTGAAACACACACAGGGCCCAGGAAATTATGTGGAATTCCCTGCATTGGCCCATCCCTGTTTCCCATGATGTGGAAGAACTGTGCACAAAAACTCTGAACAGTTCTGGGTTTCAGGGTTATGAAGGAAAATTCCAGATTGCCTAAACTAAAACAGTATAAAAGTTCAATTTGTCATCTCTAACCCTTCCTCTTGTTCTGGCAGCCACGAAAATGCACCCTGAGGTTGAGGCATGGAGTTAGGGAAGAGCTGAAGTTGGAAAACTGTCCAAGATTGTCCAAGACTGAGTCCAGGTGGGTTTTGGGGATCTCCAAGGATAAAAATTCCACAACCTCCCTGGGCCACCTGCTCTCACAGGAAAACCACATTTCCTGATGTTCACAGCATCCCAGGATGGCATGGACCCCAGTGGGATCATCTGGTCCCAGTCCCTGCTCCAGCAGGGCCATCCCAGAGCCCTGGCACAGAATTGCATCAATACAACTCTGGAATATCCCCAGGGAAGGAGATTCCACCCCCTCCATGTACAATCAATTCCAATGCTCTGTCACTGCACAGGAAAGATTTTCCTCGTGTCCAGGTGGAATTCCCTCATGTTGAAGTGGGAAGTGACTTCAGTCACTGATTTCAGGCCTGCAGATACCAGGTCCACAGAACTGAGCATGGAAAACTTGGATTTTCCTGGCATTTTCCCTCTGGCAGTGAATAAGTCTGGAAAGTTTGCATGAAGAAGGATTCTCCCATCCTTCCAGCACAGCATGGGATAATTCCCAAAGTCCTATCAGTGCTTGTGAAGACACAAAAGGTGTCTCCAACAACCCCAAAAAACGTGGAAAGCTCCCTCACAAAGACTGCTGTGATCAACTGGAAGTGGTTTATTCCAGAAAAAAACCATCTTTTTTCTGAAACACGCCTCGAATTTCACCAGAGGGTTTTCCACAAATCCCTGGAGTTAAGCAGAGGTTTGTCCACGACTCTGAGTCCTTCACCCCAAGGTTTGGAAGTTCCTACACCTGCCCTGTTCCCAGCTCACTCTCATTTCTCACAGGGGTTTAACCCATCCCTGTGTTTGTGAGCAGAGAGATGAAGGTTCAAAATTGATCTGAAAATTCCCAAAAACCCCTCTTGTCCCTGTGGAATAAACTCCAGGGAATTCAGCATCCCAAGAATCTGAAGGAAGATCCTCCCACCCCAAATATTCCCCAATATCTGGATGGACACCGTGGCACCAACACAGATCCTCCAGAGAGGAGAACAACCCCTTTTTGTTTGTTCTCAACACCATTTTCCCCACACCAGTTTCATCCTCAGTCTGTTAAGGTTGTAATTTCCCCCTAAATAATTTATGCAGCACAGAAATGAGGATTTTTTTTTTTGCCTCGTTTTTGTCCCTGTTTAAATATTTCCAGTCAGTAAAGACATTTTTAATCAGTAAAAATAAAGGGAATAGAATAGGGGGGAGCTCTTTATGGCTGAGGAGTCGTGAGCATCTTTGAAACAAAAATGCAAGACCCCAACTGCATCTTTAATATCTTTTATGAGTCTGTCTGAGAAGCAGCAGCAGCAGTGTTGATACAGCCTAATTAAATCAATTCATCTGTGGAACTTTGCAGTGCTTGGACTTTTTCCAGGAGGGCTCCTTGGAGCCTCTTTTTTTCCATTCTCAATCTCTTCACAAATTTTCTGAGGTAAACAACAACAACAACAACAAAAATGATAATTTCTTTCCTGACACTCTACAATCACTGAAGGTTGAAGCCCCAAAGGATTTTTTTTTCCCTTGATGTTAAACTCTGTGTTTATCAATCCCGTTCTCAGCCCAGGGCTCCTCGCCACCACTCTGCTCTTCATTATTTCCCAATTTATTATTTGTATTACCACGGTGCCTGCAGGCTTTGAGGAGCACTGACTTAGCCACGGTTTCTCTTCCCCTTTTTGTTTTTTATTTCATTTCTGGGTGATAAACTGGAAGATCAGGCTTAAAATTCACGGAGTGAGGACCCCAGGAGCTCAGGGTGTGATTTGGAACTGCAGGCTCTGAGTTTGCTCAGGGTTCTGGGGGTGTTTGCCCACCATGGGATGTTTTTATTTCCCTCTGGCACAACACAAGCATTTCCTTGTCAAAGATCTTTAGATCTGAAGCAGGAAAATTGGTTTTTATTATTTAATTTTAAATTATTTTTTTTTTTGTGTTTTGATGGCCACATGTGCCATGGCAGCATCTATGTGATTAAGAGAATGGGGAATCTCTGAAGAATTTAGTGAAATTAAAAAGCTGCTGAAATGAAAGCTGCTGTCCATGACAGAGCCCAAGAGCCCCAACACCCCAGAGAACTGAAGCAAGAGATGGACACGTCCCAAAGACTCTGGAATTCCTGTTCCACTTGTGTTACACCCACAGAATTCCAAAAAAAGCTGGGTCTTTAATAATAATCTCCAGAAAACCACTCTGGCCCCAAAGAACTTATTTTTTAAATCCAGAAATGAGGATTATGGAGGTATTTTTTAATTCCTGGAATCACAGAATGGGTTGGAAAGGACCTTTCAAAATCACCTGAACCAACCCTTTTGCCATGGGCAGGGACATCTTTAAAAAGATCGGGTTGATCAGAGCCCCATCCAACCTTGAAGGAAAAGGGAAAGGGAAAGGAAAGAAAGGAGAAAAGGAAAAGGAAAAGGAAAAGGAAAAGGAAAAGGAAAAGGAAAAGGAAAAGGAAAAGGAAAAGGAAAAGGAAAAGGAAAAGGAAAAAAAGGAAAAGGAAGAAAAGGAAAAGGAAAAAAGGAAAAGGAAGAAAAGGAAAAGGAAAAAAGGAAAAGGAAAAAAGGAAAAGGAAGAAAAGGAAAATGAGGAAAAGGAAGAAAAGAAAGAAAAGGAAAAGGAAGAAAAGGAAAAGGAGGAAAAGGAAGAAAAGAAAGAAAAGGAAAAGGAAGAAAAGGAAAAGAAAGGGAAAAGGGGAGAAAGGAAGGGAAGGGAAAGGGAAAGGGAAAGGGAAAGGGAAAGGGAAAGGGAAAGGGAAAGGGAAAGGGAAAAGAACCTGGTCTAGGGGAAGAAAGGAAATCTTGCAAACAAACCTCCCAAAGAAATGAGAGATTAAACAACAGAGAACTCACCTGAGGCACAGTAAATATTCCCAATAAAAGGAATAAGTTGGACAATATAAACACAGGTGCAGCTGTTTAATCAGTGCTGGTTTAGAAGGAATCTTCTCCAATTAAATTAAAACAGCAGCAGAAATGAGATATAAACTCCTTTTTATGATATTTTAATATGATATTGGACAGGCCAAGTGGGTAATTTAGCATTATCACTGCACCAAGATTCACCTCTATCCCATCTGATGGAAACAGAACCTTTGGAAGATGTTTTCTTTCCCCCACCTTAATCCTATCCTGCAAAGAATCCTAAACTTCAGATTATTCTACAGAACAAGTTTTATCCAGCAGCACAAACTGAATCAATATCCAAAATCAACCAACCTGCCTTGGGCACAGCTTCAGGTGGAGCCTAATTTCAATTTCATTGACTTTGGTGAAAAATTGTAATGCACACCCAGAATCTGGGGAGAAAATTGCACATTTTGGGCAAAACCCCAAATGGTTTTTTAGGTTTTGTGTGCAGAGGAAATTCCCTCTCCAATTTTTGGCCTGGAGTTTTCCTCTCCTTTTTCTGGCTGGAGTTTGGAGCTTGCCCAGATCCAACCTTTCCTTTTCCTAACAGAAGCCACTCAATATTTTTATTTCTCTCTTCTCCTGCAGGAGTTTCTGCTCTTTCCAAGAGCTCTTCTCACTCATTTTGTGAAGCTGAACAACCAGAACCAGCCCCAGGTACCACAGGGAAAGTTCCAAACGAGTCCAGTGACACACACGACATTAACCCTCCTCATTAACACTTCGTTAATTTCCTAATTGATGATCATGGCAGTCTTTATAAGGAAATTTCCCAAGTTTGTTGGGGTTGTTAGAGACACCTTTTGTATCTCCACAAAAAAAAATTTCCCTAAATCCCTTTTGCCTTTTTTCCACAGCTGCCCCCTGCTTTCCACCACCCCCTCTTCCCCTCAGTTTTCCTTCTGTCAAAGCCTCTGCCAGAAACTCTGAGCTGCTTAAAAAGAGCAATAAAATGTTATTACGCTCAATAACTTCCAGCAGAATCAAATCTTCCCTCGGAAACAATCGAATTCTGAAAGCAGCATCCACCACCTTCCCTGCAAAGCACAAGATATTGGGAGGAAAAAAACCCAACCTCAGCTGGGCTAAATCAGGATTTTAACACTTGCTTATCCTGGGAGGAATCTCTGACAGGGAATTTGAAACGGGAAAAGGCACAAAGGATTTGTGGGATGGCGTTTCAGCCTTTTGTTTTACCTGCTGTGAGCAAACAGATGATCAGAGGACGGGATAAAAGGCTTTTCCTTTGGATCAAGGATGCTTTCTGAAGTGATGGAATGGAGGTGATCAGAGGAAATCCAGCTGCAGCAGTGAGGAAGGGTTTGTATAATAGATTATAAAGCCTTAATGCATTCTAAACACACGGAAAAGCAGTTTGGTTTGGCTTGCAGGAGTTCAGGGCAGCGTGGAGAGACATTAGCAAGTCAAAGCAGCAGTGGCATTACTGAGGGATCAAACAGAAATACCTTAATTTTGGAGTATTTTGCTATTAATAGTCTGGCTAAATGAGTTCTAGCCAGGTTTTCCCAAGGAAAATGGGAATTTGCAGGAAATTTTGCTCAGCAGCGTGGTGGCTGCAAATCTGAGCCCATCCATGGGGATCCATGGGCACAGAGCCCATCCATGGGCACAGAGCCCATCCATGGGGATCCATGGGCACAGAGCCCATCCATGGGATCCATGGGCACAGAGCCCATCCATGGGATCTGTGGGCACAGAGCCCATCCATGGGCACAGAGCCCATCCATGGGGATCCATGGGCACAGGAGCTCCCAAAGGATGGAGCAGGCTCTGCTCTGAGGCCAGGGTGGCATCAGGGGAAGGGGCAGGGACAGAGCCCAGGAATTGCCCCTGGATATGGGGCAGAATTCACAGAATTTAGAGAGTCACTGGATTGGGAGAGCCCTTCAAGGCCCTGGAGCCCAGCCCAGCCCCTGGCACCCAGTGCCACCTCCAGGCTGGTTAAACACCCCCAGGGATGGTGACTGCACCCCCTCCCCGGGCAGCCCTTGCAGAACTTTCTCCCCCTTGCTGGAAAAGCTTTTTGCTGCTCTCCAAGCTGGATTTCCCTTGGCCCAGCTCAGGCTGTGCGCTCTGGGTGTGCCAGTGCTGCTGCAGACAGAGCCCAGGGGCAGCTGGGCACAGGCACCTTTCAGGAGCTGTGACAGAGCTGGGGGCAGCCCTGGATGATTTTAAGGTCCCTCCCCACCCAGTCCATTCCATAATTCCTTTGGTACATCTCACTGGTAAATGTGACAAAGGTGTGCAGAGGGGAAAAGTTCACCTGGTGAACCCACTCCCAAATCTCACATTTTGTAATTACCACATGAAAACTCCAGAAAAACCTTGCCAGAAATGTTCTGGCTGGGATGGGGTTGGCTCCTTGAGGAGGGGAGGTGACTGTGACAAGGGAACAACACCGGCACAAACTCCTTTCCACATCAAAGGAGACCTGAAAAGGCTTCATCCCATCCTCACTAATGCACAGAGCACAGCAAAGCTGCAGCTCAGCCTGGCCACTGGATTCACAGGGAAAGAGCAGAGCCTGGGCTGCCTTTGAAACCTGATTTGCATCAAACAGCCACTCCAAAGGGAGCCAAACGCTGGGAGGCACTGATGAAGATAAAGATGCTACAACATGAGAATGGTGCTTTGGAAGAGAATCCCCCTGCCCTCCTTCCCTGCAGGTCCTGCTCGCAGGAAACTCCACTGGTTCCACAGGAAACCTCTCCTCTGGTTCCACAGGAAACCTGCTCAGGGCAGGAGCCCAGCTGGGAGATCTGCACCTGGCACACTCTGCTGCCTCAGGAGAACACCGGTGGCCAAATCTCACCCCTGGAGGTGCTCAGCCATCCCTGGAGGTGCTCAAGGCCAGGTTGGACAAGGTTTGGAGCCCATGGAAGATGTCCCTGCCTATGGGAGGTCCTTGGAAGTCCTTGCTCATGAAGATGTCCTTGCCCATGGAAAGTGTCCCTGGTTAGGAAGGTATCTCTGTCCATGGAAGATGTGTTTGCCCATGGAAAGTGTCCCTGCCCATGGAAGTTGTCCCTGGTCATGGAAGGTGTCCCTGCACATGGAAGGTGGCCTCGCCCATAAAGATGTTCCTGCCCATGAAGGTGTCCTTGTCCATGAAGGTGTCCCTGCCCAGGAACGTATCTCCATCCATGGAAGGTGTCCCTGCCCATGGAAGATGTCCCTGCCCATGAAGGTGTCTCTGGCTATGGAAAGTGTCCTTGCCCATAAAGGTGTCCCTGCCCAGGAAGACATCCTTGGTCATGGAAGGTGTCCTTACCCATGGAACATGTCCCTGCTCATGAAGATGTCTCTGCCCATGGAAGGTGTCCCTGGTTAGGAAGGCATCCCTGTCCATGGAAGATGTCCCTGCACATGGAAGGTGTCACCACTCATGAAGACATCCCTGGCCATGAAGGTGTCCTTGCCCATGGAAAGTGTCCCTGGCCATGGAACGTATCCTTACACATGAAGGTGTCCCTGCTCATGGAAGGTGTCCCTGCCAGTAAAGGTGTCCTTGCCCATGGAAAGTGTCCCTGGTTAGGAAAGTATCTCTGTCCATGGAAGATGTCCCTAGTCA
The DNA here is from genome assembly GCF_028018845.1 of Melospiza georgiana. Lineage (NCBI taxonomy): Eukaryota > Metazoa > Chordata > Aves > Passeriformes > Passerellidae > Melospiza > Melospiza georgiana. The sequence goes on from NC_080433.1 coordinate 2,001,534, forward strand.
TGGAAGGTGTCCCTGCACATGGAAGGTGTACTTGCCCATGAAGATGTTCCTGCCCATGAATGTGTCCCTGCCCAGGAAGGTATCTCCATCCATGGAAGGTGTCCTTGCCCACGGAAGATGTCCCTCCCCATGAAGATGTCTCTGGCCATGGAAGATGTCCCAGGTTAGGAAGGTGTCCTTGCCCATGGAAAGTGTCCTTGTCCTTGAAGGTGTCTCTGCTCATGGAAGTGTCCTTGACCATGGAAGATGTCTCTGCCCATAGAAGGTGTCCCTGGCTAGGAAGGTATCTCTGTCCGTGGAAGGTGTCCTTGTCCATGGAAGGTGTCCCTAGCCATGAAGACATCCCTGGCCATGGAAGATGTCCCTGGAAGGTGTCCTTGCCCATGGAAGGTGTCCCTGCCATGGAAAAGTGTTCATGGAAGGGGTCCTTGCCCATGAAGGTGTCCATGGAAGGTGTCCCTGGCCATGGAAGGTGTCCCTGCCTATGGCAGAAGTTGGACTTGGATAATCTTTAAGGTCCTTCCAACCCAAACCACTCCAGCAATCACTGCTTGGTCTTCAGAAACCCACAAAGCCAAACCTCATGGCGGGAAAGTTTAAAATGAGGTAAATCAGCCCAAAACCCAGCTCAGACCATGCAGCAGCAGCAAGGGCCTCACCACCCCATGCTTTAATGTCCAGATTTATCCAAACCAAGACGAATTCCTTGTGGGAACTGAGTCTCTCACAGAAAAGCAAAAGGAACCACGCATTTCTGTCATCGTTTCAGTGACAGCTCAGAATCTCATTTTATTTTCATGTGCTCAGAGAAACTTTTCTTTCTCAGCACAAACACTGATGTTGCCTTTTTTTTTCAGTTTTAAACCCAACGAATGAGAATTGGACTTGGCATCAACAAGAGGCTTTTAGAGAGAACAACTTCAAATTTGTGTCTGTTGATAAACAGCAAAGATGATCCTAAAGGGAACTGGGAAGAACTTTTAAGATCTTGAGATCAGTGGCCACAACACTACAAAAATATTGACCCAGGATTTTCTTTGTGTGGCTCATCCAGGCCATCAACAGCCAAATATTTGGCAATTTTGTCTCAAAATAAAAACGTACCTGAATTTTCAGGATGGGAGGAAAGGCCTATCTTTCTCCCTCATAAAAAAAAGCAGCTACAGACACTGAGCTTTGGCTGATTATTAAGGTTTTCAGACCAAGGGGAGAAAATTGAGGGCTGCAGTGATGTGACAATGTCACAAATCACACCCTGGATGCCACCTTTGAAGGGTTCAGTCTGTGAATGGTCTGTGACTCGGGGAGAGCAGGGGAAGGAGGGGGCAGCTCCTCGTTAAAATTCCACGATTCCACCTCCTCCCCAACAAAGGAGCCACGACTGGCACCAAGCAGGGACACCTGGGTCACCACCATATGGCAGCACAGCAGGAGCACAGCACCCAGGACGTGGTGGCAAATTGAGATTTTTTTTTTTTTTTTAAAAAAAAGCTGCCTTGGAATCGTGAGAAATGACAAAAAAGCTTCTGCACATTTGGGGGAAAGGAAAAAAAAAGGAAAAATATAAATTTTAGATTTCTCCAGTGAGAGCCAAGCTCTGACAGCTCTTTGGGGGCTTTTGCAGGTCCTGGTGCTTTTACAGCTGTGTCTACCAGGACTCCTCAGTAACACTTCCAAATTAATTCCGACACTTCCCACATGAAAAGCAGAACTTTTGGAAACAGGGGTAAAGGGAAGTGTGATAGATTCAACTATTAAAAAAAAAAAAAAAAAGCCCAAACAATCCAAGAAATCCTCCTGCTCCTTTCTCCCTTTTCCAAGGCTGTGGTGAGATCTCTGATGGGCAGAAGGTGCTGCCCAGGGCCAGGACTGTGTGGGATCCCTATTCTGGTTCCTCTGGACGCCGGAATAACAGAGGGGCATTTCCATGGCTTGGGAGGATGGAGAGAGGCTGGAAAGGGCTCTGAGTCCCTTTTGAACCAGCTCAGGTCAGTCCTCCAGCACAGCTGATTTTTTTATTAATTACTTTGGAAAAGGACATTCCTTTGGTTTGGAAAAGGATGTTCAATGTTGCAGACATTTTTTATGAAAAATCCTTTCCTTAGGGTTTTTCCTCCTGAGAAGCTGACAGGCCTCAGGAACAAAATGCAAACAATGATTATCTGCTGCTGTGGAATGGAACAGGTGCATCTGGGATTGGTCTCATGTGGTTATTTGTAATTAATGGCCAATCACAGCCAGCTGGCTCAGACAGAGAGCTGAACCACAAAACTTTATCATGCTTTTCTATTCTATTCTTAGCCAGCCTTCTGATGAAACCTTTTCTTCTATTCTTTTAGTATAGTTTTAATATAATATATATCATAAATAATAAATCAGCCTTCTGAACCATGGAGTCAGATCCTCGTCTATTCCCTCATCCTCAGACCCCTGTGAACATGGTCACAATTCAAGGACACCAGAGCTTTTATTGAGCCCTGGGGTAAAAAGCCAATCCATGGAGAAGGGAAAGGGAGTGCAGGACAATGGGAAAGATTTTTCCCTGTTGCAGAGCAGTGTTTAAGGCTGAAAGTCTTCCCCAGGCTGGCCAGGAAGGACCATTAAAGTTCCTTCACCCACCAAAACCGAGAAGCAGCTGGGGCGCCTCATCTCTGGCAGTGCCCAAGGCCAGCCTGGAGCACCTGGCACAGTGGGAGCTGTCCCTGCCATGGTTTGGGCTGGAATGAGATGGTCTTTATGGCCCCTTCCAACCCAAACCATCCTGTGGCTTTCCCCCCCTTGAATTCTGAGTTTACCACGACCTCTCCCAGCCCCTCAAGCTGCTCCTCTGGATGTTGGGTGTCCCCTGTCCCAGTGAGGCAGGATCTGGGTGGGAGAGGTGGCACCTGACCCCAGCCCTGCTCTGCACCATCTCACAGAGGCTCTGTTGGCACAGCTGTGATCATCTCATCCCTCACCCACCCCGTGGATTCGCTGGCTGAGCAAAGGAAGGATCAGAAAATGCCATGGAACATCTTCACGGATGATTCAGCACTGCAGCACATGGATTTATAGGACTTTTTTTCCTCCCATCCCCAAAAACAAAAACCCTGCTAGGATTTTTCTTTGTTTGAGGTGGATGAACCATCAGCTCCCCCTTCCCTTCTGGATCTCAGACTATCCAGGAAATGTGGCCTCAGAAATCCATGGATGCCCCAAAGCCAAGGAGAAATGAACAACACATCCCTCAAAACTTTTTGTTTTCCTCTGTTCCCAGAGATCTTCCCAGACATCCAAGCCCTGGGCTGCTGCCAGGGCAGCTGCTGTTCAGGGGCAGGAAAATGAGGCCAAACAGGTAAGGAGAGAATGCCACAGCTGCTCTGTGGCACCATGGAAAAACAAAAATCAACCCCATTCTTCCCCAACTCCTTGAGAACCCCTTCATGTGCTGAAACAAAAAGTCTCAATTTCAATTCCGGCTTGGTTTTGTGGAATTCTGACACATCCTCAGTCAAGCAAGATCCCCTCCTTCAATCAGCCCCCATTTTCTGGAGATGCTGGGGAAGGAGGAAGCTGAAGTAATTATTGAAAAATCATAAGCAGCAGCTTTGCCCTAATTACCAGGACTCCTTTGTCATTTTTTAAATTGATTACACAAGTATTGACTGAACTGAGTCTTGTGCTGCCTGATAAGAACAGCAGCAAAAACAGAGAAAAACAAAATGCAATTAAGTGACCCAATATCCTGCTGGACATTTCTGACTGGGAACAAATGAAAAAGAAGGAAGGAAAGAAGGGAAAGTAAAGCCTGGAAGAAAACCAAAACCCCCACTGGTGTCATCCACAGTCAGCACCAGCTGGATCTCTGTGATGGGAGCAACAAGGGGGAATTTAATTCCTTATTTTTAAAACATGGAATGGTTTGGGTGGGAAGGGACCTGAGAAATTATCTCATTCCACCCCATCCATGGCAGGGACACCTCCCACTGTCCCAGGGGGCTCCAAACTCTGGCCTTGGCCATTGCAGGGATCAGGGGCAGCCCCAGCTGCTCTGGGAATCCCTTCCCAAAATCCCACCCCAGGCTCCCTCTCCAGGGAATTCCCTCCATTCCCAGCTCTCCCAGCCTGCCATTGGATCCATCCCCACCCCGACTCCTCTCTAGGAAGGGATTTTGGGGTCTGGGGGCTTCACTGGCAATCTCAGCACTCCAGGAAGGGTCTCCCTTCCCTTTGCCATCCCCAACTTCCATCAAAATCCCTGGGGATGGATTCTGAGTGTCCCAAATCCCAGAATGGTTTGGGTGGGAAGGGCCCTTCAAGCCCATCCCATTCCAATGCCACCATCCCAGGCTGCTCCAGCCTGGCCTTGGGCACTGCAGGGATCAGGGGCAGCCCCAGCTGCTCTGGCAATGCCAGCCCAGGCAGGAATTCCTCATTGCCAAGATGCCACCCATGGCTGCCCTCTGGCAGTGGGAGCCATTCCCTGGGTGCTGTCCCTGCAGGCCTTGTCCCCAGTCCCTCTGCAGCTCTGCTGGAGCCCCTGCAGGCCCTGCAATGTGCTGGGAGCTCTCCCTGGAGCCTTCCCTGCTCCAGGGGAACATTCCCAGCTCTCCCAGCCTGGCTCCAGCTCCGTGGATTCCTCTGGATTCACCTCAGCAATTCTGGCCAAAGGAATTTCTGTGGATTTGTTTTGGTTTTGTTTCTCTCCCCCACCTGGCTCTAATTGATTTTTTGATCTCAACTGCAACCACTAAACCCAAACAAAACCTCTCTCATTTCCAGCTGTTCCATGCCCACCTCACCGAGCTCTGCCCTTATCACCAAAAACTTTTACAAACAACTCCTTTGATTGGAACAATTTAAAGAGCAATTTTTATCACCCTTCTTCCATGAAAAAAAAAACGCCAAAAAATTCATTCCACAACATCACCTGCAAGTGTAACAGGAGAAAGGGATTGTGTCCCAATCCTCCAGATCCATCTGCTCTCAAGCAGACAAGAACAACTTCCAGGAGGCTCCTGGTGATAAGCCTGCTTTGACGTGGATAGGGATTGCAGGAATTGATTTCCTAGGTTGTTTCAGATATGATAAGAAGCATAAATAGTGCACAAGAACTCCTGAGTTTGCAGATACCACTCTTCATTTCTCTTACAGCTAATCATGATTTTTTTGAAGCAAAAAACCCCACATTCTTAGTATTGAATTTTTAACATGGAAAAATAGTGTTATTTTTCAAACAAGATCTACAGTGTTCAGGTCAAATAAACTATTCCACTTTTCAAAATGAACAACCATTAATAAGATTAGGAAAATTAAAAATATATTATGTTTACTGCATTATTTTCAACTAACCAGGGGGAGGAATCAGCAGGTGTAGTGAGAGGGTTCAATAATGTCTGTAAAGGTAATTAGCAGGTGCAATCAACTCTCCAGAATAATCTCTGATTATTCAGAGATTTTAAACCCAGGGGATGGAATGGGATGGAGCTGTCAGCACATAGAACTTGTCACTGAATTCAACTCTAAGTAATAAAATTTTACAATAAACCACATTTTGAAGATGAAGAAAATCCTTCCAAGAAGAGTTTCCCCTCTGTTTGCAGATACCACTCTCTTCATTTCTCTTCCAGCTAATCATGATTTTTTGGAAGGAAAAAAAAATCCCCATTTTTAGTATTGAATTTTTAGCATTGAAAAATAGTGTTATTTTTCAAAGAAGATCTACAGTGTTCAGGGACAGAGCAGGTATGGTGCAGTCAAATAAATTACTCCAATTTTCAAGATGAACAACCATTAATGAGATAAAGAAAACTAAACATATAATATTAAAATATTTTTACTGCATTATTCTCAACTGTTTGACCTGGGAGAGGAATCAGCAGGTGTAGTGACATGGTTCAATAATGTCTGTAAAGGTAATTAGCAGGTGCAATCATCTCTCCACAATAATCTCTGATTATTCAGAGATTTTAAACACAGGGGATGGAATGGGATGGGATGGGGCTGTCAACACTTAGAACTTTTCACTGAATTAAACTCTAAGTAATAAAATTTTACAATAAACCCCATTTTGAAGATGAAGAAAATCCTTCCAAGAAGAGTTTTCCCCTCTATTTGCAGATACCACTCTTGTAATTTCTCTTCCAGCTAATCATGATTTTTTGGAATGAAAACCCCCCACATTTATAGTACTGAATTTTTAGCATTGAAAAATAGTGTTATTTTTCAAACAAGATCTGCAGTGTTCAGGGACAGGGCAGGTATGGTGAGGTTAAATAAACTACTCCACTTTTCAAGATGAACAACCATTAATGAGATTAAAAAAAAAAAAAAAGAAATATAATATTAAAACATATTTACAGCATTATTCTCAACTAACCAGGGGGAGGAATCAGCAGGTGTAGTGAGATGGTTCAATAATGTCTGTAAAGGTAATTAGCAGGTGCAATCATCTCTCCAGAAAAATGTCAGATTATTCAGAGATTTTAAACACTGGGGATGGGATGGAGCTGTCAGCACTCGGAACTTTTCATTGAATTCAACTCTAAGTAATAAAGTTTTATAATAAACCACACTTTGAAGATGAAGAAAATCTTTCCAAGAAGAGTTTTCCCCTCTGTTTCACAAAATATCGACCTGTTCTTTCTGGTTATGAAACTAAATTAAAATTTAATGTAACTCCGGTTTGTTCCTTGCATTTTTAGCAAGGCTGGACAAGGAAAGTGGATGGTCAATTTAAGGTTTTTTGCCTGCAAAAAAACCCCAGCTTTTACACCCCAGTTCAATATAAACAATTTCACCCTCTGCAATGAGTCGTAAAATGAAATTCAATGGTTTTTCGACAATTCCCTGTAAAACTTTATAAACAGTGTCAGCTGAGAGAACACAAAACCATGGCCACAAAGAGCACCTTGATGGCGGATCTCAGCACTCCTCTTGTTCAGAGGCTGTTTTAGCTTAAAAAACGTAAATTTCCACAGAATGAATCCCAGAATGGTTTGGTTAGAAGGGATCTGAAAGCTCATCTTGTTCCAAACCCCTGCCAGGAGCAGGGACACCTTCCACTGCTCCAAGAACTGTGCCAGCATTTCTAATTGCAAGAGAGAACTGTTAATATCTAACTATCCCCAAACAGGAGTGGCGCAGAGGGAGCGATTTCCCAAAAACAGGGAGAGGATTCATGTCCCACATCATGGGATGACAGCCCCAGTGGTGGCCTTGGGAGAAGACACGAGGGAGATGTTTGGCTGCAGCACACCTGGTTGTGCTCCTCCAAAATTCTGTCATCTTACCACAAAAGTTCCACACCTTATTGGTCATTCCTCATGGGCATCTCCTCACAGCACAACCAAAAATCTCCAGCTGTCTCCTCACCCAGCCACCCCACTCTTTTATAGCACTCATCCTTACTAAACACAGCTGTGGCCTGTTAAAGTCAGGCCTGTTCCTAATCTTTGATAATTGGCCCAGCTGCAGCTCCTTAAGGGTAAGATTACTTTCTACACTATCTTTATTTTTTTACATTCTATCTCCCCACAACAAACTGCTTTTCCCATCCCAAATCCAGCAGTGGGATGGAGCCTGTGGCCCTGGGTGTGATTGCCACTCAGGGGCACAGCCCAGCACAGGGTCCTGTTGTGCCTCAGCCCATGGATCCAGCCTGGCCCACCCAGCCTGGTGGGACCCCAGAACTGACTGAAGGTGCCCTTGATCTGCTGGCATCTTATTGCAGGAGCTCCATATCACAAAAGTTGTCTCCTATTACCAAAGTTCCACACCTTCTTGGTGTTTCTCACGGGCTTCTCCTCACAGCACTGACTCTTTCTCCTTCACAAAGCACCCAACTGACTCCAGTTCCCTTCTCAACACCACCCCACTCTTTATAGCACTCCTCTTCTCACTGGTTACATCTGTGGCCTGTTAAAGTCAGGCCTGTTCCTAATCTTTGATAATTGGCCCAGCTGCAGCTCCTTAGGGGTGAGATTACTTTATTTTCTTATGTTCTATTCCCCTACATTGATCCACATCTGTGATAAAACCTTAAACTTCCCCACTGGTCACCACTGGTGTAAATCCACTGCCCCCCAGTCCCTGGCCCAGCCACCCAGCTGGTTTTGCACCCACACAACCCCAGCATCACTGAGGTTGGAAAAACCCTGCTGGACCATCGAGTCCAAGCTGTGCCTGATGCCCACCTTGTCCCCAGAGCCCAGAGTGCCACCTCCAGACCTTCCCACCTTCCCACCCTTTCCATGAGGAAATTCCTGCTGATGTCCACCCCGAGCCTCCCAGGCTCACCTTGAGGGTGTTTTCTCTCACCCTGTTGCTCATTCCCTGGGAGAAGAGGCCAATCCCACCCTCCTGTCAGGAAGAGTGTGTCCCTCAGACCATGGATTAATTATCACCAGATAAGTATCTATCCCTAGAATGCTTCTTCACTTGTACAGCAGCAAATTCTTCCCATCCCATCTGGAATTTCTTTTCCTCAGGCTACACCTGCAGCACTCCTGACTATTAAATATCAGCTCCACAATAAAAATGGAGCTTGTGTCCCTCCTTCATCTTCCAAAACCCATGAGGTGAACAGCACAACAAGAGCATGTCAGATCTTCTCATCTGCCCTGGTTCTTGACAATGAATTGGGAAGAAATCTTAAAACCAGAGGGAAAGGGAATGAATCTCATGTGCTTCTCCTTTTGCATGTGAGCTCAGGTTCCTGTAGGAACAAACCCAGAGCCTACAGTTTTTCTGCAAAAAGGAAGGAATTTCTTCTCCTGGAACTTGGGTCTGCAAACTGTTACCTAAAGATTTCCTGAAGCTTTGCCCACTCTGCTGTGCCCCCCTTCTGGAATCTCAAACAATCCATTTTCCATGCAATCTTTAAAGGTTTGATGGAAAAGTGATAGGTATTGACTTTTAGCTTTTTGAGCAGCTCATTCCTGCTCAGTCACTCCAGTGATGAACAAGAAATGTGGGATCTCACAGGACTTCACCAAGGGCTCTGTGGGGACCTCCTAAAACCATGGAAATGAGGAACAGGAGATGATCTCCCTGAGCAGAGAGAGGAGCTGAAAGAGCTTCAAGCTCTGTTACTTCCAACTCTTGATTTCCAGTCCCAGTCCCACTCTGTGCTGCAAATTCCCTTTGGGAATCCTGCAGCAAGAGGAGCAGCAGATTGACCAAGTCAAGGGGATTGGACAGAAAACCAGCTGAGCAGTAAATGCAAAGAGAAAAACTTATTGCCCATAAATAATGGAATTGTGGAATGGTTTGGGTTGGAAATGACCTGAAAGATCATTCATCCCAGCTCTGCCATGTCAGGAACACTCCCATTATCTCAGGGTGCTCCAATGTCCAGCCTGGCCTTGGACATTGCAGGGATGCAGGGGCAGCCCCAGCTGCTCTGGCAATTCCAGCCAGAGTTGAGGGGGAGAACAGCAAGAGACACATTCATAAACCCCATAATTATTAATCACTATTAACATCATCACTAAAATAACATTTGCTTCAATGCTGCTGGAGAAGAAAGTAACCTTCAACTCTGAGAAATATTAAAAATAGAGCAATCTGCAAGGAAATGATGAGTGACAGAGGGAGAGGTAAAGAGCAAGGCTTAAATAATATATGGAAACCTGTAATTCAGCCTGACACAAATTCATTTTTCTCACTCTGCCACTCCGAAGCATCCAATCAATGAGACAAATCTCCATGGCAAAGCCATTATTTAAACAAAGCTGGCTTGGCTTAAAAACACAATAATTTGGGACAATTTAGGACTGTGATATTATGCACCATTTCACTTTGTGATGCTCTGAGAGATCCCACATTGATCTGGGAATGAAAAGCCACAACATTTTGATAGCTCATAGATTTCCCCCTTTCTCTTTGCCTGCCAGCCCCCAGATGTTGAATAGCCCAGCAGCCCCCAGCTCTGCTCTCCACTCTGGGTTTGTTCTCCCTGAAAGCCAAACTGGAGAGACTTCTTGAAAGAAGCAGCAGTAATAAGAAGAGATAACGACTTAAATGCAGCTTTGACAATGCTGCTTTCTTCCCTTTTGAAATAAGCATCTGGGGCTGGTTTTTTTTTCCCCCAAAATATGCTCAATTGCTGCCTCAAAAGGCATCAGCAAAGCTGAGAAATGGGAGGAAAACTCCTCCTTGAGTTGGTGGATGGGATCAGATTTTAAGGACCTGACAGGAATTTTGGTTCAGCTCCTGATTCCCTAAAACTCCAAGGAATTAAAGATCCAAAGTTGCTCCAAAGCTGTTTGTTGGATCAAGGCCAGGGGAGAGCAGAGCTCTGCAGGATTGAACAGCCCACAAGGAAAGGAACAGGAATTGGAAGAAGCTGGAATCACCATCCCTGGGAGTGTCCAAAAACCCTCTGGATGTGGCACCTGCGGCCGTGGTTTAGTGATGAACACTTAATGATTCTTCAATCAACCCCTTCATCTTCCTGGGTGCCCATTCCCCATCCATAAAATGGGAATAATTATCCTTCTATTCTCTCATCCCTTGTTTGCCCACTTTAGCCACATTTCATCCTCTTTTCATCTGCCCGTGCCCCGCTGGGCCCCCACTGAGGCTGAAGGGCTGATTCATCACTGAAACGCTCATAACAGAGATATTGCACCCAGAGCATCTCAAATGCATTTCCACCTCTGGCTTTTGTGGTTTTGCTAATCAGAAAACATGGAATTATCTCAATTTAGCAGCTGTCACTGTGCCACCCACCACTGGTTAAACTGGCTCAGAATCACAGTGACTGTGCAATGAGCACGCAGCATTCCAAGAGAGCTCTAAAAAAGGTGATCTGACGCAGAAACTCTGCCTAAAATGAGAATATTCCCTGTTTTTATTGCCTCACAATGGGATTTCAGCACGGCAGTTAGGAGGGAGAGGAAGATGAATTGTCTCTAGAGACTGTAAAAGTTGCCAAGAGCTCCTCGTGGCAAGGTGAAATCCATTCCTGGGTGCTGCTTCTGCTTTCAGAGATTCCAACCCAAAGTCCTGAGGGTTTCTTGCTCTGTGAATCAGCAATTGCAAAAGCACTGCAGACAGAACAACAGCAGCCAAAACCAAAACGTGACAGCTCTGATCCGGAAGGGATTTGGGAGTTTACACATTCCAAAGTGAAAAGTTTTCTGAGGATGCTTGTGTTTGGAAACTCGGCCTGATGCAAGCAGGAATCCCTGGGCTGGTCTTGTGGGGGAGTTGGAAGACGAAAACAGACACTCAAAATCACAGAAAAATGTGAAAATGCAGAAGAGGAGCTCCAGAGGAACCTGGTCCTTGCTGCTCCTGCCAATCCTCTGGGGGTTTGGAAGTGCTCAAAATTGGAATAAAAGTGATTTAGTGAGGTCAGGGCACTGTTCTTTCAGCAAAGTGTCTCCCCAGGTGTGGTGATATATTATATTATATTATATTATATTATATTATATTATATTATATTATATTATATTATATTATATTATATTATATTATATTATATTATATTATATTATATTATATTATATTATATCATATCATATCATATCATATCATATCATATCATATCATATATCATATTGATATACTAAAATTATATTAAAGAGAAAGGTTACATCAGAAGGCTGGAAAAGAATGAATAATAAAAACCCATGACTAACCAGAGTCCTGACACAGCTGGGCTGTGATTTGCCAATAATTAAAAACAATTCACATGCTGGGTAAACAATTCTCCAAATCAAATTCCAGAGGAGCAAAACATGGAGAAGCTGAAGCTTCCCAACTTCCCAGGAGAAGAAATCCTGGCAAAAGGATTTTTCATAAAATATCACACTGACACCCAAAACTTACAGGAATAATAGTAACAGTAATAATAATAATAACCACATAAATAAATAAATAAATAAATAGATAGATAGATAGATAGATAGATAAATAAATAAATAAATGTTGCTGTGATCCCTCCACATCCACCTGAGTGCTCCTGCTCCCACCAGGCCCAGCCTGCCTGGTCAGGAGCAGAATTAGGGAATATTAAAAAGGTCTGAAAGTCTCAATGCTGCTGGCAGAAGGGCTCACACATAGGCTGTATTTACTGAGCTTTGTGGATTGAAAAGGAATTTAGAGCCCATCCAGTTCCTTCCACCTTCCATGGTTCTCCAAGCCCTGTCCAACCTGGACTTGGACACTTCCAGGGATCCAGGACCTTAACAGAGACGGGATTTTAATGATATTTCACATTTCTCTTCAGGGAACTGAGGAGCTTTTTCACGATCAGGACAAGAGTTAATAGAGAAACACTGTTTTTATTAAATTAGATTAAACTTGGAATCACCACCCTTGACAAGGAGCCCTTTAAGGTGAGATTTGAGAATCACAGCAGGTGAAAATGAAAATGAAAATAAATTTGAAAATAAAAACCCTGGACTTGATGATATTGTGAAGGTTATAACAAGTGAAAGACAGGAATGTGATCTTTTGGGATGAAGGAGCAGAAATCTAGCTGATCCTGACATGAACCATCTCCTGTCTTTCACAGCAATGACAATTTATTAAAAACCACCCAAATCATTAAAATCCATCATCTAAAACCAACAAAACGTTCTTCAGTAGAACAATCACTGTCACCACCTGAGAATTCCAAATCACCACCTCAATTCCAGACCCTGCCTGCTCAGCTCTGTTTCTCACATATTTTATCATTGTTGCTTTCACCTCCAAAAAAAAAAAATCAGAATCTGGGAGGCCAAATGGAGCTCCTCACCTAACAAGACAAATGGATTTTATTGACTTAATCAAGGAGAGCAGCAACTCCACAGCTCATTTCCTCCAGAGCTGGCTGGAACAAGCTCTGGGGGCACGGGGAGGAGATGTAAAACACAGCCCATAAATTATGAGTTCATTAAAGAAATGCCAAGAATGAACAGCCACGTTCTGCAGGGCTCCCACAGCCAGTGGGCAAAATATTGACTGCCAACAAATGAGGCAGGAGATCTCCACAGGATAAATCATGGGGAACTCTGTGGTGGCGCTCCCAGCACGAGGGAAGAGATGAGAATGTTGACTCCATGTTTCAGAAGGCTGAGTTATTATTTTATGATATATATTATATTAAAGAAAATGATATATTAAAACTATACTAAAAGAACAGAAGAAAGGATTTAACCAGAAGGCTAGAAAAGAATGGAATGGAATGGAATAGAATGGAATGGAATGATATGGTAATAAAATCTTGTGACTGCTCACAGCCTCAACACAGTTGGACTGGGATTGGTCATCAAGTAAAAACAATTCACATGCTGGGTAAAAAATTCTCCAAATCACATTCCAAAGCAGCAAAACATGGAGAAGCTGAAGCTTCTCAGCTTCTCAGGAGAAAAGATCCTGACAAAAGGGTTTTTCATAAAATGTGTCTGTGACATAACTCAGTAACTTTTCTCCTTCAGCTGATGAGATTGTTCTGCTGCTCTGTATTTGAGGGGATAGGAAACCAAGAGTTATCCCAATTTTTGCTGCTGTTATTCACTTTCAGTTTGGCTTTGCCACAGCCTTTTCCATGGAACTGTTGTGTCTCCGCTTACCTGTGGAAGGAGCAGTTTGGGCTCAGATTTGCCAAATTTGGGGCCTGATGTTGATGGGTTATTTCCCCTGGGACCAACAGACAGATCTTGGGGTGTCTGTGCAGGGCCAGGAGTTGGAATCAAGGATCCTCGTGGGTCCCTTCCAACTCAGGATGTTCCCTGAAGAGGCAAAGTCTCACTTTTCCCCCCTGGATGGGTGAAACTCCTGGGAGAGAGGCTTTGCACAGCATTATTGAGGAGCACAAATACACAGGGAGAGGCACTGAGTGAGATCAGTGAAAAGAGGATAAAGCAACCAAGCACAAATTGCCCAAATTGCTAAATATTAGCAACAAGCCTCCAAATTACCCAGAGTGAAGCAGCCTTTCTGAGGTAACTCAATCCCTGCATTCAGAGCTGAAAAAAATGTTAAATCAGGACCAAAGAGTGATTATATTGATCTGTACACCTGAACAACAGCAAAAGGAAATAAATGAGGGGGGAAAAAAACCACACACAAAAAAAAGGAGAAAATGTTTCTAACAATTTCATGTATTTCTCTCAGGGGTCCACAGCCATCAGGGCACAACAAGAAACTTCTGTTCCAAGAGGGAATGAAGAGTTTTTATTCCCAGATGAATACACGACAGATGATTTCTCATTTATCGTTGTTGCTTTTATCATTGGTTGTTCTTTAGCTAACCAGCAAAATTTCAGACTGGAAGTGAATCCTGAAGTGGACTCGGATATTTACTGCTCCTAATGGGCCAAATTAGTGATTTGGTGATTAAGACTCAAACCTGGAATAATGAATGGGCTCTTCACACCCCAAGCCTCTGATCTCCAGGGCTTTGGACTGGATCCAAATGGAAGTGAAAGCACTGGGCAGCTGATGGGATGTGGCCATTGTGAACTGAAAACTTTGAGCCATTTTTAGCCCATTTTAGGGTGGGCTGAAAACCTCTGTGCTCAGCCTCACCCTGGAGTATCTCCCTGTTGGTGGTGTTTGAGGGTCCCCAGGACGAGGGAAGAGATGAGAATTTGGACTCCATGTTTCAGAAGGCAGAATTATTATTTGTCATGTTATGTTATGTGATATTATATTATATTATATTGATATGCTAAAACTACACTAAAGAATAGAAAAAAGAAGACATCAGATGGCTAAAAAAGAATGAATAATAAAATCTTGTGACTGACCACAGTCTGACACAGCTGGACCACGATTGGTCATCAAGTAAAAACAATTCACATGGAACCAAATAAAGATGCACCTGTTGCTAAACCACCTCCAGACCACACTCCAAGCAATCAGATAATTATTTTTTACACTTCCTTTCTGAGGCCTCTCAGCTTCTCAGGAGAAAAACCCTGGCGAAGGGATTTTTCAGAAAATATGCCAGTGACACCTCCCTGATCACAGCCCTGCGTGTTTCAACCCCAGCCCACAGGCAGCAGATTTGGGGTGCTGAGGGTGTCCCTGCTGGGAGGTTGGGTGTGGAAGGCAGGAGCAGCAATCAGGGTGAGCCAGGCACCAGCAGCACCGATGGAGCCTCACTGACAACAGCCCCGCGTGGAATGAATGATTTAGCACTTGTTAAACTTCTCCCATTGTGAAAGCAACCTATTATTTTCCTGCTCCGTGCTCTGCAATGCCTCAATCACTGCCAGGAGGAGTGAGTGAGAAATAATAGAGTTCATTTTCCATTGCTGTCGCTCAATAGCTCGTTCTGTGTTACCCCATCTGCCATTGTTTCAGCAACAAGAGAGCTGATGGCTTTTTCTCATTGCCTTTTCTGAGCCCACCTCTGCTGACTCCTCTGTCTTTAACAGCCCCCAGTAACATCCTGTAACATCACAAGTGTTCAGTCCAGGCGTTTCTGTAAAGAAAAACACCGTGGTACAGCACAGGGGAGGGATACATGCATCACTTACAGCTTCCAAACCCAAAGTTTAAATTTCTGTCAGCAGGAATCCCCAACAACCTCCAGGCCAGAGCAGGTTGGGTTTTTTGTCTCATCTCAATACCTTTATTTTTTTAGCCTTTTACTACTCTGCCATCAGCTGGGAACTTGCCCCACTGATTTGTGCATAATTTTCAAATTGGAAAGCACAGTAAGTTAAGAAATCAAAGAGCGCAGGAGGCTTAAGATACTTAAATTGCTTAAGATGCACAATGGTCTTGCACACTTATTTTGGCATTTTTAACATAAGGAATCAAAATGATGATCCAAAGTGGCCAGACCTTTCCGGAACATGTGCAGCAGACCATGAGTGACTTTGCACCTGCACACTCACAGGACAGGACAGAAATGCAGATAATATCTGAGGCAAATGATTAAAGCTTTGGGTTTTTGTCAGCTCCAGGAGTGGGGAATTTGATGAAGTGTCACAGATATATTTTATGAAAAATCCTTTTGCCAGGATTTTTTTCACCTGAGAAGCCTCAGAGGAAAAAAAAACCCAATAATTATCTGCTGCTGGGGAATGCAACAGGTAGATCCTTGACTGGTCTTATGTAGTTGTTTTTAATTAATGGCCAATCACAGTCAGCTGGCTCAGACTCTCTGGTCAGTCACAAGATTTTATTATCATTCCTTTCTATTCCTTGTGAGCCTTCTGATGAAATATTTTCTTCTATTCTTTTAGAATAGTTTTAATATATAATTTTCATTTTATATATATAAATATATATATAAAATAAAATAATAAATCAGACTTCTGAAACATGAAGGCAAGATTCTCATCCCTTCCTTTGTCCTGGGACCCCTGCAAACACCACCACAGATGAAGTTCAAGAAGTTGAAGTGCAAGGTGCTGAAGTGGGTCAGGGTTTCCCTAAAGAAGGGATTGAGAGCAGCCCTGAGCAGAGGGACTGGTGCTGGTGCATGAAAAGCTGGACAGGCCCTGGCCACGTCCATCAGCCCAGAAAGCCACGAGAATGCATGGTGGGCAGGAGGTGAGGGATGGGATCATCCCGTGTGACCGTGTTCACAGGGGTCTTAGGATGAGGGAAGAGACAAGGATCTGACTCCATGTTTCAGAAGGCTGATTTATTATTTTATGATATATATTATATTAAAACTGCACTAAAAGAATAGAAGAAAGGATTTCATCAGAAGGCTGGCTAAGAATAGGAAAAGAAAGAATGATAACAAAGGTTTGTGGCTCAGACAGAGAGTCCAAGCCAGCTGAGTGTGATTGGCCATTAATTAGAAACAACCAACATGGACCAATCCCAGATGCACCTGTTGCATTCCACAGCAGCAGATAATCACAGAATCACAGAATCACAGAAATTCAAGGCTGGAAGAGACCTGTAAGATCATCAAGTCCAACCCATGTTCTAACAATTCAACTAGATCATGGCACCAAGTGCCACATCCAGTCTTTTTTTGAACTCTTCGAGGGATGATGACTCCACCACCTCCCTGGGTAGATGATTCCAGTATCTGACCACTCTTTCTGTAAAATACTTCCTCCTTAATTCTAACTTGCATCTCCCTTGGTGCAGCTTGAGACTGTGTCCTCTTGTTCTGTCTGTTGTCGCCCGGAGAAAGAGCCCGACCCCCAGCTCAGCACAGCCACCCTTCAGGAGAGGCCGACCCCCAGCTCAGCACAGGCACCCTTCAGGAAGTTGTAGAGAGTGATGAGGTCGCCCCTGAGTCTCCTTTTCTCCAGGCTGAACAACCCCAGCTCCCTCAGTCGTTCTTCACACAGCTTGTGCTCCAAGCCCCTCACCAGCCTCGTTGCTCTCCTCTGGACACGCTCAAGCAACTCAACGTCCCTCCTAAAGTGAGGGGCCCAGAACGGGATGCAATAATCATTGTTTGCATTTTGTTCCTGAGGCCTCTCAGCTTCTCAGGAGGAAAAATCCTAAGGAAAGGATTTCTCAGAAAATATCACAGCTACAATCCCCCTCTGGCCAGCTCAGTGAGACCCCAGCCACAGAGCATCAGAAGGACGTGGAGCTGCTGGGTGAGTCCAGAGGAGGCCACAAGAATGAGGAGAGCAGGAGGCCTGGTGGGAATGCTGCACTCCAAGGGGCAGCTGAGCTGCACCCCAGGCCCTGCTCTGCCTTTGCAGGGAGCTGAGAGAGAAGAACTGGGATTTACCCAGCCCAAGGTGTCCAAATGGATTTACCCAGCCCAAGGTGCCCTAATGCATTGAAGGAGCAAACAAGCCAAGAACAGACTCTGGACTGATCACCAAAGCTGCAGAGTCAAGAGCTGCTTCTGGTCTGGATTTCATCCTCCCAGGATTTCTTCCATCACTTCCCACAACCCATAACCTCTGGAGATGTGGCCACACAGAGATGCTCCTTGGGTGTCCCTAAAAACACATCAATCCCAGCTTCCAGCAACAGGATGGATCAATCACATGAGGAGGAAAGCTGGGTTAATATTCTGCCCTGTAGAAATCTTTAGAAGGGAAATAAATCTTGTGGAAGGTTCTCTGCCCATGGCAAAGGAGTGGGTCTGATGATCAGGAAGATCCTTCCAACCCAAACCCTTCAGTGGTGATTCCATGAAGGTGGAGCTGGTGTGGACAGGAATGAGGATGGGCAGGAAAAGGGATTGGAGGTGAAAATGGGAGATTTCAGCTCACTGAGACCAATTCAGCCAGGGAATGAGAAAAGCTAAAGCAGAATGTGAGCTTTCACTGTGTCTGGACACAAAAAACCACAAAAAATGGAGAAAGCAGAAAGCTGCAGGCACTCCTGACTCTACAGATGGAACTGAATGTTTCCTTAGGAGAGAAATAAATCATGACAAAGCACACTGGAAGTGCTTGCAAAGAGCAGCTCAGGAAGCAGGGGAGCTCAGGAACACACTGTGGATCTGTGCCAACCTCAGGAGAGCAGAAACCCATGGAGCAGCAGGGGCTGATTTTGGGATTCTGAGAGGAGCTCAGACTCTAATTCACACCCCAAGTGAGTTAAAGAGCAGGGGACAACCTCCCTAAGAGGAGACACAAACCAGAATTGATATTTCTATCTCAGCTGACACAAAAACAAATTGCTGCTGTCTCTCTGCAAAGATTCACTGGAGATCTGGGATCCCTTTTTGGGGGGTTCACATGAACTCTGGTGCCAGGTCCCCAATCTCTCCCATCCCAATGTGCCTGTGGGGAGGCACCAGCCTGGGATCCATCTGGTGGGAACACACTTCCCCTGAAAAGGAAGAGTGCTGCCTTCCCAATAATAATAAAAAAAGACACACTGGAATATTAAAACAAAGATTTTTCAAGTCAGCCCCACTCCAGTCAAATATATTTGGGTATCATATCCCAGCCCTTCACCAGGAGGTTTCCTGGAGCAGAGCTACTGGTGTAGCAATTCAAAATCCCTGTTAATGTATAAAAACAGTTGTAAGAAGCTGGGGGTTTCCAGAACTCCAGACTAAAAAGCCATAAACAGGAACACATTAAGAAAATAACTGCTGTGCTGGTCTTATCTTTTTTTTTTTAAAAAACTCTTCTAATAGCGTGTTTTGTCTCCATCAGCAAAGAACTGCTCTCAAATAATTGCTCTAAATGACTCTTTGAAGGCACATCTCTATTTGCAAAGCCCATCAACTTGCAGACAAGTCCCAAATCTTCCTTTCCTAATTTACTGTAAGGATGAACAAACAGAGGGAACTTAACTCGGTAATTACTGCCAGCACAGCTCAGAGAGAGCCCAGTTACTCACAATCACAGGGAGCTGCTAATCTCCCCCAGCTCTGCTTTTAGATGGGATTTTAGGGATCCAGACAGGGAATTTACATTGATGGCAGCCAGCAATGCTTCTGAGGGCATCTCTCATCAAACAGCATCAATTTGAGAGAGCCAAAATGTCTTGGTTTGGAAAGCCAGGCGTCTGCTAAGGGAGGCAGGAGCCTCCCCAGAAATAGAAAATGTAAATTCTTTCTCCCTGAATATTGTAATTTTGAAATTAAGGGGCAAAGATATGGGAGTAGGAATAGCAGTTCTTTACTAGGAAAATTAAAAATACAAATGCAATGGTACAAAAAAGAGAACAACCCACAGTCAGAGTGAGAACAGGCCCTGCCCCCTGTGTGCCAGGGGGTGTCCCAGCCCCATCCCATGGGGGCTCAGCCCTCCTGCAGTGCCAGCTGTGGCTCTGCTGCAGCAGGGATCCTGCACAAGGGGGGAGTTTTCCTCTGCAGCTCCAGGGCTGCTGCAGATGGGCCTGGGCTCCCTCTGGCCATGCAGGGCAGCAGAAAGCTGCTCCTCTGGCAATGCAGGGGGCAAAGGCTGCTGTGCTGTGCCAGGCTCAGATTGGATCCAGGCAGGAATGCTTGGCTCCTCCCCTGGGCGGAGCATCTCCCCATGGGATGCTGGGATTGGATCAGGGAAACGCAATTAACAGAAGAGATCTATTTGGAGGGAGGGTTGGCTGTGGAGGGATAAAGAAACCTGCCCCATGAACAGAGATAACTGCCCCACCTCTGGCAGAATACACACCCCCACTAACATCTTTCCACCTAAGACAGAAAATCCTTCTCAGGACCTCATTTTCTGTGAGTTATTAAGGCCAAAACCAACCCGACTGCACCAGGGCTCAGCTTGATCCTCCTCAACGAGTACGAACAAATTACCCAGCCCTTAAAACGGCCCCCCTGCTTATTCTGGGTGCCAGCTAAACTCCTACAGGTTGTAAAGTGCTCCTGGTGCTGTAATATATGAGTAAGGCTGAATCATCCCAGGACATGAATAAAGATGAGAGCATTTAACAACACAACAGACTCTTCACTTGTAAACTGTGCCACAGATCAGAGTTAGCTCAGAAGTGTTTATTCCCTGTAAAAACCAAGAGAAATATTTTAACCACAAGGATGTACTTACCTGCAGCAAGCAAAGAATAAAGTGGAAGAGTTAAAAGATTTAAGAAAGTCATAATTCCCCTTAAGTACATGTTAGGGCAGAAAATAAAACACAGGGTGCTCATTCTAACCTCAGTCACTGTCTAATACAAACTGAAATTACATTTCACTTTGGCAGACTTAGATGCTGTAAATATTATTTTAGAGAGGCGGCAGAGGGAGTTTGAAAGGTTTTTCCATTTTATGCTATAATATGAACTTCTCAACTCTTCACAAGTTTGTAAATAAAGCCACTGGCCCAACTCCAGGGAAGGGGCAGGTTTGAAGTGTTTTTGGAAAAATTGCATCCTTTGGGTCCCTCCAAAAACATCAGCACGTTGGGTTTTCCTTGTTTGTAGAGCAAGCCTCAAATTGTTCTTATGGAATAAAAATTCCCTCTCCAGGATTTGTAAAATGGCCTCACATGCTTGGGGAGATCTGAGGAATAGGTCTTCAAAAATAGGATTTATGGTGAAAGCACCAATGTGCACCTGTGACAGTGTTCACAGGGGTTTTCAGATTGGGGAAGAGATGAGGATCTGACTCCATGTTTCAGAAGGTTTGATTTATTATTTTATGATATATATTATATTAAAACTATACTAAAAGAATAGAAGAAAGGACTTCATCAGAAGGCTGGCTAAGAATAGAATAACAAAGAATGATAACAAAGGTTTGTGGCTTGGGCTCTCTGTCTGAGCCAGCTGACTGTGATTGGCCATTAATTAGAAACAACCACATGAGATCAATCCCAGATGCACCTGTTGCATTCCACAGCAGCAGATAACCATTGTTTGCATTTTGTTCCTGAGGCCTCTCAGCTTCTCAGGAACTAAAACCCTAAGGAAAGGATTTTTCATAAAATGTGTCTGCGACATGCACCTGGAGCATGAGGTCCTGGTCTGCCCAGGTACACCTGGAGCAATCCCAAATTCTCCTCCTGCACACTGAGATGGAGCTGGCACACCCTGGCAGGTCCCTGAGAGCTGTCGGCAGCTCGTGCCCCAATTTGGGGCAAAAGGAGCTGGCAGAGCTTCAAGGAGCTCCTTTCACAGCTTTTTGATTGATGGGTGGTGCCACGGACCCGAGGAGACCCAGAAACACACCCAGCTCCAGCCCCTTTCCCGGGCTGGGCTGACGGGATTGGGAATTCATCCATGGATGCCACAGGTGATGATGGATCATGTAAAGCAGGGAGGATTGGGAGATTCGTGAAGAACTACAGAGCCCCTGTGCTCCAAACACTCTGAAATTCCTCAGTGAATATTCATGAATTTGGAAGCAGAGAAAAACAAATTCCTTCCAGTTTGGAGGGAGAGGAGAGCTCGATGTTAAGAGAGAAGGGGAACATTTTACAGAGGGGGGAAAAAAGACATTAATTCCGTGATCTAAAGGGATGCTCTTGGCCTTTCAGGCAAGGTCAAGGGGTGTTACTCAAACCCCTGCAGTAAAGATACCCAGAAAGCCACTGCTGAGTGTCAGAGGAGGGAAATGCAGCAGCTGTTCAAAATAACCAGGGGGGAACAGCCCAGTGGCATCTCCCAGCTGTGGGGGTGGATCTATGAAGGCCTGATAGAATTCCTTGGAAGAGTCAGAAAGAATTACAAGCCAAAATTTTTAAGCATCTCCCTTGACCACCCTGATCATTTTCTTACCCTGTTCTGCCTGGATAGATTGTATTAAAAATTCAAGAGATGCAAAGTTCAGGGAGAAAACAGCTAAAAACTCAACCACAAATTCTTTGTCCTTTTCTCCCAGTCCCTGTTCCCTCAATAAAACCCCCACAAAACCTCAGCTGGTTAAAACCACACTTGTTCAAACTTGGGCTTGGCCACAAATTTGACACGGATCAATGACACCTTGTCCTGAGAAATCAAAGGACCATTGGGAAACAAACTGTTGACCCAGAAAGAATTTGTACCAGTTCCCCCCAGTCCGAGTGCTCTGATCTGCCTGATAAGGCTGACAAAAGGTGTCAGCCCCAGTGAGGCTGCAGGAGGAGGAGGAGGAGGAGGAGCGAAGGCTCACAAAGGAAGAAAGGCCAGCTCAGAAGAGAGGAGACCCACAAGGGAAAGGAGGGGAGAGGGAAAAGCTTTACGGCTGGAAAAGAGCAGATGACATTCAAGAGGGTCACGGAGTACGGAAAATGAGCCGGGAGATTGAAAGGTTTGTGGGGGGAAGAGATGACTTTGAAAACGTTCCTTGATCTCTTTGCCTTCATTGAAATGTTTTCTTCACAAGGCCCAAACAACAAAAACATGAAGGGAAAGCTGCATCTACCGGCTGAAAATGAAGGAATGTTCAATCCAGAGTTGTATTGACTAATTCTCCTCCTGGAGCCACAAATTTGATGGCACATCCATTAGTTTCCTCCCCAGTTCAATGCCACAATCATTTGTTTTTTATTCCTATTAGGAAAATGAGGCATGAGGTAAAAACCAGCCTGGTATAAACCTCTTAAATTCCACATATATTCCACGTTTCCTGCTCATTATAATGCAGCTCAGAACCTGATCCAACACTCAGCCTCTCAAATCCCCCCAGGCAAAACCGTCCGCTGGTTGAAATTTGTTTAAAGCCATGGAAGTACATTTATTTTAACTAAATGAGGATCTGACTCCCAGTTCATTCCACGGCGAGTTAGCAAATATGAGGCAATGCTGGAATCTAAATTCATTCAAACAGTAGCCAAGGGCAACTCTGGACATCAAAACTCATTTTGGATTAGGAAAGGATGGCCCTGGGTTAATTCCCAGTGTTCTGGGATCTTTAGCACCATGTGCACAGAGCCACCAGAGATGTCGGTTTAGATGTCACACGGTGCTCTCATGTAAGGATGGAAAAGATTGAAGATTTGGATTTCCCAGGATGAAGAGCAGCATTGTTACTGGAAAAATCTGTGAGAAGAGTCAAACAGTCCCTCTTCCACCCCAGTTATTCTCTTACAGCATCAGAAACTGGGATTTCTTTCCAGCTCAAGATTCCACCTGCAGTTCAGCAGTGGATTTTCCTCTTCCTTATTCCTTCTATCCCTTCATTCTCTTTTTTGAGTGTCTTGAAAAAGCCAAGGTCACACTCCATTCCCAATCCTGCATATCCCAATATATGTTTGTAGAATCCCAGGATGGTTTGGGTTGGAAGAGACCTCAAATCCCACCCAGCCATGGCAGGGACGCCTCCCACCATCCCAGGCTGCTCCAGCCTGGCCTTGGGCACTGCAGGGATCAGGGGCAGCCCCAGCTGCTCTGGCAATGCCAGCCCAGGCAGGAATTCCTCATTGCCAAGATGCCACCCATGGCTGCCCTCTGGCAGTGGGAGCCATTCCCTGGGTGCTGTCCCTGCAGGCCTTGTCCCCAGTCCCTCTGCAGCTCTGCTGGAGCCCCTGCAGGCCCTGCAATGTGCTGGGAGCTCTCCCTGGAGTATGTAAACATTTTACATTGGTGAAGTAACATCTGTATTCAGCCCAGAGCTGCCTCCAGGATTCCAGAGGGTCCCTCAGCAGGGCCAGCACAGGGACAGTGCCAACCCTGGGGCTGGGACAGGCCAGGATGTTGTTCATTCCTTGTTTCTCAAACAAAAACCAGCAAAAAGCTTCCTCCAATGCCCAGTTTGCCAGAAATAAGAGCATTTCTTCCAACACAGCAAGTTATCTCCTCAGGGATTCCTGCTCTTTGTATCCCCTTGTCCCACCCAGGAGAGCACAGGGATGGGGAGTTTGTGATTCCAGAAATGAGAGCGGGGCAGATGCAGACACACAAATCAACCTGGCTCACCCAGAGCAATCAGAGCTGGCTCATTCCCACACCTCCCCAAACATCCAGCATCCATAAAAGCACCATTAGGGAAGCATGCCGTGTCCCTGAACTAATTTACTTCATCCAGCAGCTATTTCTGCTCACTCCTCCTCTCCACACACAATTCCTGGAGCTTTCTGCAGAGAAACGAGAGCGGATTTTGCCCAGGAAGGTGAAAATCTTGGCAAAAGTCGGTGCCAGGCTTCCAATTCCTCTTTGCATCAGGCAAGAACCAGCTCCTTTTATTCCAGGATGTGTTTCCAGAGGCAGGAGAGATGTCTCTAGTGGTTTCCTGATGCCATCCTCCCCCTCCTAAAAATATCCAGTGGAGGCTGTTCCTGCAAGATTCCATTCAAGCACTGTGTGAATTGTGATGGGAAGGAGCTCCTGCATACCAAAGCTCATGGAAAGCTTTATTCTCGCACACAGGGAAAGGATTTATTTAACCAGAGTGAAAAGGAGATGGAACACAAGACACGTATCCTGCTGTCCACATGGGAATTCCAGCCGTCTCAATGATATGTAAATTATATTCAGATTTAATGCAGGCCTGGTTGGGAAAGGGATGAGTGTGTAGAGGCTGTTCCTGGTCCAGCACATCTGCTCTGGGTGTGTCTGCGGATCCATGGACTAAGGGTGGTCACAAATCACCCCTGCAATGTTTCCCTGGAATTAATTATCTATTAAATAAATGGTTTCATTCTCATTAAAAGAATTCATTTGCTCCATGCAAAGCTGGTGTTTTGCTGAGAACAAAAGACAGCACCTGGAAATAGAAGTGGTTCATCCAGCTGGGAATTGAGGCAACCTCAATTGGATTTTTACTGTTTTTAATTGTCTAGATGTCACCAGACACGTTGCAGCTTCCATGGTGCGTCCAGTGCTGGGACCTTCAGGACAAGAGAGATCTCAAAGAGCTGGAGAGGGTCCGGGAATGGAGCTGGGAAGGGTCTGGAGAGGCTGAGGGAGCTGGGAAGGGTCTGGAGAACCAGGAGGGGCTGAGGGAGCTGGGAAGGGTCTGGAGAACCAGGAGAGGCTGAGGGAGCTGGGAAGGGTCTGGAGAACCAGGAGGGGCTGAGGGAGCTGGGCAGGGTGTGGAGAACCAGGAGGGGCTGAGGGAGCTGGGAAGGGTCTGGAGAACCAGGAGGGGCTGAGGGAGCTGGGCAGGGGCTGAGCCTGGAGCAAAGGAGGCTCAGGAGCCCTTGTGGCTCTGCACAAGTCCCTGCCAGGAGGGCACAGCCCAGGGAACAGGGACAGGAGCAGAGGGAACGGCCTCAGGCTGGGCCGGGGCAGCCTCAGGGTGGGCACAGCAGGAATTTCCCCATGGAAAGGGGTCAGGCCTTGGCAGGGGCTGCCCAGGGGGGTTTGGAGCGCCCATCCTTGGAGATGTCCAAGGAATTCCTGGATGAGCAGAAAACTTGTCCTGGACTGGATTTTCCAAGCAGTAAAGAAGCAATCCCAGGTATCCAACAGCCAGCAAATTCCATGTGGATGATCCTCCAAGCTCCATCTGTCACCAGCTCTAATGGGACACAGATTCTGGTGATCCAGCTGTACATTCCCCCCTGCTGGTCTCAATCCATCCCAATCCCAGTGCCAGGCACGTTGTTAACACTGTAATTCCTGCTTTATTAGATCCAGGTATATAAATGGCATCCTTGGGAGCCCTGTGAATTTCCATCATTATTCCTTCACTGGAGCTCTGTTCCCTGACCTGCTGAGACGTTGATCACCACCTCACCCCACGCCCTGGTGGGACCCATTATTTATCTTATTCCATTTTACAGCGTGGAGTAAATAAATAGCATTAAAGTGCTAAATTTATTCATGGAAATGGGGCTGTGTTTGCATCCTGGAGCCATCCCTTAAATCAAGGAAATGCAGTTAATAGGCTGCAATGAAGATGTAAAACATCCATTTTAATATGGCTGTAATAAAGGCAGATTGCAGGAGCTGATGATGACATTTCACATGTGGGGACAGGGATGGTGACACTTTAATATCTCCAGCTCCTGGGCTCAATTCCATGCCACGCAGCCCAAGAGGGCTGTATTAATTATTACGGTGTCATCTCGAATAAATTAATTCCAGTCGTTATCAGACGATGCTCATTAAGCAACAATTGCTTGGCTGCCTGAGCAAATCCCACAGCCTGGGAGGGGACAGGAGCACGGTGACAACCAGCTGGTGACACATCCACTGCCATCCCCACACCTTGTGTGATGGCAGGGCTGGGTAGGACACAAGGTGATCTCCACCAGCGAGAGGAGCAGAGCAGAGGCAGCAAAGCTGTTCTGTGCTGGAAGAGCACCTGGCAAAGTGGGAGAGCTGCAAGGAGCAGGATCCCATTTTTTGGATCTTCAATTCAATTGTGAAACCTTTTTGATAAAGGTTTGATTGTTTTAATCAAAGCACTGCTCCATCCCTGGGAGGGGGTTGGATGAGGTTTGGAGGTGTCCCTGTCCATGGCAGGGCTTGGAACTGGATCAGCTTTAACATCCTGTCAGCCCCAAACCACTCTGTAATTCTGGGATTTATATCCAGAATACAAATTCTTTAAAATCTCTTCTCATGAATTAAAATCAAATTAAGTTTCCCCCAAATTGATCCAGAGCAATAACAAAGTGAGAGGAACATCTCGGTCCTTCTGCTGCACCAGACTAACTGCAAAGCCAAACTGAGGTCTCCTCTCATTCCTCCTAAATTCTGCAAGTCAAAGTTTCCCTGAAACGGATTATTTAAAGCTCCTGTGCATAAAGACATTATTAAAGTTATCCTCCTTTGAAGAAAATATTCAAGAAATGCAGGTCTTCCAAGAATTAGCACCAGAACCATGGAAACACAGAATGGTTTGGAATGGGAGGGATCTTAAAGATCATCTCATTCCAACCATGGACACCTTCCCCAAGGATATTCCTGCTCCTCCCCATCCATTCTGGGGAATGCACCAGATTCAGACCCCAAAACTGACATTTCATTCTTTATCCTAATTTTATTTTAACCTCTGAAAGTCCAGTGCTGAAACCAGAACAGGTCTCTCCACACAAACACCTGCCCCTCATTACCTGCATTCCAGAGCTGTCCTTTAGAGCACATTGATGCTTTGTTTCTTAAGCCATTTTTATTAATTTCCATTATTAAAGCAAGTTTGAAACCAAAAATTACTACACAAGTGCCAGGAGTGTGAGCACAGAATTCAGATTTCTGAATTCACAGCGAGGAAAAAAGACAACAAACTGTGTCTTACCAAGGGATGGAACGGGAAAATTATATCCATTTATTCCTTAGCCAAATTGCTACTTGCATTTATTCATGGGATATAATTATGGATAGCAATCACATTTCCCCCTCCAGACTCAGTTTTGGTTCATAACTAAATTCAGGAGAGGCGGCAAGAAGTGAAATTTAAAGTTTGCCACTACTGAGCCAAACCCAAAGAGAATGAGCTCTAAATCTTTGTTTCCCTTGTGGGAGAAAACTTCAACTTAGAGCCAGAACTCCAACTTAGAGCCAGGATTTTGCAATATTTTCCCAGAAATAGGCAAGGATCATCCTAAACTCCACCAGGTGCTCCATCAGAAATTGGATTGAAACAACCAAGAAAACTCCTCCTTTCCAAAGACACCAAAAATCAACCACAGAAGGTCTACAGAAGCTTTGCCTTTAATCTGTGTTTGGTGGTGGCCACACAAAGTAGAAAATATCAAAAAAACCAATTTAGTAAAGCCAAAGACCAACAGGCACAGACAAAAGAAACGTGGAGGAGTGGATGGGATGAGAAAGGGATGCATTGGGAATGTGCTGCCACACCCCCTCCTGCCCACCTGGAACCATTTCTCTACACAAGCAACAGGAAAATCAAATTTATAAATGTTAACGTGTTGTTTGCAAAGGTCAGGGCAGTATTTGCTGTGACACGGGTTGGGGGGAAGCAAATCCATCTCAGGTCAGGTCACTGTGGGACAGCAGTGACATTAAAGAGAGGAGGATCTGAACCCTTGCCCAGGTGAATTTGTGTCTGGGATCAGGTTTGATCCCCTTCCCTTCTGCTCTGGGCTCTGAGAGGAGGCAGCAAAGTGACAGAAAGTTTAGAAAAATTGATTTTGTGGTGCAATTGTGATGCTGGTTTGTACCAAAATGGTCAGAAAAAGGAAGAGTCCTTAAAAAAAAAAAAAAAAAAAAAAAAGGCAAGATGAAAGTGGGGTGAAATTTCCAGGATTTATCTACAATGGCCCGTGGCAGTGAAAGAAGGAATTCCTATTAAAGAAAGTTTAAAGGTCATTAGGGGAGGGGGGAATTGGTGCTGCCACTTCAGCAGGTTTTGAAAACAGGATCATCTTTTGGAAGGAAATTATAAAAACAGGGAATTTATAAGGTTGGAAAAGACCTTAAAGTCCACCCAGCACCACTAAACCATGACCTCAATCCACATGTTTTTTGAATATTTCCATGGATGGGACTCCAGTGCTTCCCTGGGCAGCCAATTCTAGCACTTGACAACTCCTTCCATGGAGAAATTTCTCCTAAAATCCAACCTAAACCTCCTCTGGCACAACTCAAAGTTCTTTCCTCAAATGTCCAACCAGCCTTGATGTCAAACCTGAAATCCTTTGTTTCCATTCGCCCCATCTCCTTTTAGAAGCTTTTTAATGGATGATTCAACCCAAGGGGAAAAAGGAAAACAAGGATTTGATTAATCCACATTTAGAATAAGAGAAGATCCACTGATGTCTCAACCCCACAGGGCTCTTCAGCACTTTCTTCCCAGAAATTTCCCTGTTTTAATCAATTGTTGTGAAATGCAGCCAAGAGAAATGAAAATCACCCACTCTCACTGTAATATGTGACTTAAAAGATAAAGCATTAAAATAATAATTATTCTAATAATAAACTATGCCAATAATTCAAGGAAATGGATATTTGACTGGAGAGGTCAAAGGAAAAGCTGTGAACTCAGCAAAACCAAAAGTCATGGGTTGAAGCAAGGAAAATCATTACCCTGAGACTGCCACAGGCTGAGTTTAACCAAAAAGCTGATTTTAAACTTTTTATCACTAACAGAATCCTGGATTCTTCACCTAGAAGACATCATTTGCATGTCATCACATAATTACAATACACACAAGCACTCCCTCACTTCCTTGGTGAATGCTGGAATTATGGAAATTCTAGGATCAATGGCAAAATGTGAACAACAGCCACAAAGCTGCCAGAGTTGCTGTGGATGGGAAAGGGGAAGCAGGATAATGAGGCCAGGTCCTTTCTGACATTCATTCCAGGAAGCAGAGAGCTGGAACTTGCTCTCCCTCTCAGATGTAACTCAGAAGGTGAAAAATGTCTGTTCACACTGTCCTCACCATGGACGGAATTTGGCTGCAGGAATTCATGTGTAGCCGTGATATTTTTATGAAAAATCCTTTCCTTAGGATTTTTGTCCTGAGAAGCCGAGAGGCCTCAGGAACAAAATGTAAACAATGATTATCTGCTGCTGTGGAATGGAACAGGTGCATCTGTGATTGGTCTCATGTGGATGTTTGTAATTAATGGCCAAGCCACAAACCTTTGTTATCATTCTTTCTTTTTCTATTCCTAGGTAGCCTTCTGATGAAATCCTTTCTTCTATTCTTTTAGTATAGTTTTAATGTAATATCTATCATAAAATAATAAATCAGCCTTGTGAAACATGGAGTCAGATCCTCGTCTCTTCCCTCATCCTCAGACCCCTGTGAACACGGTCGCATTCATGTTCCCACCTCTCTGACACGCAAAGCAAGAGGAGATTTCTCACTGTGGTTACAAATATCCTGAAGGAAAACGTGCAAATTTCATTATCAGCTGAGTTTTGTCCTTGAGCATGAGATGAGGAGGAGCTTGAGGAGCCCTTGGAAGGCCCAGACCAACCCAGGCCTACCAGCACCAGCAGGACCTGGAGCTGCTGGAGAGATTCCAGAGGAATCCACGGAGCTGCTGCAGGGCTGGAGCCAGGCTGGGGGAGCTGGGAATGTTCCCCTGGAGCAGGGAAGGCTCCAGGGAGAGCTCCCAGCACATGGCAGGGCCTGCAGGGGCTCCAGCAGAGCTGCAGAGGGACTGGGGACAAGGCCTGCAGGGACAGCACCCAGGGAATGGCTCCCACTGCCAGAGGGCAGGCTTTTGTTATAATTCCATTTTTTCCCTATTCTTAGCTAGCCTTCTGATGAAATCCTTTCTTCTATTATTTTAGTATAGTTTTAATGTAATATATATCGTAAAATAATAAATCAGCCTTCTGAAACATGGAGTTCGATCCTCATCTCCTCCCTCATCCTCAGACCCCTGCAAACACCACCACAGGGAAGCTGAATTGATTTTCCAGCTGGGCATTCTCCAGCTGCCCATCCCTGCTGGCACCATGGGGGATGCCAAGCCCACATCTCCATCCCAGCCCCAATTCCACCCCCCCTGGGGCAGCCAGGCTTTGTCGCCCACCCTCCATAAACCAACATTCCCTTAAACCCAAAGTGACACCGGAGCCACCCAGCCCAGGCCGAGCACTGGGCACAAATCCCTGCTGGGCCAGCAGCTTTGTCCAGACAGACAGACAGACAGACAGCCCTGGCACCTCCTTCCCTCCATCCCCCTTGGGCCCCAGGAGCCAAGCAAAAGCCAGGCTGAGCTTTGGGAGGGTGGACATTAATGGCCTGTGACACAGCTGCCCTCTCTGGGGTCACCTGTCACACGAGGTGGCAATTTCCCCCTCTGTCTTTGTTGTGACACAGATATCAAAAATGTCAAAAGATTTACTGTAAAAAGCACCTCCAGGCCAGGTTTAAGGTGACTTCTATGCTCTTGTTTTGCTTTTCTTTTTCTCCCTTCGATATATTTTGCTCCTAAAAGAGGGTTTTACACAGATCACTGTAAAAACACACATAAAACTCCTTTTTACACCTCCCCAGCTACCCTGCTACTGGGGAATTTTAACCTTAGAAAGAATAATTAGAACGATAGAAGCTCTTGGCAGAGCAGAGAACTCAACCTCAAACTCCTAAGTTCACCACTGTTTTGCAGGCATAACCAAAAAACCACAAACTGGTAAAATTCCAGCACCAGCTGGGTCCTTGTTCTCAGCCCACCTGCAGCACCACAGCTCCTATTCCATCTCTTTGAGGGAATACCTACAGCTCCTGTGACTTTCAAAAAAAAAAATTAAAAAAGAAATTAACACCGGAGTTGTTATTGTGCAAGTATTTTGCAAAAGTTACATATCAGTGCTAAAAAAAAGAGCAACGAAATGACAAGGCACAGGAGCTGGAAGAATTCAAACATATGTTGGAAATGTCATAAACAGCAAAGACTGGAGCAGCAAAAGCCACCAGAAAGAGGCAAAACCCCCCTAAAACTGCTAAATATAATTAAGTATTTAATTAGGAAACCAAAGCATTACTAATATATGCTTTAAAATTTGGGAACTCGAAGCATATAAGCAAAAGCACAACCTTTCTATTTAGGGATGACTTTGTGCAGAAAATGAAGCTGTAAAAATAACTTCCCACGAAGCACAGGCTCAGCAGCAGCACTTGGAGAATCTGGGCAAAAAGAAGTGTAAATAAGGCTCCCAAACCCCATTTCTCAGTGTCAGAGGGACAGGAAAGGGATTTATTTAAAGAATCTCCTCAAACTGCTGCTTCAGGGGTTTCTTTGGAGCAGGGATGTCCTGGAGGGGTTGGGATCAGAGATTTATTGTGGCACAGCTTCAACCTGGAGCAGTGGAATTGGGGAATTTGAGTCTGAAAACAATAATTAGGAGGAGAAAAGGTCCTGGCAGAGCACAGAACCCAGCCTCAAACTCCTGAATCCACCACTGCTTCACAGCCATGACCAAAAAAGCACAAACTGGTTAAATTCCAGCAGTTTTGTCCAACATTGTCCTACTTATTTGGAGGAAGTAGAGGAAGAATAAAATTCCAAAGGGGGAGCTCCAACGTGAAGGTCCACGAAGTGACAGCCACTAATGACTTTTGACAATTTGACTTTTTTGCCTTGTGGAGCTGCTGGGAGTTGCCAGCAAAGCCAGGGAACTCTTTGGAAATGGCCTTGGGGGACAGGGACATGGGGACATGGATCATCTTCTGAGCCTGGCTCGTCATTCCCCAGGCTGATTCCAGCCAGAGAGAGATTTATGCCCATTAAAATCCATAAAAATACACTGTCACTCCCACTTATCCCGACTGGATTTGTATGAAAAGGAGAGGAAAATAATGTATTTTAAATTGCCTTTGAGATTCAACACCTGGAGGTCAAGACAAGTCTCCAACAGGATCCACCTGAGCTTTGGGAGTTGGAAAGAATTCTAGGAAAGATTTTATTTCAGCTTCTGTTTGGAAGAAGAAAAATGTCCCTGTTGTCACAGCACTGGACTTTTCATCTCTGTTTTTTGCTAAAATACATTAAATTAGAGGAACAAGTGGTTTTTAAATGCCTGGGTTAAACCTGGGTCATGATTTTAGGGAATTTGCAGTGATGTCAATCCTATCATGACACTACATAATGGACAAATGCTTCTCTGGAGACAAATAAAAATACAATCAATTTACACCTCCTCATCCAAAATCTAGGCTAAAAATACAGAATATACACAAAATGCCTTAATTCAGCTTTCATTGATGCTTTGTTATCTAAATATATTCCATGTCTGACAGGGTGTGGAGTTTGAAGTCCCAATACTGGATTATTTATCATGGAATTATTGAATATTTTAGGTTGGAAAGGACCTTTTCAGATCGTGGCAGGGACACCTCCCACTGTCCCAGGCTGTCCCAGCCCCAGTGTCCAACCTTGGCCATTGCAGGGATCAGGGGCAGCCCCAGCTGCTCTGGGAATCCCTTCCCAAAATCCCACCCCAGGCTCCCTCTCCAGGGAATTCCCTCCATTCCCAGCTCTCCCAGCCTGCCATTGCATCCATCCCCACCCCGACTCCTCTCTAGGAAGGGATTTTGGGATCTGGGGGCTTCACTGGCAATCTCAGCACTCCAGGAAGGGTCTCCCTTCCCTTTGCCATCCCCAACTTCCATAAAAATCCCTGGGGATGGATTCTGAGTGTCCCAAATCCCAGAATGGTTTGGGTGGGAAGGGCCCTTCAAGCCCATCCCATTCCAATGCCACCATCCCAGGCTGCTCCAGCCTGGCCTTGGGCACTGCAGGGATCAGGGGCAGCCCCAGCTGCTCTGGCAATGCCAGCCCAGGCAGGAATTCCTCATTGCCAAGATGCCACCCATGGCTGCCCTCTGGCAGTGGGAGCCATTCCCTGTGTGCTGTCCCTGCAGGCCTTGTCCCCAGTCCCCCTGCAGCTCTGCTGGAGCCCCTGCAGGCCCTGCAATGTGCTGGGAGCTCTCCCTGGAGCCTTCCCTGCTCCAGGGGAACATTCCCAGCTCTCCCAGCCTGGCTCCAGCCCTGCAGCAGCTCCATGGATTCCTCTGGATTTGCTCCAGGTGCTGCTGCTGTTGTCCCCAGGGCTGGGGTCTCACCTGGGAGGGACACACGGATAAAATCCCCCTGCCCTGCTGTGGGATTATCCCAGCACTCAGGGGGTTTTGCCAGCTGACATTTTTTCCATCTTAAACGAAGCTCTGGGCCACCAGGGCTGGAAGGGATTTTGGAATTTGCAAAGGTGACAGTTCAGCAGTGTTAATCCTCACGAAGCCAGAACATTGCTCTGAACCAGAATTAATTCCTGCAGCAGTAATGGCACTGTGACATGTGCTTTCATCAAAATTCAGCTCTGCTGATTAAACATCTCCAGGAATTTGGTCGTTGTACATCAGAATTATCACAGCAGGTGAAGGTCACGGGGAGCCCACACTTGTGCTCATGACACTCTGGGGTTTTTTCCCTCCCTCTCTCTGTGTTTGCCAGACAAGGCTCAGGCCCTGAGCCAGCAGAATACAAATTTGGGAGCTCAGCCCCCCCTGCATCTGTGCATTCATTTGGGTGTGGAGAGGAGGGCAATGCAAATGGGCACCTCTGCCTCCCCAGAGAGCTCTGCCCCATTTCCCATTTTCTCACCCACAATCAGGGGCAGCAGCACCTCAGGGAGATTTCCCCCCCTGCTGCAGCAGAGCCAGAATGAATAACGCTCCCTGGGGCAGAGTTTTTGTGGAAAACACTTTATTCAGAGCACACAATGCTTCCCAAACCCTGCCTGCTTTGAGGAACTCTGCAAAAGCTCTGATTTATCAGCACTCCAGGCACGCTGCTTGTTCTGCAAGATTTTTGGGAAGGTTTAGGGCGCTGGAAGAATTTGTGGAAAAGCACCTTTGTTTTGTTTACCTCGCTGAGTTGATTGACAATCTATAAATGATATTGTGCTCTCAAGAGCTGCTGCCCTCCATTCAAAGGACTCGGTGCCATTGCTTCAAAGATTGTATTTTGAGCATTGTAAAGCTCCTGATGGTGGGTAATTACAACAAATTATCTGAATAATTCTAATACTGCATCTACTCCGTTACAAATGACAACCAGCAATTAAAGCCATCCCAGCCTTTCAGCAAACTAAACAGAAAAAAACACTTCACTCTTGACCTGGGCGTGCCCATAACTGATAATAAGCACCCATTCTGCTCACTGCAACAATAGTTCCCCCATCCTTGACAACTTCTATTTGTTTTTTTTAACAGGGAAAAGAAAATTTTTTAACAAAAATGTTCCCTAGGAGGCTCCCAAGAGATGCAGATGGGAAAAGTGGGGTTTGTGTGGTGAAGAACCCCACAGGTGATGGGGTCAGCAGTGGGGACGAGGCAGCTCAGGGGAACTTTTCTATCAGAAAATTAAAAGTTTGAGAAGAAAGATTGGCCTGGAAGCAGAAAACACAGAGAGGTTTTCACTGTCACTCCCACTTATCCCAACTGGATTTGTATGAAAAGGAGAGGAAAATAATATATTTGAAATTGCCTTTGAAATTCAACACCTGGAGGTAAAGACAAGTCTCCAACAGGATCCACCTGAGCTTTGGGAGTTGGAAAGAATTCTAGGAAAGATTTCATTTCAACCTCTGTTTGGAAGAAGAAAAATGTCCCTGTTGTCACAGCACTGGACTTTTCATCTCTGTTTTTTGCTAACATACATTAAATTAGAGGAACAAGTGGTTTTTAAATGCCTGGGTTGAAGGACCCTGTTCCATCCCTGGAGGTGTCCCAGGCCAGGCTGGATGGGCTTGGAGCACCCTGGGATGGTGGAAGGTGCCCCCACCATGGCACTGATGAACTTTAACCTCCCTCCAACCCAAACCATTCCATGATTCCACAATTCTGTTCTATTCCAAACACTCAGTGCCATGAAAAACTTGGAATAAATCCCTGGGAAGGAGATGAAACAACACTTGAGGAGCCAGGCCAAGGTGAGACACCAAAATCCCAATGTTAACATAAAACAGCAACCAGCAATCCAGGGATTCCCAGCAATTAATCAACATTTATTACCTTTTATCAACAACTTTTCCTCAGTTCAGATGAATGACTGTGCTGCAGGTCCAGCCTGGCTGTCAGGGTGCACCACTGACCAATTTCCCCTCACATCCCTCAGCCTGGGCCCGTCAGGAGGAATGATTGTCCCACTGATGGTTTGCAGTGACAAACTGCACAACCCCAGGGAACAAATGAGGAATTATCCCAGACTCCAGACTTGCCTCCACCCTCTGCAAAGATGCAGCACGAGGGGATGGTTTTATCTCCTCCCTGTAAGATGATAAAGCTTTAGAGTATATAAACTTCCCTACTCTGTGGAGCAGTTCTGAGTTTCTGTCTGTCCACCAGACCAGGCTGTCACTCACCCACCCCCAAAATCCACCAGGATTTCTTCTGGGAGAGCTGCTAGAAAGTAACATCTGCCAACATTTCCCCCCTTCTTGTTGTAATTACTGTTATTTCTAGAAGGTCTCCAGCTTTTCTCTGCATAAAGAACAATTCTGTCTTGTATCCCCTGAATGAGTTCCCTGGCTCAGGTAAAAAATATCCAATTTGGGTATCCCAAAACCAAGGAACTTTTGAGGGATCTGCACTTGTTTAGCAGCATTATTTCACCTTACAGTGAAACCCAAAACCAAGGAACTTTTGAGGGATCTGCACTTATTTAGCAGCATTATTTCACCTTACAGAGTGGATAAAGCTTTAATTAATAAGGACTCTTGGAGCTGTCTCAGACCTGTCACACCTCCAGAGCAAATCCATTTGTAAAAATACAACTTGGAGAGACAAAATTGCAATAATGGAGCTTGGTTAGTAACAGTGGGAATTTAAGACTTCCAGTTTTTCCCATTTATTTTGGAATAAATCTGTACAGAATTCAGGACCATTCAAGCCTACACTTCACCCACAACTTCTTCCCTGGCAGTTCCAGCACCAGAATTTCCACAGACAGAGCAATTTCACACTTAGGTGTGAATGAATTTTGTCTCTGAAAAGTTTGGAAGTTACCAAAGGAAAGGAACTTTTGGAAATGCTTTCCAGTGATATTCCACAAACTGCAATTCCTGCTGAGCCATCTGAAATTCAAGATTCCCAGGACCCAAAATAACGAAACTAAAGGCCAACTTCTGGCCTGCAAAATGTATTTATGCCTATTCTGCAATCTCTAAAAGTCAACAGGATTTCAAGTTAAATTCCTCAGGAATATCCCACCAAAAAATCATTTTGTGTCACAACCTGGTGCTTGAAAAACCTGTTTTTCCACAGGCTCACATCCCTAAAAGGCTTTTCCCTTTTACTTTCTTTTTGCCACGTGCCCATGAAAACCCTGCAAGTGTTTGTGGAGCCACATCTGATGAGTTTGAAGCAAATAATCCCAATAAAACAGGAATAAATGAGGGTCCTGCACTGTAATATCCAGGAATTCAGCAGAAGGGGAAAATGCAGCTTAGAGGGGAAGGAACTTCAAACCCATTTTTTGGAGCTCAGCTCAGGAAACTGAAAAGAGGGGAATAGTTGAAATAAACAGCTCAGATTATCTTAAATGAAAATCAAACACTTTGAAAATCTCCCTTCCTTCTCTTTTAGCATCTGTGGGGGAGACAAGAATTCACCTCCATACCCCGAGGGAACAGCTCTGGTTTCCCCAAACCACAACACTTTAAACTGTGCAAAAGGTTTTACAGAAAAAAGCCCTGCAAGAAGAATCCAGGTAAAACACAAAGTGAGAGCTCCCACACTCCAAGGGAATTCCAGATTCCAGCTCACCACCAAAGGCTTTTCCCAGAAATCCTTTGAGCTGAACACCACCACATGATGTAAAACACAACCATGATAAAAATTTAAATTATTAATCTTTCCTTTCATGGCTCTGATGGCTCCATGGGGGATGTGGGGTCATTCCAGGCTTCAGATCTTTGCTTTTAACAGCAAATCCTAAACACAGGAATCACCTTTTTTTGTTCTCATCCAGCACCAGGTCTCCTGCCTTCAATCAAAAATTCATAAAGCTTGATGAAAGCAACCACAGGCATTGTGTAACAATTTTTAAGGTAATAGTACCATGAAGTGGAGCTAAACCACACTGTGTTTTCAGCCTTGGATTTCCCCCATTCAGGGAAAACCCTCACTGAAGTATTTTTTGAACTTCTATTTTTTAAGTCTTTCATAGACAGATTATAAATTTAGAATTTGTCAAGTTCTTTTTCCCTTTTCTTCCACCACAAAAATCAAAGACGCTTTTCTGGTTGTGCCATGGGAGCTCTTCTGTTGCTCTACAGATATTTTTTTAGCAATGTCAGAGTATTATTTCCTGTATTTGAAATCAAAGTTGGGGCTATTAAATAAAGTTTTAGCTACTACTGGAAGTTCATTTGTCAATAGCAAAGGAGCTGCTTGAAAAGCATCAGCTCCTGCATGGAAGGATCTCACTTGTGATTGAGATTTAAATGTTCAATAATTCTTGTGGCACTTGGGGACACGTGGTGGCCTTGGCAGTGCTGGTCAATGGTTGGACTTGATGATCTTAAAGGGCTTTTCCAACTTAGTGAGTCTTAAACATGGATCTCAGTGTGGAAATTGGGTTTTGTTAAGGAATTTTGTACCTGAGATGGTTCAATTGAATCGATGGATCTGTTTTGCCCTTTCAGAACTTCTGTGGCCATGTGGTGAGCCCTGAGCTGCTCAGGGGATTGGATTGTTGGAACCCAGGACATTGCTCTGGCTGCCCTGGATTACCCAAACCCCTGCCAGGGGGCTCAGAGACCCTGGCACAGAGTCACAAACACCTGTGCCTTTGATTTTGACCCATGGAAAAACAATTCCCAACTTTGTGTGAGGAGTTACAAGCCACAAGAGATTGAGTAGAATGATAGTGAATTTGTCACAGGGTGAAAATGTAGAACTTTGGGGTTTTAGAATGGGGGTTCAAGAGGCAAGATGGAGGAATCTGGGCATGCTCTGTCCTTCGTCTCCTTCTTTTTATCCTCCATCTTCTGCTGTGATGGTGGCACTTCTGGATTGGATTAGAGACAGACTGTCTAACATAGGTGATAGGTATTGGGATATTATTGTAAATAAAGTACAGGTAGTTTTTATATAAAAAGATAACACCACCCCAAGCTGGACAGACCTCAGCAGGCCAGAGAAAGAATTTTATAGATAAGAAATAATAAACAACCTTGAGAACTACAGCAGAAGAATCCTGACTCCTTCTTCGACTGCTGGGCTGGGAAAAGAGACTTGTACCTATCCCAGAGTCACTCTGACCAACAGAAATCCTGAGGCTGGATCCTGTTAGATCCCTCCTGACTGCACTGTTCTGTTCCCAAGGAATCAATAAATCACTGGAAATTCACGTGCCATCATCAACCCCTGTGAGAAAATCAGAATAACAGCGCTCAGCAAGGTGGGGAAGCTCAATCCTCCTCCAGGAGAGCACGAGTGAAATGCTGGAAGGAAATTTAAGGTTTCCCAGAGAAACTCTGGCTGTCCCTGGATCCCTGAGGTGTCCAAGGCCAGGATGGATGGGCTTGGAGCAACCTGGGATGGTGGAAGGTGGATCTGGGTCATCTTTAATGTCCCTTCCAACCCCAACCATTCTGTGATCCCATGAAGGAATGAGCTCATCCTGCTTTGTTGGCTCAATGAGCACAAGCCTGGTTCAAAGTACCTCATTACCATGGAATTACATTAACACTCCTTTCAGCTATTCAGCCCCAGCTCTTGCAAATGTCAAAATTTCTCTGTTCCTTCAGCTTGTATTTCATCCAAAGGGAAGGAGGAGCTGGAGACATGTGAAATTTCTGACAGGCTGTTGATTTTCCCTTTGGATGAAGCATGTTTGAAAACTCCAAACTTGACTGATCTGCTGAAGCACATTCTCTGACAGACAATATAAAATCAATGCCTCACATATTAAGAGGGGGGTTTTTTTTTGGTTTTTTTTTTTTGGTGTGTGAGAGATTTTGTTTGTGTGGGAGGTGGCAGTGAGGGGGGGGTGGGGATCGCTTTATTTTCTGTCATGGAAAATGAACAGCCTCACCTTAAGGTTTTTATAAACTGTCATCTTTAATCAGACACACACACAGCAAGACTGTCAGTTCTCATAAAGCATCAGGGGGGAAAGAAAAAAAAAGGCACAAAATGTGAAGCTGTTCCCCATCCCCTCTCTGTGTGAGTCCCCAATCCCTGTGATGGCCCCAGTCAGGAGGAAACCTTTCCTCAGCAGTGTCACAACAAGGAGCTCTGCTGAGCTGTGTCTATCCTTCACTTTGTGAGGGAGGAAAAGGGGCTGGGATTTGCCTGAGAGGAACATCCATCCCTGCTGCAGGCACACAGAAAGAACTGAACAGCTAAAAGCCTCCGAAACACTCATTAAATGGGGATAAGGAAGGAAAAACATTCCCAGAGGAGGTGTCAAATTGCTCCCTGAAGGTTCCCACTCAGGGCAATGCAAAGAAGCCGTGAGTGGATGAGAAGTTGCACCAAGAGTGGAAATTCTAAAATAAAGTTTGGAGTATCCAGGTGAAAGTTCTCCTGGTGGAAGGTGCCCTGACCATGGTGGGAGGCTGGAAATAAATGATCTTTAAGGTCTTTTCCTCATTTCCAGTGTTGAATTTTGTGTTTCTGTAATAAGGATTTGAGATCTCTTGGTGCTGGCACTGCTGATGCCCCTCGAGGGCAGTGTCCAGTTTGGGGGTCACCCAGGAGTGTCCAGGGCTGGGTCCCTCCTGACAGGAAAGACCTGGAGGGGCTGGAGAGGGTCCAGAGAAGGGGAAAAGGAGCTGGGAAGGGTCTGGAGAACCAGGAGGGGCTGAGGGAGCTGGGCAGGGTCTGGAGAACCAGGAGGGGCTGAGGGAACTGGGAAGGGCCTGGAGAACCAGGAGGGGCTGAGGGAGCTGGGAAGGGCCTGGAGAACCAGGAGGGGCTGAGGGAGCTGGGCAGCGGCTGAGCCTGGAGCAAAGGAGGCTCAGGGGCCCTTGTGGCTCTGCACAAGTCCCTGCCAGGAGGGCACAGCCGGGAACAGGGACAGGAGCAGAGGGAACGGCCTCAGGCTGAGGCAGGGCAGCTCAGGGTGGGCACAGCAGGAATTTCCCCATGGAAAGGGTGGTCAGGCCTTGGCAGGGGCTGCCCAGGAGTGCCCATCCCTGGAGGTGTCCAAGGAACCCCTGGATGTGGCACTCAGGGCTCTGGGCTGGGGACAAGGTGGGAATTGGGCACAGCTGGGCCTGGGTGACCTTGGAGGGCTTTTCCCACCTCAGTGATCCTGGGAATTCGTGATCTCCTGATCTGAGCCTCATCCTTCTCACCAGAGGCCCCATCTCCCAGCCCCAGAGAGCAGGAAGAGGTTCCCTACACCACAGAAGCAAGAATTCCACTAACTAAGTGATATTTTCCCACCCTTTGAAGGGAATCTCTCACAATGCAAGACCTGA
This sequence comes from Melospiza georgiana, assembly GCF_028018845.1. NCBI lineage: Eukaryota > Metazoa > Chordata > Aves > Passeriformes > Passerellidae > Melospiza > Melospiza georgiana. Next base: position 2,042,590 of record NC_080433.1, read on the forward strand.
TGAAATCTGGAGGGTTCTTTTCAAGGACCTTTAAGTTTCCCGTGCACTTTACAGCACTTCAGATATTTTTTTTTAATTTACCCTGATCCCATGCACATTACTCAGACTCAAACACAAACTTTAGGCAGTCAACACTCCAAGTTCCCTCTCCCAGCTTGAGTCAGCCTTATTGATTTCTCTGAAATCAAGTATTTTAGGTTTGATTCAGAAAGTCAAAGGCATCAGCTCTCATTATTTAGCAGTATTTGTGCCACAGGGGGACTTGACATTTTCTATCTACTTCACTAATAATAAGCAACCCTTAGACTTTAAAATACCACAGATTTTTCTTAACCTATTTGGTGTGATATAGCATAGCTTAAATGTAACAAACTCATCTAATTTTCACACTCCTTTTGCTTCCCAAGACCAACAGTCCCTGTATTATCAAGTATTAATTTTATAGTGTGCAATTACAAGATATTACAGCACATTTAAAAATAAAATTAGATTATTATTATTATTATTATTATTATTATTATTATTATTATTATTATTATTAATACCTTAGAGATGTAAAAGGGGTTATTGGTGAGATATGCAAGGGTTCTGAATTTTAGACCAATTTACTGGTGTAGTTTTTAACACCAGCAGTACTCGATGCTCAAAGACCAAAGGATTTTAATGTCCCGTGACAACTCTGCTGTCCCCTCACAATATTTTCAAAATAAACAGGATTTAAATTCTACATCCAGCACCTTTCATCTTGACACATCTTGATATGGACAGCAGCTTGGCAGGATCATTCCCATAAAACATCCCTGCCATACTCATGCCCCTGGGTGGGTGCACTTGTCCTGCACCTTGGGCACTTCCATTCCAAGGACAGGGAATTCCTGAAATCTGACATTTGACTGGAGAGGGACATTCTGATATCAACAGACAGCAAAAGTCCATCACCACCCTCCCCAGTTAGTCCCTAAAGGATTTTCTAATTTAATAGCAGAGCAATCACTCTTTTATTTGCATTAAAGTAACTGGAAAGAAAAAGAAACAGTTAATTCCAAATCTGCTGTCAAGCCTACTGCTTTCAGTGATGGAGATTGTAGAAATGAACAGAAATACTTCATTTTACATGAAAAGATCAAACTACTGCTGCTCTCTTTCCCTTGCCCCAAACAATCCCAAAAAGCAAGAGGCACAAAACTTTGCACACACAGGGCACTAAACTTTCATTTAGAAGTCGCTGCAAGCATCCCAAACAATGTCAGCAGCGGCAAATTGGGAATTTTGCTTTTCCTTTTTGTTTTCCTCTTTCTCTGCAGACTCTGAACCCCAAGGCAGTGATCAGGACACCACTGGCACAGCCCTGTCCTGCCCACCTGGCAGAGGGGAGATCCCTCCCGTTCATTCTTTACATCCCAAACAATGCCAGCAGTGGCAAATTGGGAATTTTGCTTTTCCTTCTTCCCTTATTCCCCCCTCTATGTTTTTCTCTCCAGACTCTGAACCCCAGGGCATTGACACCACTGGGGCACTCCAGTCCTTCCCACCTGGCAGAGGGGAGATCCCTCCCTTCATTCTTTGCATCCCAAACAATGCCAGCAGCAGCAATTTGGGAATTTTGCTTTTCCTTTTTGTTTTCCTCTTTCTCTGCAGACTCTGAACCCCAAGGCAGTGATCAGGACACCACTGGCACAGCCCTGTCCTGCCCACCTGGCAGAGGGGATCCCAGGGGTGCCAGGATAATTCCTCTCCCCACTCCTCCTTCCCAAGGTCACGTCCTGGTGGGAAGTGACTTTTCCTTCCGAATCAGCGAGCACTTGGCTTTCTCCTCCATCCTCCAAGCCCTTTAATTGCTGCTTGATCCTAATGAGCTGTGGCTGATGGTAATAAATGGAAACCCCCCTGGCCTCAATATCCAGCATCCCGGCACTGCTCAGCTGCCTTTGCCTCAGCACCACCATCCATCTATCCATCCATCCATCCATCCATCCCCTCCATCTCCCACCCTTCCCATTCCTCCCCCTCCAGCCTGGAGACTGCAGACATCTGTTCCTCAATTGTCTGGTAATAAACACACTCTATAAAGCATATGTAAAATGATTATTACCCCGAGGAGCCAAGTGCCTTTCAAATGCCAGCTGAAACAAATAAACATTAAGAAGAAAAAAAAAAAAAAAAAAAAAAAAAGACATCAGAAAAAAAAAAATCCCCACCAAACAAATGGTACGACAGACATCGCTCAGGCTGTTCCATGTTCCAGAAGGAAGGGTGTGGGGATTGCTCCTGTGATTCCTTCTTCCAAAGGGAGATGTTATTCCTCAGCCCAGTAACTCCAGCAAAGGATGAAGGAAGCAACTGGGCTCCTTTGATAACTTTTATACTTTGGCACCTCCCATGAAATGTAATTAAGGCAAATCAGAGGTGGGTTCTGCCTCCATTTCTAAGTGCAATTAGTTTCCAGGTGTAGTTAGGAAAGGCTATTCCCAGGAATCATCTCCTCTAGAACACCCACTTGTCTCTCAGAAATCCACTCTTCCTTTATTCTGTCTATGGTGGTGTCATTAAGTGCTGCTAATTAATCTGGGCCTTGGTGTGTCTCAGCTGTCCTTGTGGAAATCAGGGACCCACATCCTGAACAGCACAAATCTCATTTCCCAACTCTGGCTCCCTGCTCTAAAGGAATTCAAAGGCAAGGAAAGCTTTGAAAACCATTTTTAGGTATTTTTCCTTACACTGCCCATGGTTTTAATTACTGGGATCGATTACTGGGAATGGATTCATTTGCACCCGGCCCAAAGTTTGACCCTGTGTTCTTCAAAAGGATCTGGAGCCAAGTTCCACCCTCAGTTTGTAAATAAAAAAGGATGAAAAAGTGGCTTTCTAAGCAGCAAATCTGTCCCAGTGCTCGTGCACCTGTGATGTGATCAGCACTGACACCTCTCATAGCAGGAGCACAAAAGAGAGAATTTCCCTCTGGTGAGTGTGAATGCTCTGCTTCAACTCTCCCTCAGCATTCCAGGGCTGGATTTTATTTTAAATCCATCACTTGATGTGATGCTCAGGCTTTAAATCAGCACACCAGGGTCTGGTTTCTCAGGGAGCCAGTTTGTTTAATACTTTCAGAAGCACTCAGCTGCCCCATGAAATCAGAGAGTCCATGCAGTGCTGAAGCTCCTCTGGCAATGTATTTATGGGGCTTTAATAAAAACAAGGGGGGGAAAAAACCATTGTAAATAAAATATTGATCATTTGAATTCAAACCAGATCCATTTCAAGCATGTACAGGGGGCAGGGATAAAAGATGAGGTGGGCAGGTCATAAAGAGCCTCAAAAAGGAGAATAAAACAGGTGGAAACTTCACAGCTCTGCAGGAACTACCTCCAGGAGAGCTGGACATTTAAAACAGGAATATCTGGAATAGAGCAACAAGGATCTAACCAAGAGATGGTGATTTTATGATTCCACATGCCAGAAGTCACTGCCGGCACCAATATTTGAGCAAATTCACCCTACTGAGCATTTCAGCTCCAGGAGTCAATGCAGGCACCAATATTTGAGCAAATTCACCCTACTGAGCATTTCAGCTCCAGGAGTCACTGCAGGCACCAATATTTGAGCAAATTCACCCTACTGAGCATTTCAGCTCCAGAAGTCACTACAAGCACAAAAATATTTGAGCAAATTCACCCTACTGAGCATTTCAGCTGCTGGTGGGACAGGCCATGGCTATCCCATCAGGAACAGAATTCTTTAGGGAATTATTGTCAGGTTAAAAAATCCTGTGATCACCGCAGATTCTCTCCACCCCATTCATCACGATTTAAATCTCTCAGCACATTAAACCTTAAAATGAATAAAACCACATTCAAATGGGTTTTAGCCCCAAACTCTCCCACCCCACAGGGAGGAAAGGGCAAACTGGGTCATGCCATGTTTTCCTGAGGTTATTGATGAAATCCTCAACGCAAGGGAGTGAAGATGTTGCAGGTGCTTGGCATGGAAAATCCACTGTACACAGCTACCTTCATCTCCATGCAATTATTTTTTATGAGGCAAATGATTCCTCCTGCCTGACTTGCAGGCTGGGAATGCAAAGTGAAGTGTTTGGGAGAAGTGCTATTTAAAGCAGAGCGCTCGTGTTTCACTCAGATGGGAGGGAAAAAAAAAAGGGGAGGGCGAAAATAAAGCAGGAAGGCAAAGAGAAAGAATTTCAATCAATGGGAAAGATCTCATCAATAAAAATAAGGGCATCACCACTCTCTGGGCTTGCAAGATGTCTGTAAATTCATTAATGATTTAGAAATTGAAGTCCACAACATCATAGTCACACCTTGAAGCACTGAATTTCACAGTCACACCTTGAAGAACATTAAACTTCAGTTGTCCATCTTTTCCCTCCATAAAATACTATAAATTATCCTGTAGCAGTTTCATTTTTAGCACATTTCTTCAGTTTAAGAGACAGAGGTGGAAATGAAATGTGCTTATGGAATTCTCCACTTTGTCATGGGCACGTAGCAAGGAATAAACTCTTTTTTTCCAAGGCAAGATCTTGCACACCATAACACATTTCAGGATGTTCTCAAGATTATTCCAATCCCTGCTGTTTTAACACCAGAAATTTTGATTTGGAGACATTTATGCGTTTTCCAAATGGGTTTTAAAGTCCTGAGAAGTCACAAATAAGCCAAGCTCTCAGCCACAGAGGTGTCAGGAGGAGATTCCTTTCTCTGGGATCAGATTCCAATATTTTTTTTTTTATTATTTTGTGACTTTTTGGGTTTAGCATTGCAGAGAAGCCCCTGTTGAGTGACTCAGGACAGTGAATTCACACAAACACAGGCAAGGAGGGAAATGCTCTCCAAAGGTGATGGGGAGAAAGGAAAACCTCCCAGGAAAAAAGAGGTGGGAGGTTGGTTGGCATGAACCAATCCAAACTTTGTATTATTGAATTTCCACAAAACCAACAGGACAAACTGTTAGAAAAGCAGCAAAATTCAGGTATCAGAGGTGAATGATACAGTGAGGTTTATTCAAGGTTTGCTCTGTTTAAAGCTCCAGCTGTGACAATTTTGGTAATCACAGGCCCACTGTGGATCAGGAATTAATTTGCAGTCCCCAGCCCACAATGAACTCACCTTGCAGCTCCTCTGACTTTTTAATGAGCACAGAGAACAGCGAGAAACAATTTGTGGCAGGTTGCAAATAAACTTCCCCCAGCTTAGGTCAATAAATGACACTGGTTGGTGACACAGGGTCACCCAGACAGGAAATCCCAGCTGACAGCACAGCTCAGTCAGAAAAAGATTTAAAGATTAAAAATATTTATTTTTCTTTAAAGGAAATATTTTAAAATATTTAGATATGAAATAAATATTTTAGAAATATTAACTATTTCTAAAATATTTAAGTTATTAATAGCAATGATTCAACATTTGAATATTTAAAAAATAATAAAATTAACAAATTATTTTAGAAAATGTTTAATATTAAATATTTCTAAAATATTTAAATTATTAATAGTCATAATTAAATATGTAAATATTCTAGAAAATAATTAATAATAAAATTAACAAATTAATTTTGGAAAAATTTTAATATTTAAAGATTTTGGAAATATTGAATATTTCTAAAATACTTAAATAATAATAATATTTAAATATTTAAAATTTTCAGGAAAAGAATGTTAATAAAATTTAACAAATTAATTTTAGAAATACATTTAATATTAAATATTGAATATTTCTAAAAAATTTAAATAATTAATAGTCCTAATTAAATATTTCAGAAAAATAATAATAGAATTGATGAATTAATTTTAGAAAAATACTTAATATTAAATATTTTTGAAATATTAAATATTTGAAAATATTTAAATAATTAATAGTCATAAGCAATTACTTAAATATTAATAAAATTAACATATTATTTTAGAAAATATTTAATATTAAATATTTAAATATTTTAGAAAAAAAATATCTTTTTACACACAACAACTTCACAACACCAACAACCTCAGAGCAGCCCCTTTGCTCTGGGATCTGAGAACCGGAATGTGCCCAACATCCCCACAAATCAAAGATTTAATTCTAGTTATTCTAAAGTTTTGCAGCTGTAGAAATGTGCAGAAAGGCAGATTTTACCTGAGCAGGGGGTGAAAGATGATGGTGATGTTCCTGGCTCCTGGTTTGCACACAAACTTGGACCCACCACCTTCAATTAAGTTATCATCTGGTCCTCCTGCAAAATAAGGTGGCACAAGTTGTCTAACAGATCTCGACATCCCTTGATTTTCAGAGAGTAAGTGCTAATTAAACATTTAGCAAGCGATAATTAAACAGGAATTAAATGCCTATTTCCTGCTGAAAGATCAGTAATTAACACCAGGCTTTGCTCTCTGCGCCCTCCCAGTGCAGGTGGGCTTGGAGGTGACTTTGGGCTCCTCATTCCAGAGGAACTGGGACATTTTTGGCACAAAACTCACCAAATCCAGGTCCTGCACCTCAGGCGCGAGGCTCAGGTGTGTTTTGAAGCCCACAGGGATGGGAAAGTCTCAGCATTTTTTGCTGGTTTGTGACCCCGAGATGTGTCAGAAAGTCTCTTTTCCCAGCCGGAGTGCTTGAAGAAGGAATCAGAGCTCTTCATTTCTCAGCCTCAAGGTTGTTCATTGTTTCTTATCTATAAAATTCTTTCTCCTGTCCAGCTGAGGTCCGTCCAGCAGGACAGACAGAGGCACTCTATCTGCCTCAGGGGTGGTGTTACCTTTTTATACTAAAAACTTACAATACAATATTTACCATAACTTCCCAATCCCTATCACCTGTGTTAGACAGTGAGCTTCTACCCTAAACCAATCCAAAAGTGCCAACATCACCCAGAAGATGGAGGCCAAGAAGAAGAAGGAGAAAGACTGGACATGCCCAGTTCCCTCCATCTTGCCCCCTGAACCCCCATGCTAAAAACCCCAAAATCTGCTTTTTCACCCTGTGAGAACTTCACTAATATTCTACTTAATTTGTCATGGCTTGCAGATCTTCATCTGAGGTTGGTCATTTGCTCCATGGGTCATAATCCAAACCACACGGGCATCGTGGGCTCTGTGCCAGGGTCTGTGAGGCTGCCCAGGACAGCCAGAGGGATGTCCTGGATTCCCACAGGAAAGGGTCTGGAGAGCAGCAATTCCCAGAATTTTCCTGCTCCTCTGACTTGGGGATGGCACAGTTCCAGCCTTGGTTGGGGTGCCAGTGACATTTTAACCCATTTATTGTATTTAACTCTCCCAGGAGTTCATTCCTGAGAGGAATGGTGGATTTGTCCTCACAAACAAGCTGTGGGTCTGCTGGTGGATAAAACCAGCACTGGGAGATAAAAGAAATAATGGGAAGGATTCCACTGATTGACGAATGGAAAAATATATTTGTTTTTGCAAATAAACTTTAGGTTTGCTGATAAACAAAATTAGACATTGAGAGATGAAAGAAACAATGGGAAAGAAAACCACCTAAATTCCATAAGAATTAAAAATCAAAAGGGAGGTTTGTACATTAGAGGGAAATCTTTGGTATCAAGGGTATCAGGGAGTCTCTACCTCTCAAGTACCTCAGAAATGGGGAAAGAGAGAGGGAAATGCTGCTGGGAAACTGGGATAAAAAGGAAGCTGCGTCCTCCAAAAATCTGAGAGATCCCAGGGGAATGCCCCATGGCCTCCCCCTTTATTCCAATAAAGTAAAAAGGACTCCTCTGTCTCCTTTTTGGACATAAACCTCTGGTGTTTGTGGATTAATTTTCCTAACAATTCCCAACTCTGAGTCCTGTCATTCCTACCTGGAGCTTTCCCTTCTCCGAGTTCCACCTGGGTACAAACGGGCTCTAAGCTACAGGAAAAATAAATTTACAGAATTTGGCAGAAAAGCACAACTCTGATGGAGGGAACATCATTTACACACCACAGGCTCCAGGGTTTGGAAGGGCAATAAAACCTGAGCAGTGTCACTGTGTCACTCCTAAATTACTCCCACAGACACCAAAGTACCTTAAATTTGGATATTGGGAGAGAAAAGAGAGGGGAGGGAAAATATCAACTTCCTTAAAGCTCTGCATGTCCTGATAGCAACAAAGTCCACATGGAACCATTCCTGAAGAAAATATTTTTAGGACAACAGGCCAGACACCCCACACATAAACAAATCATCATGGAGTGGTTGGGGTTGGAAGGGACCTCAAAGCCCATCCAGTTCCAATCCCATGGGGACACCTTCCCCTATTCCAGGGTGCTCCAAGCCCCATCCAACCTGGCCTTGGACACTCCAGGGATCCAGGAACAGCCACAGCTGCTCTGGGAATTCCATTCCAAGGCCTCCCCAAAAAGGAACTTGGGCAAAGTTTGAATATCCCAGGTATTAGCAAGCCCTTTCCATATGAAATCTTCTTAAAGATTGATAATAAATAATAAATACAGAAGCCAATCACATTTTTGGGACAGCTTTAGAGGCAGGGAAATGACAAAGTTTTGAAATCAAAACTACTTTAGGAGGTCATTGAAAGTTTTGACCCTGACATCCTTTGCCTCCAAAGGATTTCTCCAAATGGGAAAGAGGAGCAACTCAACCGATGAGAAATTGTCACTGTCATATTTTCTGGAAAAATCCCCTTGCTCAGGATCCTTCTCCTGGGAAGCTGAGAAGCCTCAGAGAAAAAGCAAAACAATATTATCTCATTTGCTTCTCCTGTGTTTTGCTGCTTTGGAATGTGGTTGGAGATTGTTTATCCAACAGGTGATTGTTTCATTGGTTTCATGTGAATTGTTTTGACTTAATGACCAATCAGTGCCAAGCTGTGTGGGGCTCTGGAAAGAGTAACAAGTTTTCATTATTATCTTTTAGTCTTCTGTCTGTATCCTTTCTGTATCTTTAGCATAGTTTAGTTTAGTATTCTTTAATATAACATAGTATAATAAAATAATAAGTTAGCCTTCTGAGAATATGCAGTCAGATTCATCATTCCTCCCCTCATCTGGGAACCCCACAAATACAGGAGAGGAACTGACCCCAACCTTCTTTTCCAAGGGAATTTTATGTGCTTTAGAACGATCAATCTACAGAAAAAGCTCTTTGGTGACTGAATTTATTTGACCCTTCTGCAGCAATGTGAAAGGACCAAGCAGATCACCCAAACCAGCATTTCATACCCCTCTAGGTCAGGAGTGTTTCCTACAAGAATTCCCATGGATTCAAAGATGGGAGAGTAAAAGCTCCAGCTCTGGATTGCCCATGGAGTGGGAAATCCTGGGAAACTGGAAATCTGCAGTCACAACATTTCCAGAGCTGACTCAGCTCCTCGAGTGAACCCTGAGCTCACAGAGCTTCCTCGTAAATCCTACCCAACATATGGACTTGGGAAGAAGCACAAAGCGACTGAAAACAGAGTTCTTGAAACTTTCCCGATGGTATTTAGAAAGAGGCAGCTCTAAAAAAAAAAAAAAAAAAAAAAAAATCCATGGATTTCAGCTGGGCAGCTTCAAGAGTGAACTCTCCCAACGTGGCAGTTTAATCGGGGAAGAAAAGAGGCGTCGAGTTCAAGGAAAGGAAAATTATTCACTTCCCCTGTTAATGTCAGATCCTGCAATTTCCAGTGGGCTCTGTGTCTGAACAGAATTATTGAAGGAGCCAGCCAAGCATGAGCTGCTGAGGCAGGGATGAGGAGATGCAGGCTCCAATTAAGAGAGGGGTGTTATTCTTGTTCCATCAAGTCACCCTGCACTAATCAATATTATTGACTGGGACGAACTCCACGGCGAGGAGTAAAACAATCTGTCTGATCTGCTGGGCCAGATGATGATGGATTTGAGGAGAACAGAACCCTGGCACTGAGAGAAAAATGTGCTTTTACATCTCCTTGGCTCTCAGCCTTCCTTTCGTAATCGTGGGTGCTCTGCAGGTAGGTGCAGGACACAGCGGGGAGGGATTTTGCTTGTATTTAAATATTTTACCCCCCAAAAAAGATGGTGAGGGGTAAATCTTATTCCTGGTGATGCTTTGGACATCCCAACTACACAGCAGTGCAGCTTTAATGCCATTGCCCTCCCATCTCCACTGCTCTAAACGCTGGAGGTTTGTTATGGAAAATCTGGGGAGTGAAGGATTCCTCTCCCTGTGAATTGGAGATCTCCACAGGCGATTCCTCTGACTGTATCAAGGTCTGGAATGTGTTAATTACATGGACCAGCCATGATTCCTCCACTGCAGCCAATTCCCTGTGCTGGAGAGCCACCAACATCTCCATAAAATACGCCAGGAACATTCCTCCATCCTGACTGATTCCACCAAGAGCTTCTCCTGCAGGGAGGTGAAGGATTGTTCATCCAAACAGCCCAAAACTGGCAGCTCTGGAGAAAACAGGGAGCAGAGAATCCCACAATGGTTTGGGTGGGAAGGGACCTTAAAGATTACCCAGTCCCCCCCCTTCATGGGCAGGGACACCTCCCATGGCTGCAGAAGGTCCCTGAGGTGTGGGACAGAGCCCAGAGGAACCCATGGAGCTGCTCCAGGGCTGGAGCCAGGCTGGGAGAGCTGGGAATGTTCCCCTGGAGCAGGGAAGGCTCCAGGGAGAGCTCCCAGCACATTGCAGGGCCTGCAGGGGCTCCAGCAGAGCTGCAGAGGGACTGGGGACAAGGCCTGCAGGGACAGCACACAGGGAATGGCTCCCACTGCCAGAGGGCAGCCATGGGTGGCATCTTGGCAATGAGGAATTCCTGCCTGGGCTGGCATTGCCAGAGCAGCTGGGGCTGCCCCTGATCCCTGCAATGCCCAAGGCCAGGCTGGAGCAGCCTGGGATGGTGGCATTGGAATGGGATGGGCTTGAAGGGCCCTTCCCACCCAAACCATTCTGGGATTTGGGACACTCAGAATCCATCCCCAGGGATTTTTATGGAAGTTGGGGATGGAGAAGGGAAGGGAGACCCTTCCTGGAGTGCTGAGATTGCCAGTGAAGCCCCCAGATCCCAAAATCCCTTCCTAGAGAGGAGTCGGGGTGGGGATGGATCCAATGGCAGGCTGGGAGAGCTGGGAATGGAGGGAATTCCCTGGAGAGGGAGCCTGGGGTGGGATTTTGGGAAGGGATTCCCAGAGCAGCTGGGGCTGCCCCTGATCCCTGCAATGGCCAAGGTTGGACACTGGGGCTGGAGCAGCCTGGGACAGGGGGAGGTGTCCCTGCCATGCCAGGGGTGGCACTGGATGGGCTTTGAGGTCCCTTCCAACCCAAACCATTCCATAATTCCACGAGGAATGGAAATAATGCCTTTTTTTCTCTCCTTATCAATGACCAAGAGATCCAATACACGATGAACCTTAGATTCAGTTTGGAGCCTCCCAAACCAGAGCTGAGCTGGCAAATTCTGCACTGCCAGTGTGCCCAAAAACCATCCCAAACTTCCCCATCTCTCTGGCAGCACCATTGTTGTAGCAGTTTCCTCTCAGGGCAAAGTTTGCTGGTTTAATCTGCCCAGTAATAAATTATGAGGAACAAAAGAAAAACAAGGCAAACTTGGAGATGAAGTGAAATTTGTCACAGAGTTAATGACACCCTCCTGCCGTGCTGGCAATGAAGTGTGCCCACCTGAATGTCACTGCCAGTGGTGACAGAGACAGGGCCATTAGTGACAGAGCTCGGTGTGTCTGAAATGGAGCCTAAAATGTCAGGCTTCAACATGAAAAAGGAGACGAGCAGGGAAACTGGAATCTCTGCAGGTGCTGAAAGTCAGAGCAAACATTAGGAGAGCTTCAGTTTTCCGTTCTGCTGGGTACGTTCAAATTTAAATGTTTGCATGGAAATCTTCCATGTTTACAGAAAATGTCAGAGAATCTCAGGATGGTTTGGGTGGGAAGGGAACTTAAGGATCACCCAGTGCTGTGGTGGGGACTCTCCCAGAGCCCCTGCAGGCCCTGCAATGTGCTGGGAGCTCTCCCTGGATCATTCCCTTCTCCAGGGGAACATTCCCAGCTCTCCCAGCCTGGCTCCAGAGCAGAGGGAGGGGTGGAATTGGAAGATCTTTAAAGTCCATTGCAACCCAAACGATTTTGGGATTCTTTCCTCTCACTCTTCCAACGTGCCAAGGAGGAATCACATATTTCTCTTTGTATTCATCTGTTCCTTGAAAGACCTGAGCACATCAGAGAAGAGGCAGCTCAGCCCCTTGAAAGATTTGCTGTGCAGGTTTTAAAATTCATTGCAAGTAATGAAGTAACTTTTTAACACCGTCCTGAGAAAAGCTCTCTCTGTCTCTCACACAAGAGCTAAAAAAGGGCGAGATTTCCTATGCTGTCACCTCAGGAGCCATCAGACATTACCTCATTGTTTCAGAGTTTTATCTGCCTAAATGAGTTTTATCTCCCTAAATGAGTTTTATCCTCAGTCCTGCCACGTTTTCAATCCTACCAGTCACTAAAACTCTTCAGACACAGAGGTATTTGCCTGGTAAGTAAATCCCTTTCCAAAACATCCAAGAAATATTCATTTGGGATGAATGGAAACAGCAATATGCCAAAATCATGAGGTGCACAGGGAATCTCCAGCTCCCTTCCCACCCCTGTGTCAGAGATCAGCTTCACTGATCTCTCTGCAATCCACCTAAACAGGTTCCAGGCATGGAATGAAGAATTCCCAGCCTCCCCTCCATGACCACAGCACCTTTCCTAGGGAGCTACTCCATGTGAATAAATCCAGGCAGAACAGAGGAATAAAGAAGAATAAAGGAAGAAAAGAGGCTTTGAAGCAACAATTGAGCAATCAATACATCCAGTTCCCGTGGCACCGTGCTTCCCAAAAGTTCTTGATTGTGTGGGAATCAACACCACCACAGTTACTGCATGCACATCATCTTCAAGGCATGGAAATTCAAATTTCGTTCAGTGTGAAGGGAGGAAAGCTAAAGATGCCCAGAGAGAGCAAAGCAGGTGATCATGAAACAGCTCAGCAGAGCGAAGGGATTCATCTGTGAACAGCAACTGTAGAGTTTTATAATGGAAATCTCCTGAGTTTTTACATTTCTGTATGTTAGACCACCCAAATAAATCTCAGAATGATCTGGATTGGAAGTTCCAAAAGTTTCAAACCCCCATCCATGGCAGGGACACCTCCCACTGTCCCAGGGTGCCCAGAGCTCCATCCAGCCTGGCCTTGGGCCCTTCCAGTGGCATTTTGGGGATTATTTCAGGCATGTTTTTCTGTCTCTTCTTCTCTAATGATGATTTTTGTTCCCTCTCCAGCCCCAAAGTGGCAGTGAGTGACCCCTGCTCTGAGCAGCACGTGGGGCTCCCATTGCCTCTCCAGGAATAGGAACTGAGATGCACCAGATAACAAAATCCACCTTATCAGGACAGACAAGAATGAGCTCCAGCCAATCCTTGATTACTTCCTTGCTTGAGGGGAGATGCAATTTAGCAGAGGTCTGTGAAAGAGGAAAGATTGCATTTCTTGTTTGCTTCTCTTAATCACCCGCTCTTCTTTTAATCATGGCAAGTGGGAACTTCTACAACGGACCACGGGGAATAAGGGGCTGATGGTTACAAACACGCTGCACCCACGTTTTCATAAAATCATCAGAGATCAGAGTGACATGGAACTCTAGAAGAGCCGAAATTGCTGGGAATTAGGTGGTAACTACTTGTAAAGCACTGGCTGCTGTCAGACCTGGGGCTGGAAGGGAGCTGGGAGGTGATTCAGTGACTCCCAGAGCTGCTCCAGCTCCCAGTGCCGTGTCACCAGCCTGAAAGGGACACAGGGGACACCAAAGTGGCACCCCCTAAAGCCACAGCACGCCCTGCTGACCTCTCTCCACTCACTATGGAAACTAAGCTCACCCTGGAGGTTACGGAATTCATCCCATTTCAGTGTTTCCATCAGGGATAAATTGTCACCGACACGTTTGATTAAAAATCCTTTTGCTAGGATTTTTCCTCCTGAGAAGCTGAGAGGCCTCAGAAATGAATTGATTATCTGCTGCTGTGGAATGCAACAGGTGCATCTGTGATTGGTCTCATATGGTGGTTTTTAATTAATGGCCAATCACAGTCAGCTGGCTCGGACTCTGTCAGTGACAAGATTTTATTATCATTCCATTCCTTTCTATTCTTAGCTAGCTTTCTGATGAAATCCATTCTTCTTTTAGTATAGTTTTAATATATCATTTTATTTTAATATAATATATATCATAAAATAATAAATCAGCCTTCAGAAACATGGAGTCAGATTCTCATCTCTTCTCTCATCCTGGAACCCCTGTGAACACCACCACAATAAATTCCCAGCCATATACCTAGTGATATTCCCATATTCCCAGTGATAAATTCTCCCCAAAGCAGTGTTTGGGGTGATGCTCCCCAGAGTGGGAGTTTCCAACCTAAAATCTTTCAGTGAAACATTAAAGATGTAGGGCAGAAATTAAGGGATGGTCAAATCAAGTAAAGTGTAATGGCTGAAGCTTCACAAATCCTTTAGAGGTATAAAAATGGGAAAGAAGGAGGGGAAAGGGATTGGAATGAGATGTTCCAGGGCTGGAGCCAGGCTGGGAGAGCTGAGAATGTTCCCCTGGAGCAGGAAAGGCTCCAGGGAGAGCTCCCAGCACATTGCAGGGCCTGCAGGGGCTCCAGCAGAGCTGCAGAGGGACTGGGGACAAGGCCTGCAGGGACAGCACCCAGGGAATGGCTCCCACTGCCAGAGGGCAGCCATGGGTGGCATCTTGGCAATGAGCAATTCCTGCCTGGGCTGGCATTGCCAGAGCAGCTGGGGCTGCCCCTGATCCCTGCAGTGCCCAAGGCCAGGCTGGAGCAGCCTGGGATGGTGGCATTGGAATGGGATGGGCTTGAAGGGCCCTTCCCACCCAAACCATTCTGGGATTTGGGACACTCAGAATCCATCCCCTGGGATTTTTATGGAAGTTGGGGATGGAGAAGGGAAGGGAGACCCTTCCTGGAGTGCTGAGATTGCCAGTGAAGCCCCCAGACCCCAAAATCCCTTCCTAGAGAGGAGTCGGGGCGGGGATGGATCCAATGGCAGGCTGGGAGAGCTGGGAATGGAGGGAATTCCCTGGAGAGGGAGCCTGGGGTGGGATTTTGGGAAGGGATTCCCAGAGCAGCTGGGGCTGCCCCTGATCCCTGCAATGGCCAAGGTTGGGCACTGGGGCTGGAGCAGCCTGGGACAGGGGGAGGTGTCCCTGCCATGATAGGGGTGGCACTGGAGGGGCTTTGAGGTCCCTTCCCACCCAAACCCATTCCATAATTCCATGAGGAGTGGAAATAATGCCTTTTTTCTCTCCTTATCAATGAGATCTAGGAAGAAATGAATAAAAGATCCAAGGTCCCTTCTCACCCAAACCACTCAGGGATTCTGAGCAGAGCTGGAGTTGCTGTTCAGGTTTGCAGATCAAGCCCAAACCTGCTTCAAGCCTGAAGGAAAAGTGATTTCCCAGAGCAGGAGAGGCAGGTCTGGATTGCAGCCACAGGACTGATGTGGCCTCTCTGACCCTGATCAGGTTTCTGCATTTCAGTTCCCCAAAAGGGGAATTGAGATTGTGGCTCCAACTTTTCCCCTGGCAAAGCTGTTCTGAGAAATATCACAGAAAAGGCTCCCAACATTTTATTCACTGCTTTAAATTCATGCTTTGACTTCAGCTTCCCATTAAACCGACAACAATGTCCCAAACTGACCAACAACTCCAAAATCCTGCCTGAAACAGCTTTTCCCTGTGGCACATCCCAGGATTTGGTGCCTGATTTGGATGCAGCCCCCCAGCCCCTGCTCTGCCATATTGCTGATGTTCCCAATCCCTCCCTGCTCCCCTATCCTGCCTTGTCTGAGATCCAACACCATATGCATTTAAATAAGTTGCTCTTTAATGTTTCAAAACCTGATTTATTAGTTGCTCACACTCCATCTGCCTTGAAAAACGGCGCCGTGCCTCGGCTTTCACAGCCTGCACAAAAGGTTGGGGTTCAATTCCAGGCTCCTTTATCATTTGATCACCGTGTCAGCCACATATGTAAAGTCTCCTTCCAGCTACAGAAATTGTTTAAAATGCATATTTCTCCTCTTTTGCTTGTTGTGATTTCTTTTTTTTTTTTATTTCTTCCCCTTCTCTCCCCCAGGCCACGCGACTGAGCAGCAGGCACTTTGATTAATGGATTTGTCAACTTGCATATTTAGGATTTTGTTGGTTTGCCTAAAACTCCCCGTGTACAAATGTGAGCTGTTCCAAAGCATGGCTGCAGCAGAATTCCTTATCCCGAGCTGGAAAAAGCACTTGGAGCTAATGAGCTGTGATTACTCACACCCTGCATCCCCTTCTCCACTATTCTCTACTCAGAGCTTTCTCCCTTTATCTTATCTCCCGTAGCAGCAAATGGCTCCTACCTGAATTTTTTATATTCCTGACATGTTTTCTATTCAGTTTTAATGTCAGAAAGGAAAAAAAAAAAACCAAAAAATCACCATGAGGTAACAAAAAGCAAGTGAAATAAAGTAAGATATTTCCTGACACAGTGTCATTTGCTGGTTTATTTTCTTACAAGCCATTTAACTCTAAAATCCCCATTTCATCTTCCTTCTTTTTTTTTTTTTTGGTTTTTTTTTTTGGTTTTTTTTTTTTTGTTTGTTTTTAAATATTTAGAAGCTCCAGGACACTTTAGACAAAGGAATTGGCTGGAATTACAGAAGGACAAAATTATTTGGGTGGGAAGGGACCTTAAGGATTGTCCAGTTTCAATGGACAGGGACACCTCCCCCTGTCCCAGGCTGCTCCAATCCAACCTTGGCCATTGCAGGGATCAGGGGCAGCCCCAGCTGCTCTGGGAATGCCAGCCCAGGCAGGAATTCCTCATTGCCAAGATGCCACCCATGGCTGCCCTCTGGCAGTGGGAGCCATTCCCTGGGTGCTGTCCCTCCATCCCTTATCCAGGTGACAAATAAAATGTTGTACAGTCTTCTGGAAGAGGCAGACACAGAATGATGGAATTATTAAGGCTGGAAAAGATCTCTGTGATCATTGAGTCCAACCAAGAGGTCTAAAAATGCTTCATTTTTTTACCATGATGCTAAAAGAGAGGATTTTGGGGCTGGCATACAGTTGGGATCCAGCAGCCCTCAGGAAAGCTGTCATGGGCTTGTTTTCCATCTATTAATGAAGGAATCTGTTCTAATGAAGATAAATTCACCCATCTTTTGACAAGTCTTGAGAATGTTACAAACCTGGCAGGTAAAACAAGGCAGAATAAATCCTCCTCATTCCACAACGGGATGCCTCCACAAATCCCCACCAACAAAGGAACCTCCTGACTCCTCATCTGCCCCTGCATGGCGGGGAATAAATTCATTTTCCAGCAACGTGCACAATGATCCCCAGGAATATCCCAGCTTTTCCCCCTGGGAATGGCACTGGATTGCCCACAGAACTCGCAGGGAGCTGTCAGCCTGCATCCTTCAACCTGCTCACCCATAATCTCCTTCAGATGGGTTTCCCCACCTCCCCATCCCCCTTGCTTTGTCTGGCCTTTGGAATCCAATCAAAGATGAATTAAGACTTTGAGGGAGCAGCCCCCACCGCGGGGCCCTGCGACTCGCGAGCTCTGTGTTAATTTTGTTACAGCTTTTTTCATTCCTTGCATTTTCATGCAGAGTTGCTCCCCCTGAGATTGTCACTGATATTGGCACCAAACCCCAGGGGCTGCGACCAAACTCAAATGCCAATAAAGAGGAGGGGACTGGGCCCTCAGAGACATCAGGAATTGCAGGAAAACAGCCAGGATTTTAATCACAGCTCCTTCAAATGCAGCCAGGGATTTAGAAACGCTGTTATTGTAGGATATGACCCTAATTCAGTGTTAATCAAAGCCCCTGGTGGCACAAGAATAACCTGGTGATTTAATAAAACACCATTTCACAGCAGCCACTGTGTCAGGATCAGGATGTTTCCAATATCACAAATTCCAGGGAGAAGGCTGACCAGCCTTTTCCATATGTTTCTGTACATTTCTATCACCAGGGAATTTGACATTTCCACTACATAACAACCAAGAACTCGGTTTTATAGAAAAATCTTCATTGATTTCGGTATTTTTGTTTCCTTTTTAATTTTTGCTCCTGCTGCACAGGTATTAAGGATAAGGAAATTGGAAAAGGTTGTGCAGAAAAGCTGCCCCATCCCTGGGAGTGTCCAAAGCCACTTTAGAGCACCCTGGGATAGTGGAAGGGGTCCCTTCCACTGGATCATCTCTAAAATCCTTTTTCAACCCAAATCATTCTATCAATTTATGAAAAGCTCAGAAACTACATGAGAAAAAACCCCAATTATTACACATTACCTTATTTTTAATTTCTTTTAAAAGCTTCAACATTTAAAAGCTAAAGAAGCCACACTCGAATGTTGCAGCTTCATCAGAAAAAAAATAACTCATTTGTGGTTTCTGCTGATTCAGCAGCTTCCAACTACGGGAACTGAGCAGTTGGTAAAGTCTGAAAATCTGGAATCTTGATCTTACAACTTCAAAATTAAAGGAAGTCTGTGCTCTCATGTTCAGCTGCGGGAAGCAGGAGCACCCACTGGTACAGGGCAACCAGAAATGGCAAAAGCAGAAAAGTCAACGTGACATCAAGCAGATATTTTAAAAGAAGGGAGAGAATGACACAACCCACAGTTATTCTGACACCTTGGGGCACATTCCAGGCTGTCCAAGCAGCCTGAAAATCCAGGGCTCCCTCTTCAAAAGAGATGGAAGTCACTGCTCACTGGAGCAGGTTTGGGAGTTCAGAGGTTCCCCTGCTGCAGTGCAGGGAACAGAAGCCTCTCTGAGTCCTTCAGAGAGAGTGGAAGTCTCTGTCTTAAGTTTCTCTCACCTGCCTCACGATCATCATGAAAGGGACACAGATTGGGGACCACTGGAGAAAAAAGACCCTTGACTGAAATTCTGGTCTTGTTGGACAAAGTCGCTTGCCAAGGCCCTGAGGCCTGAGCACAGTGCTAAGCTCTTGTTCACAGTGTGTTTGCTGTGTGCTACACTGGGCCCAGTGAAAGGAAAAGAGGGGCACTCTGCCCTCTTTGCAACAATAGCTCTGGAATTTACCCCACCTCTTGGCTTGGCTGGACTTCTCCTGAGGTTTTTGGTGGTCCCCACAGAAGACCCTCACCTGCTTTAAAACCACCATGACAGACGGACTGAGATGGAAGAAGCCTCGCCATCAAGGACTGAGACATGAAACCCTGTTGTCATTATAGTGCAAGAGTTCTACTATCATCATATTGCAAAGGTTCCATATCACCAGAGTTTCACACCTCCTTGACGTTTCTCATGGACAGCTCCTCTAGCACTGACTCTTCCTCATCCTCACAGCAGCCAACTGACTGCAGTTCCCACCAATCCACTCTTTTATACCACTGCTCTTACTGGCTGCAGCTGTGGCCTGTTAACATCAGGCCTGTTCCTGATCTTTAGTAACTGGTTCAGCTGCAACTCTTTAGGGGATAGGATTACATTCTGTACCACCTTCATTCACCTATAATGTAACCCCTTACAAAATCCCCAGGTGAAAAAGCCCCCTCTGCTCTTTCCAAGGACTGGGATTGAGACCCCCAGCCCGGGGGAGGTGTGTGGGAGAGGCAAGCTGACCAAAGTGAGATGGATGTTGCAGGTGTGAGCAGTGGACCAGAAGACAATGGCTCTCCCCCACTGCTGAGAACATGGACTGTGTGTACCCTTCTCTAAATACCATTTTTCCCCCAGAAAATACAATAGACTACTTTTGATTCCATTTCAAGATTCATCCCCTTCTCCCATCAAAAAAGAGTATAATAAGAGTTTGAGTGAACTAGAACCCTGAGATCTCCCCAGATGTGACCTGGTGAACTCCATCAGCTGGACACTGAAGGTCTTAATCTCTATATTTGGTAGCTATGTACCTTCCTTTCTCTTCCACCCTCTTTTCCCTATTTTTCCCTTTTTCCCCCAATTCCTCCCCAACGCATTTTGCTGTGGTAATTTCAATAAAACTGCATTTGTTTATGATTACTACTGCAAACCCCTGTGCCGTGTCAGTTTTTTGCACTGAGATCAATTCACGAACCATCACGAACCATCACGAACCCCGTTTGTGAGGATGGATTGTGACAGGCAGAAATGCAGGCCTGGAGTTAGAGCCCAGCCAGGGCTGCACCCAGGATGAACCAAAATGGCCCCAAAATGCACGAGCGCTGCCGGGGTCTGTCCCTGGGATCAGCTCTGCTCCATTTGCATCTAAAAGGCTCAAGGTGGATCCATGGAGGAGATGCTTTGAATAAATCCCTGCTTTGTTCTGTAGCTCTGCCCAGCCTCTGTTCTGGGTCAGATTCTCAAGGATCAGGGTGGGATAAAAGCCCCAAAATTGCCAACATTCTGCTGGCATGGAGCTGAGGGCTCTGCCAGGAGCTGCTCCCCATTCCCAGAGCAGAGCAGGACACGTCCCTCATGGAACCACCAGGGATGGAGGTGGAAAAACACCCCAGGAATGAAGGACAAACCTCCCCAGGCACTGGAGGAGCTGCCTGGCTTTGCTAGCACTGAGCTGCAGGAAAGAACGGGGAAGGGAAGCAGCTGAAATCCGAGAAACCCATTGTCCCAACACCCATTGTTCCTAAAATAATGGGCTCCAGGAGCAACCCTTGCCTCAGGTGCTGCTTTTGACACACTTAACACACCTCAAGCCAGAGCTCTGAGCAAACCATTGCTATTTTTACATCTCTTTTTACCACATAACATCCTTCCCCTAATGACAGTTTTACACATATCCCTGTTCAAGAGACTTGTGCTTCATTTTATTTTTTCTTTCTTTCTTTTTTTTTTTTTTTGGCAATAGATCACATGTCCCAGTGCTCCACACTTCCACACACAGGCTCCTTTCCCAACCATCTGCTTGTTGAACTAATTCAAACTATTATCAGTTTTACCTCCAAGAAAAGAGAACACGCTGAGGTTCAAGGAGAGCTCCAATTGCACCAAGGGAGGGGAGAAAATGCAGCACAAAAAAACCCCCAGTCTAACAATGAGAGAAATGTCAAGAAATAGAAATGTCAAATCCCTTAGGGTGGGGAAAAAAATAAATTCCAACTGCAGCTCATCTCCAAGCACTGTATTTTGCAATGAAATTACCACTCCATAGTCTTTCCTCAGGGAAAAGCTGTTCCAACTAATCAGAGCATTGGGTTTTTTTAAAGTTCAAAACAAATGCAGGGTTGTCTATGCAGAATTCATGCCCTGGCTGTCAGGAGCTGCCTTTAACTCTTTGCAAGCAAAAAAAAACCTCTTGAGTCTTGTCACCAAAAGCTGTGAAATGGCTCAATGTGGAAATAATTCAGAATATTTCAGGGTTCTCATGGATTCTTGTGGTTTGGGATGGAAAGGACTTTAAAGATCATCTCATTCCACCCTCCTGGTGGAGCATCCATGGGGATCCATAAAACCTGTCTCTATTTCCATATAAACCTTGGAGAAAAGGGGCTTTAACAAAAACAGGGACACCTTTTTCAGACAGAAACCTAAAAGTAATGTATTAAATATTAAATAAGGTCCGTACAGAACTGTGACTGTGAAGCTCTTGGAGTTGAGCTCCTTCATCCCTGATCTCCTTGTGTCATCCAAGGGATCTTTGCTCCTTCCTCACCCTCTGCCTGGCAAACTCAGCCAAATTCCAAGAGATTTTTAATTCCAGGAGCTTTGTCAGCGTCCCTGTAACAGCCAGGAATGGGAAAATGCACCAGACAGAGATGGAAAAATGTAAAGTTGTTTTTGTTGGATAAATGAAATGCACCATTGAAATGAAATCATTAAATTCATCTCCTCCTCCCTGCAGATAAATCCAAAAGTACTGCATCTCTTCTGACTGCTTTTTCCCAATGAATTGCTTTTTATTAGCAAAATCAGATTTAAGAGTGAGCAGAATTCCTTTGGAGTAGTCCCTCATTAGGTTTTTACCACCTCAGGATCTCCATTCTCTCCTTTACAACTATTTACATGCTGGAAATGTTTTTTTGCCTGCGACTAGGTACATTTAATTATTGATGAAACCTTCAACTTCCTTAATTGAAAGCCAGCAGGATGGTTTAACTTCATTTCTGGGATGACACCAAACATGCTGGTGGGTGGTGGCACTGAAGAAGTGAAACAGCTGCAGGTAATTCCAGATGCGGGGGCAGAGCGCAGGAATCCACAGAAATCCTCTCCAAAACCATCCCAAGGCAAATGTGGAGCAAATAAAACCCCCCTGCCTTCAAGGAGAACAGAAGCCCCTGCACCCAAGCCCAAACAGGCAGCTCCTTTTTGACCTCCACTCCTCGCTGCATTTAAATAAATCTGTTTATGGCTGTTTGGAGACCTGAAAACCAAAGCCTCAGCCTGCCATTAATATTTTAATTGAAGCCATGAATATTCATGACGGGTTTGCTTCTTTAGAGGACAAGATCTGATAATTAAATAATTCTAATATGTAAATGTGCTCCTGTCATGACACCTTGCCTTCATCTACATTACAAAACTGAGGCAATTTTAGCTCTTTCATTATTTATGTAATTTTGGTTCTGCTGGCTGATTTTTTTTTTTTCTTCTGGACTAACTCAGGCTCTTGACACAGAAGGCAAATCTCAGTTACTGGACCAGTCACTATGGACTATTCCAAAGTCATCTGCCTCCCCTGACTTTGGCATTTTGGGAGGAATTTCATTTATCATTACTTTGACATGATCCAGCTTCTGTTTCCAAGCTAATTCCAACTGTGAACACCTGATATTTTTCACAAACCCAGGAGAAGGCAGCAACCACAAAGTCCTTTAGGATTTCAACATTTCTTAGACTTCAGCACCAATAAAAAGTACCTGGGTCAGGCTGGAAAGGGTTTGGAGCAACCTGGGGCAGTAGAAAGTGTCCCTGCCCATGGCAGGGGATGGGATGAGCTTTGAGGTCCCTTCCAACCCAAATCATTCTGGGATTCCATGAAAAATGTTTGGTTTCTGTGAGAAAAAGAGTGGCAGCTATTTTCTAAAATAAATCCATTTCTTCCCTTTGCAGCTGTAACCAACAACAGCAAACTCTGGATGATTCCATCAAGTTTTCCTTGCAGTTGCTTTGAACCCCTCCCCATTTCCATACAGATTAACACCTAAAGGATTTCACATGAGCACAAAAACCTTGAAAGGGCTTCCAGGGCCATTAATTGTCCCCTTCAGCTCCTCCACACAACCTCCAAGTTCTCCCCCTCACACCCACCCCAAGCTCAAACCCAGCTCTTGCCTCCATTCTTCAGACCTCACTTCTCTACTTGTTAGAAACATTTTTTTCCCCAATTCCGGGTTAAAATTCCTTTTGGCCACTTCATTCCTGTCTGTGGCAACTCCAGTTTTCAGTCTGGAGATCGTGATACCTTTTGTAGGCAATGGGATCAATTTCCAGCATGAAATAGTCCTTTCTTCCCCCGGTATAAACAGATATAAATTGCATTCAACATTTCAGAGGATTTGTCCAATGTCTGTTGGGCAGCTTGGAGTAATTCTGGAACCAAATGTTTTCCTCATCCCTCACCTCATGGTTTGGGTTGGAAAGGACTTGAAAGATCATCTCATTCCACCCTCCACGTGGATCCATAAAAGCTCTCTCTATTTTCCATGTAAACCTCAGAGAAAAGGGGCTTTAACAAAAACAGGGACACCCTTTTCAGACAGAAACCTAAAAGTAGTGCATTAAATATTAAATAAGGTCTGTACAGAACTGTGACTGGGAAGTGCTTGGAGTTGAGCTCCTTCATCCCTGATCTCCTTGTGCCATCCAAGGGATCTTTGCTCTTTCCTCACCCTCTGCCTGGCAAACTCAGCCAAATTCCAAGAGATTTTTAATTCCAGGAGCTTTGTCAGCGTCCCTGTAACAGCCAGGATTGGAAATTCTCCATTTCCCAGGTGCATCCAGGATTAGATTTCATCCCTTTTCCTTGGATTCCCGGATCCTGGAGGTGATTTCACCCTCACCATCACTACAGGGAGCGACAGTCATTAAAACATCTCCTACAACAAACCTAATGAGAAAGCAGAGTCCTGAAGGGCAGTGAAAGGCACCAGGTGACAAAATGCCAATTAAATACCGACATCATTTGAGAACAATGTTTGACACAACTTGTGCTAATTTTGCATAATGTGACCTCTTGGAACGGGACACTCTGAAGGACAAAGCAAAGGAAGGAGGATTCAGCACCTCAGACTGGAGTGTGCAGCTCCTGAGGGAAGGAACCATTCCCAAAAATACACTGCCACTACAAAAAACCCCTCAACAACAGCTAAAAAATAAATTCAAAAATCAAGTTTGGCAAGAAGAAATCCTGCAGTAAAAGCAGTGCTGTGGAAAGAGCTCCTGCTCCATCCCAGCTCCAAACTGGACACAGAGAAAAGCAGATCCTACAGAGCTCTGTGCTGCCCTTGGCTCCCCAGAATGTGACCTTCCTGCTTGGAATATTTCCCACCTGAAGCCACTTCAGATGGAAAATTTTTTTTCATTACCCAGATGTTCGAGGTGGTTGCCACACATCTGGAGCAGCTTTGGACTGGTGTTACTGGACTTTTAGGGGGTGACATTTTGACAACGTTGATGTCCTGCCAGGTGAACCAGATGGGTTCATTCATTTTACAGAATCACAGAATAATGAGGTTGGAAGGGACCTCTAAGATCATCGAGTCCATTCCCTCTCCTTGGCTTTATTTGTTCCCATTCCCATGGAAAGGGGGGAAAAAGGAACTTGGGTAAGTAATTAATCTAATTACCTTAGAAAATAACGAGCTGTGTGCTGGAACGGAGCAGTCCTTGCTGGAAATGAGTCCCAGACAATCCCAGATGATCTGGAGCACCTGAACTGGGAATCTCAAGGACCAGAGGCAGCCAAACCACAGAGGCTCTCCCAGAAGTGCTCTGGGAGCTTTGCAGTCTCCTCCATCACAGGATCATGGAATGTTCTGAGCTGGAAGTGACCCACAAGGAGTCCTGAGCTCCATGGGAAGAGGCCAAGAGCTGCCACATGTTTGTGTTGTCTTCACAAAATCAAAGAAAATCTGGAGTTGGACGGGACCCACAAGGATCAAGCCCAACTCCTGCTCCCACAGGACCATCCCAACAATCCCAGCCTGTGCCTGAGCATTGTCCAAGCTCTTCTGAAGCTCCTTGGGAATGTCATCAATCCAGTGTCCAACCAACATCTTGCCAGTGTCTTTGATCATTGCCACCACACCCAGGCGGTTCCTGGGGAGCTTCACCAGCTCTGCTTTGGTTCTCATGGTACCACCAGGACAGACCCATCCTGGAGCCCCTCAAACAAGCATCAACCTGCACAGGGTTTACTCAAAGTGAGTATTCTGACACATCCCTGCTTTCCCTGAGGGTGAAGAACGTCCTTGATAATCCCAGCTCATCCACAAGCCTTGGAGAGAGCGATGAAAACCATCCTTGGGGTCACACAGGGATTTAGCAAAGCAGGGTATGGGATGCTTGTACTCCTCAAATCAGCTGAAACACCAGGAAAACAAAAATAGTTTCCATATCTCAGTGTATTTCATTCCAGATTTCCATCAGGTGATGAAATTGCTGATTTAAGTCTCCTGTTCTGGGCTGAGGCTCTTCTTCAGGAGCCACTTGGAAATCCAAGTCCTTCATTTCCAAAATACAGCTTCAAAGAAAAAAAAAATCAAAAAAAAGCAGTGGAGAGGAGCACCAAAGATCATTTCCTCCTGCTCATTCAGTATTTTCCCACTGAATGAAGAAAATGAATGCAAGGATTGAAAATTCCAAGCCAAAGATGAGGAGGAGCAGCACTGAGGATTTCATCAATGAAATGGTGTGAGAAACAGAGAAAAGGAGCCAGAGGAGTCAGAGAACTATTTAGGTTGGAAAAGACCTTTAAAATCATCAAGTCAAACTATTTCTATATAAACACTACAATAAGCAGGGAATATTGAGAAGATTGGATTCCTCACATGAAATTTTAATTTAAAAACATCTTATCTAGAAACAGGTAAAAACCACCACATAAATCTTGGACTAAATCAACCAAATGAACGAAAAGAGATGCCTAATTCAAAATAACCAAAGAAAAACCTAAAATAACATGGCTGATACTGCATTTATAGCCAGAGGTTTGTTCAAAACAGCAGAACCCCCAAAAATTCACAGAGGAAAAGCAGTGAGAGGTGCAGGTGAGCTGTGGGCAGAGACATCTCCAGCTCTGAATCCTCCTGCATCTCCCACTGCCAGCTGGGGGAAAACTCACCCATCCTTGGCCTGCTCCCCTCGTGCATCCCACAGTCCGGTCATACCGAACCATTCCTCCAAAACACACACGTGTATATATATATATATGTATTTATATATATATTTATGCTCACATCAGTTCCTTTTTCACTAATTAAAGCCAGCACTCAAGGCAGGATAACAAGATGTTGATTAATTTACTGATTTGATTCCTGGCTGCGTCAATGCCCTCCCTGCAGATCTCCAGAATAACCTTCACTCCTTGGAGCAGGCTTCATTTCCTTCTCCTTCTCACATATGCAGATGGGACAATTATCCAGACACCCATCAGGAGGGATTGCAAGAGCAAGGAACTCATTTCCAGCCCGTTTGCTGTGCACACCAGCTGAATGCACAAAGGGAGAAACCTGGGGAAGGTTATCCCAGCCTTGGCAGAGCAAGGAGGAATCTGAGATACCAGCAAAGGTTTCACCATGGCGTAAAAATCCAGCTGGGCATGGAGAGAAATGTGCCATGAAATCATGGAATCACAGAATATCCTGAGCTGAAAGCATGGCTGAGTCCAGCTCCTGGTCCTGCACAGGACAATCCTGAGTTTGGACATAATCACAGAATCCCAGAATGGTTGGGGTGGGAAAGGACCTTCAATCCCATCCAGTGCCACCCCTGCCATGGGCAGGGACACCTCCCATTGCCCCAGAGTGCTCCAAGCCCTGCCCAACCTGGCCCTGAAAACACAAGTAATAAATCACACTCTTTATCAGAGCATGAGGGGGGTGAAGGAATCTGTAGGAAGCCAAGCATTGTTTTGCTTTTAGGGTTTGTAGGATCAAAAACCTACCTAGAAAATAAGATGTCCAACATTTCAAACCGGGAAAAATTGAGAATTAAGGATATAAGACCTTATAATTTTTGTTGTCCTTAAAATCTGGATTTGCAAGTCTTGTGAATAAATATGGAGGAGATAAAGCACCAAACCCTGCAGGTCAGCCAGGCCACCCTAAACCATGAGCTGTGGTCCATGAAATTCCAATGGGATCCTGTCTTTGTGATTTTTCCTGAAAAATCCCTTGGCCAGAATTTCTTCTCCTGGGAGGATGAGAAGCCTCAGCTTCTTCACTGGAATGTGGTCTGGAGATTGTTTATCCATGTGAATTGTTTTTAATTAATGACCAATCACCGTCAGCTGTGTTGGACTCTGAGTCAGTCACGAGCTTTCATTATCATTCTTGTTTATCTTTCTGATGCCTCCTTTCTTTCTTTAGTATATTTTAGTATATAATTTCTTTTAATATAATAAAATATAATATCATAATAAATCAGCCCTCTGAGAACATGAAGCCAAATTCTCATCTCTCACCTCATCCTGGGGACCTCACAACACCACAGGGCCTCATAAACCAACTTCCCTCGTTTGCAGCTACTCAAGTTCAATAAAGAGAGGCCATAAATAAATTGGCCACTTCCCCACCACCTCTTTTCTTGCAGCTCTGGAGCTGTCACAGGACTGTGAAATGATTGAAGACCATCAGTTGAGAGAAAAAAAAATAAATTAAGAATTGGGAAGTCCTTCCAGCAATAAAAATGAAATTTATGACTGACCCAAAAGCTATTTTTTTGCAAGACAATATCTGCCAGCCCTCACAAGGACCACAGACCCCTAATATTTCCGCTCTGGGCCATATGTGCCATTCTCAGGCAAAAATAAATTTGTTAACAAGTCTGCAACAGCAGTTGGCACTTTCTTCTGCCAGTCTGTACGAACATCTTGAGACTTTCTTTAATAGGAAAAAAAAAAAGGGAAAAGAAAACGTTTTAGAAAAGCACAAACCCAGCAAAACACGCCTGAAACGTAAGGGGGAAAAAATAGTAATTCAAGCAAACATTTTAAATTAATAGACAACAGAAATGCTGGCAAAGTTTGTTGTTCATAAGCCTGGGGATCATGCAGGGGTCCTGAACATTTTAAACATTCAGTGTGACCATCTGTCACCAGCACAGGCACGGAACACAACGAGCAATTACCAGAGCCCTTCTCAGACAGAATCTGTCAAGCACAGCCAGCCCGGCTGCCAGCAGAAATCAGAGTGATGAGATGGAGCTGGGCAAAGCAGCTCATCCTCCTGGGAACAGGGATGGGCTGCACCTGGGCAGGGCAGGGAAACAGCAGCCAAACCCTCCTGGTGCTGCTCAGGGGGTGGCCACAAGGACCTGGGTAAGAGATCCCACGGTGCTGGCACCACCCTGGAGCAGAAAAGAGGACAATTCCAAGATTTAGGGCTGAATTCCTTCTGGAATGTGATCCAGCAGAATGACCTGGGATGGAAGGGAGCTTAAATATCATTTAGTTCCTCCCCTGGATACCTTCTACTGACGGTTTCTCGGCTGTTTCAATGACCTGGAAAGGCCCAGGGTGGCCTTGGACAGCCCGCGCTCCAAAGGACGAGAAAAGGCTTCAGATCTTTTCTCGGTCTCGGTGTTTATTAATTGTTTATCTAAAAGATTTTCTCTCGGCCCGACAGAGGTCTGCACAGCAGCCAGCCATGGGCACACTGCGAGCCCCCGGGGCGGTCACCTATCTTTATACTCAAAACTACGTATACAATATTTATCAATTTTCCCCAATACCTTTCACCCTTATTAACCAGTGCACTTTTAGTAATAACCAATCCCAAAGTGCCAACATCACCACAGAAGATGGAGGCCAAGAAGAAGAAGAAGAAGAAGGAGGACAGGACACGCCTTCATCTTACTTCTTTAGACCCCCCTGTACAGAAATCCTAAACCCTGTGTTTCACACTCTAATTAACTTATCCCTTCACCATTCGCCCAGTGAAATCCTCCCATCCTCATACAGGTGTCGTCTCCCGTGTAGGATCAAAGTGCAGCCACCAGACACTTCTGGAACATTCCAGGACCCCCGAGCCCCCCAAGGGTGGTCTTGGTCACTCAGCACATCAGTCCTGAGGTGCTGAGATCCCACATTCTACCATCCCAGGTTCCTCCAAACCCCATCCAGCATGGCCTGGGACACTTCCAGGGATGTGATGTGGCACTTCCAGCAGCCACAGCTGCCCTGGTATTTGAACCAAGTTTCCTCAATAATACATTTAATGACTTAATAATTGTAATAAAAGTACCCAGAGAGAAAGGAAACAGCAGGGAGGAAAGATAACAGGACTGTGCAGGAATTAATGAATTTAAGGAATAAAAAAAATAAATATTATTTATACTGAAAGAACAACTGCAGTGCAGAGAGGTTCCTAATCAAAATCCACGAGGATGAGCTAAGGAGATCTTCCCACTCATCCTCAGATCATAGGTTAATGTGCAACAAGCAGGTGCTGATGAAACCAGAGATGAAATCATTGCCAACACACAGGAGACCTGGATACTCCACTCCTTGGCCACTGGAGCAAGAGAATATCATTTGCTACTGCCTATTTCAGTGCACTCAGGTACTGAGAATGTTTGCCAGGGGGTAAACACTGCATGACTTGGAATTTTAGAAGACAAATTCAAGTGTTTCCATTAATCCCAGAAGTCCTGGGGCCACACAGACCATGGAGCCATAAAGAGACAGGGGAACTGTTCCCAGTAAGGTCAGGATAGGAATCCTGGTAATATTTAAGGAGATGCCAGGAGAAGTATTATCTGATCTTACAAGAAGAAAAAAAAATAATGAAATTAAAAGATGAGATGAGGAAACACAGGAGAGGACAAGAAAATACTCTGAGACTGTATTAAAACATGAAATACAAAGTGACCACGATAAAATCCAGATGGGATTATCAAAATAACATCAGTAAATGTCAAAGCAGTGAACTCCTGGGCTGGTTTTTCAGCAGAAGATCAAGGAAAGGCCAAGTTTTGATAGAAGTGTTCCTCCACTTGAGTGATTTGTTGTCTCAATGACTGACTCCAATGCTGTCACGCTGTATTTAGAGATGATTAATGGAAATGCAGCCTCCACTCACCCTCCTTCCTGCAGAACTTTCCTGCATCCCTCCAAGCCAATATTCTTTGACAACTCTTACACCACATCAGCTCAGTCAGGATCAAATATTGACAGGAGCCTGGCAAACCCTACAGGAGGAACAGTGTTTTATTTAATGAAGTAATTAAAAGCTGCACTATCGATATCTGGGAGCGGAGATGTTGATCAGAGCACGAGCCTGCTTCTCATAATGACAAAATGTCTGTGATCCCGTGGAGCTCACAAAGGAAATGGGATTTCAGATATTTCAGATGGATACACAGGGAAAGGATGAACAAGGGAACTCAGCTGCTTGGCTTGATAGGTGGGGTGCTCAGAACAACACAGATCCAGCAATTTCCAGTGATTTTTCTTTTTTTTTTTTTTTTTGTGGCATCTGATACATCTCCTCAATTGGCTCATTTATCACAGAATCAACTTTAAAACAACTTTCAAACTCTTTTTTATTTTTTCCCCCAGAAAGACTTGCATTTTCTGACTGCTAATCTGCCTTATGGAAGCTGGATTTTAGCTGAAAAGTACATCAGTAAATTGGCATCCCCTACTGAGACAGATAAGAGCTCCGAGTCACTGAATAAGGATGCTGAAACTGTGACAGGTATCTCTGAAAGCTCTTTTGAAAATTCCTTTATAAATAGTATTTATTTGGCTAAAATACCTGATCAGTGCAGCACTTCTGTAATCTGACTGTTTGCAAAGTGCTTTAGTTCTTGAGATAAAAAGCTGCTACAGAACTCTGAGGATCATCTGGAGGAGCAGTTTCCATGTACGTGTCAAACGCTTTTGTCCCCAGCCAGGTCTAATTTCATAGCAATTGGGCTCATTTTGAAATCGTTATTTTATTTTTTTTTTTTTCAGCTTTCCAGCTACATGTGAAAAGTGCATTAGGCTGGGAGAAGTCTCCAAAGCAGCAGAAAATCCTTGTAAGAGAAAAGCAGGAAAAAAATAATA
Source organism: Melospiza georgiana (assembly GCF_028018845.1). Classification (NCBI taxonomy): domain Eukaryota; kingdom Metazoa; phylum Chordata; class Aves; order Passeriformes; family Passerellidae; genus Melospiza; species Melospiza georgiana. The sequence goes on from NC_080433.1 coordinate 2,073,814, forward strand.
ATAAAAAAAAATCAAGCCATTAACTGCATTTGCAGGGACCTGTTGACCATGAGACTGAGATTTTTATCAGGATAAAGGCACAGGGACACAAAGAATTCCCTTCCCTTCATGTGCCATCCTCTGCCTGGGCTTTGTCCCCGGGGTATTTACAGCATCCTCTGCTCCCACCGGATTGTTTTCCCTACATTTCAGCTGTTTCAAGTCTCAAAGAGTTAACGAGGCTTTCCCAAATGAGATCCCTGCAGGTGTCAGCTCCTTGGAAGCAGATAGGTGCAAAGGGCAGGCACATCCTTATAATGAGAGAAAGATTAAGAGGGGCACAGAAAAGGAGCCAGCATGAGGCATAAGGAGTGCTTTGATGAACGATAGAGCCCGGCATTAATGAGATCTGGTAATTTTACATTTCCAGAAAGCCGTGGTCGTTAGGACTGGGAGGATCGTTGCTTTATTCGGCTGGAACAGAGGAAAGTTTAGGACAAAAGGCGGCTCATCAAGGAATCCTCTCCCCTTTGAGGGAGCGCAGCTGGGATTTGCAACATTCCCCATCCCTGCCAGTGCCGGGTTTGTTTGGTTGCTCTTTTTAAAGCTCCACTTGCTGCCACCCTCAGCAGACCAGGCACACCTTGGCCAACAACAGTCCCAGGAAACTCTGCTCTTTGGAAAATAAAAAAAAAATAGAATTGTTGTAACGTCCCCTGGCTGGGACATTCTCTCAAAGCATGTTTCTCATGAGCCAAACTCCGCAGCCTCTGGGTTATTCTGAACCAGCTCATCTCTTTGCCAGGATTCTGAAGTAGCTGAGCTACTTCAAGGTATGAGGGGTAAGAACTCAACTACAGCTTTTCTCTCTGTTTAATCTTGGTGCACTTTGAGTTTTAGTCCTGTAGATAAACCAGTAAAAGCTGCTGTAAACAACAGCAACACAGAGAGATGCAGCACTGAAGGGTCAAAGTGTACAAACCCACACTGAGATTAATTTATTGAGAGCAGCCACGACGAGAAGGACTTGGGGGTGTCCTCCAGTGTGGGCAGCAGGAGAGGGAATTCTGTCCTTGTGATCCACTCAGGTGAGACCCCACCTGCAGAGCTGCCCCAGCCCTGGGGAAGGACCTGGAGCAAATCCAGAGGAATCCATGGAGCTGCTGCAGGGCTGGAGCCAGGCTGGGGGAGCTGGGAATGTTCCCCTGGAGCAGGGAAGGCTCCAGGGAGAGCTCCCAGCACATGGCAGGGCCTGCAGGGGCTCCAGCAGAGCTGCAGAGGGACTGGGGACAAGGCCTGCAGGGACAGCACCCAGGGAATGGCTCCCACTGCCAGAGGGCAGCCATGGGTGGCATCTTGGCAATGAGGAATTCCTGCCTGGGCTGGCATTGCCAGAGCAGCTGGGGCTGCCCCTGATCCCTGCAGTGCCCAAGGCCAGGCTGGAGCAGCCTGGGATGGTGGCATTGGAATGGGATGGGCTTGAAGGGCCCTTCCCACCCAAACCATTCTGGGATTTGGGACACTCAGAATCCATCCCCAGGGATTTTTATGGAAGTTGGGGATGAAGAAGGGAAGGGAGACCCTTCCTGGAGTGCTGAGGTTCCCAGTGAAGCCCCCAGATCCCAAAATCCCTTCCTAGAGAGGAGTCGGGGTGGGGATGGATCCAATGGCAGGCTGGGAGAGCTGGGAATGGAGGGAATTCCCTGGAGAGGGAGCCTGGGGTGGGATTTTGGGAAGGGATTCCCAGAGCAGCTGGGGCTGCCCCTGATCCCTGGAATGTCCAAGGCCAGGCTGGACACTGGGGCTGGGACAGTGGAAAGTGTCCCTGCCCATTTTTGAGGCATTTTTTGAGTGTCTGCTCCAAGCCCTATGGCAAGTTTTGCCTTTACATCCTTCAATCCCTTTATCCCTGTACTTGCCACCAAAAAAAATCAAATTCACTTTTCCCTCAGCCAGGGCACCACACAACAAATCAGCCTGACCAATTTCCAGCCTGCTTTTTTTCCTCCTTTCCCCACCCAAGCAGGCCCTGTGGGCTGGATCTGCTCCCACCACGTGTCCCCTGCTCACCAGCCATGCCAGAAAACTCAGCACTAACCCACAAGGAATCACCAAACCCCCAAAAAACCTGCCCTTTCTCAAACCTTGATGCTTTTTCCTGCCCTCACTCCCTTCAAATGGGAGATTTATTGTGAATGCTCCACCTTTTGAGGCATTTCAATCATCTCAAACCTATCTGGGTGTTCTGATTGACAGGAAGCCTCCCGAGGTGGCTTTGCTCCCTCACCAGCACTGTTCCTCCTCATAAATATTTACATACAATTTTCAGTTTTTAACGAATTCCAGATATTCAGGCTTCTCGTTGAAGCCTCTTTGTATCTTTAGAAATAATTTTATCTGATTTTTTTCCTGCTTAACGTGTTGGTTTTGCACGTGGATAATGATCAGCACCGAGGAACAGTGGAGGCCTCACATCACCAGGGCCCTAACACAGATTTGCTTCTCCATTCCCATAAAATGCAGCCGATAAAACCCCAGGATTTTAAAAAATGATAAAATAAAATACAGAAAAAGCAGGTACTACCAAAACCTGAGTTATTCCCTTTTCTTTTCTGTCTTTCTCAGTGTTTGACCACTTACAAGTCACGGTATTTTCTTTGGCTACTGTTCCAACCCAACCCCAAAAAAATCTAATTATTACCAAAGGATTAAACCAGTCTCTGTTTCTCTGAGGCTGGCTCAGCTCCCATCCCACTTTCACACTTCCCAATGTGGTCTTTTAGGAGTTCAGCCAGATTTCAGAAATCTGCCACATCTGATCACCTATTCTGCTGTTTCCTTCCATCTCTCCATGTTCTTATGCCCCCCTTGGGATTTGTTCCCTCTGACATCTGTTCCTTCCACAACATTAAGCCAAATCACTTCTATGACGATTTGCTAAATATCAACCTCATTCTTACTGGTATTTTACCTTCCTCCCTAAACTTTCCACCTTCTCCCGATGGTGGGAGCGTGCTGGAAAAACATCCATACCCACAAAAACATTTACAGCCTCTCTTCTCCAGGCTGCTCTGCTGCTTTGTTTTTATTCCCTCAACTTCGTCCCCAGTCCTGAACTGAAGGAGAGAAGGTTGGGATTGGAAATCAGGAAGGAATTCTTCCCTGGAAGGGTGGGGAGGGGCTGGGATGGAATTCCCAGAGAAGCTGAGGCTGCTCCTGGATCCCTGCAATGTCCAAGGGCAGGCGGGATGGGGTTTGGAGCAGCCTGGGATGGTGGAGGGTGTCTCTTACATGGCAGTGGATGGAATGAGATGAGCTTTAAGATCCTTTGCAATCCAAACCCTTTTTTCTGCAGTCATTCCTCTGTTCACTTGGGATTTATTCCACAGCCTGTCTCTCACTATTCCCTAGTTTTGCCGCAGCCATTTCATACAAACCTTTCCTTGCTCAATTTTCCCCTTAAAAGAGACATGTGGTCCATTAAAAGGCCAGATATTAATTAAATCTCAACTTTTTTCACCTCCTTCTCTCTTTGTTTTAAAGTTTTTTTTTGATTTCTAACCTGCTTGCCATCCTTCAACGTTATAAACCTCTGCTGGACCATCCTGGCCTCTTGTTCAGAAGTTCTGCAGTCATTCTGTGATAATCCCAACAGCAATTCCAAAACTAAGCCTTGAGCTGCCCCCACACAGGAATTCCTTTGGGGTCCCTGTACAAATCACAAACAGGACAGGGCTGCTGGGAACGTGCCTTGAGCTGTTTGATTTTCCAGCACCAGCCTCATTCCATGGCTGTGGCAATGGGAAGATGCCCTCAGCTCACACCCCAGGCAGCAGACACAGAACTCAATGTCACAGCTCACTTTTACAGTTTTGTGACCAATCCCACACAGCAAAAGCACATTGACAGCAGTTCCATCCAACCACTGTAAGCACAGGTGCCTTTGGTTAAACAATGCTGGCTTATTTCAAATCCAATCCCTGCTTGTGAGCCTTAAACACAACGCACAGAGCTCTGTTATTAACTTAGAACTCCCTCATATCTCACTGATAAACTTTCCTGCAGCTTAGGGAGTTATTCTAGACAAGCATTAATACACAGACCATTATTTATTTGTCTTTAATTTTCTACTTCTTACATCATTTTTCTGCTGACCAATCTCATGGCTGCTGCTTAGCTCCAATCACAGTTCTGCTGTCTCTGAGCTGCCTTTTGCAGCTTTCCCAAAACCCTCTGAATTTATGGATTCCCACAATCAGAGCCACCAGAGTGGGGTCAGTGCCACCGAGCAGAGTGTCCCTAATCTTGCTCCTTCCTCCACTGAAGCCACGCCAACTTCCCCCCGTGGAGCTCCATCCATCCAGCCTGCCTCATATCCCACAGCTCCCAAAGAAAAAACCCCAGCTGCTCCTCCCAAACAGCTTAATCCTTCCTGGCACAGGAACAAACTGCAAGGAAAATGGGTTGTTAACAACTCTTCCCAACAGGAGCGATGTGGCTGTTGTATTTTCTGAAAAATCTCCTTGCCCAGGATTTTCTCCTGGGAAGCTGAGAAGCCTCAGAGAAAAAGGAAAACAATATTATCTCATTTGCTTCTCCTGTGTTTTGCTGCTTTGGAATGAGGTTGGAGATTGTTTATCCAACAGGTGATTGTTTCATTGGTTTCATGGGAATTGTTTTGACTTAATGACCAGTGTCAAACTGTGCCAGGACTCTGCAAGATGTCAGGAGTTTTCATTATTATCTTTGTAGCCTTCTGTCTGTATCCTTTCAGTATTCTTTAGTTTAGTATTGCATTCTTTAATATAATATATTATCATAAAATAATAAATTAGCCTCCTGAGAACATGGAGTAGGATTCATCATCCCTCCCTTCCTTGAGGAACCCCACAAATACAAGAGAGAAACACCAGGATTTACCCTGCCTATGGAATTGGGAGGTCACACATCCCAGGCACTGCTGTCCCCATGGGGTGTGACAAGTTTACAACCAGGACTGAAGGATTTCCCTGCCTCAGGAACAGGCAGGAGCTGGATTCAGTGTTACCATCATATTTTCTGAAAAATCCTTTTTGCCCAGGATTTTCTCCTGGGAAGCTGAGAAGCCTCAGAGATAAAGGAAAACAATATTATCTCATTTGCTTCTCCTGTGTTTTGCTGCTTTGGAATGTGGCTGGAGATTGTTTATCCAACATGTGATTGTTTCTCTGGTTTCATGGGAATTGTTTTGACTTAATGACCAATCAGTGCCAAGCTGTGTTGGGACGAGTCACAAGTTGGAAGCAGTCAGGAGTTTTCATTATTATCTTTTAGCCTTCTGTCTGTATCCTTTCTGTATTCCTTAGTATAGTTTAGAATTCTTCAATATAATATAGTATCATAATAAATTAGCATTCTGAGAACATGGAGTCAGATTCATCATTCATAATTTCTGCTTTGGAATGTGTTTGGAGATTGTTTATCCAATGGGTGATTGTTTCATTGGTTTCATGTGAATTGTTTTTACTTATTGGCCAATCACAGTCAGGCTGTGTCTAGACTCTGGAGAGAGTCACGGGTTTCCATTTTTATCTTTTAGCCTTCTTTAAGTATAATTTCTGTGTTCTTTAGAATAGTTTAGTGTAGCATTCTTTAATATACATCATAGTCTCAGAGAATAATGAAAACAATAATTATCTGACTGCTGCTCCTGTGTTTGCTGCTTTGGAATGTGTTGGGCATTGTTTACCAACAGGTTTTATTGGTTCCATATGAATTGTTTTTAATCAATAACCAATCTCAGTCCAGCTGTGTTGGACTCTCTGAGTCAGTCACGGGTTTTTATTATTCATTCTTGTGAAGCCTTCTGATGTATCCTTTCTCTTTCCTTAGTATATTTTTAGTATATCATTCTTTAATATACTATCATAAAATAATAAATCAGCCTTCTGACAACAAGGAGTCAGATTCTCATCTCTCCCCTCATCCTGGGCACCTCACAAACACCACAATTCAGTGAATCAGGCAGCACTCCAAATGCTGTAATCCTAATTGGAAATACCCATCTCCAGCAGGGAAGGCTGTTAACAGGATTTTAGCAAATAATATATTCTGCTCTGGATGCAATTATATCCCAGAAGTTTGTTTTCATTTCGTAACAGCAAATATTTTGGCTGTTTAAAATATTTTTTAACAATGCCACACACTTTGCCAGATGTTCCATCAAATGTTATTGAGTTTTTAACACGCCTTTATTTAATATTAGATGTAAATACATATTTGGCTCCCTCTCTGCACAGATTTTCCAGTGATTCTGTGATTCCCTCCATCCACCCCCTCGTAAAATATTAATTTTTGTAATTATTGCACCTCTTTCCTAAATCTGCTGATTCAGGTTTTGCAAAATCTGGGTTCTGTGATTTACCAGTGTTAATAGATGTTAAACTACTGAGCTCTTTTCCAATATAAAGTGCTTCTTTATCTTGGAAGGGGAAAAAATGGGCACATTTGAAATCTGCAGAGCCAGTTTTAATGTTCTAAGTTCAACAAATGGGTAAAATTGAATAATTCGTTATTTAGTAGCTAGGAAAAATGATCTGCTGCTTTGGGGAGAAGATGATAATCACAGGATTGAGTGAGTACCAGAATGGGTTGGGTGGAAAGGGACCTTAAAATTCACCCAGCTAAAATTGATGGGCAGGGACATCTCCCATTATCCCAGGGTGCTCCAGCCTGGCCTTGGGCACTGCAGGGATCAGGGGCAGCCCCAGCTGCTCTGGCAATGCCAGCCCAGGCAGGAATTCCTCATTGCCAAGATGCCACCCATGGGTGCCCTCTGGCAGTGGGAGCCATTCCCTGGGTGCTGTCCCTCCAAGTCCCTCTCCAGCTCTCATTAATAACAATCATAAAAATAAATTTAAGGTCCCAGTTGCACTTTTGTAGCCTCTTATTGTCTCCAATACCTAATTCCACATGTCTCCTCTGCCAATGACAACATTGATTCCATAAGAAATCAACAGCCAAACTCGTATTTTATATTATTTTAAGGGATTCTGAGGGGACAAAGAACACTAAAACCGCACTGTTGTCTTCACAGATCAGCTGGACCAAAGAAAAGTCAGCTGAAAATGGTTTGTCCTTCTTGTTCTTGCCATTCCCAGCTGAGCTGTGCTCCATGAACCATCCAGCACCGCTGATAACTTGTTAAACACCAAAACCAGTCCTGAAATAATCTAAAATTTGGGGGAAAAATCAGAATGGAAAGCAAACAAATCCAGCAAACCAAGTTCCCCCAAACCTTTCACTCCTTCTCCTGGCTGGGAGCAGCTGGAAGCCATTGATGCTCCAGCAGCAAGAGATGCTCCTCCAGCCAAGCCTCTTCTCTTCAGGATTCTTTCAAGGAGCTGTGTTTGTGTTATTATTTATTTTTTAACATGAAAAAAAATCCCCAAAAATTAAAGAAACGACACCAGGAGAGCACAGGGAGCAGGAAATGAGAGACTGAATGAAAGGAAACAAAATTCCCCCGCCAAACTCCAACCAGAGGCAGCTGCAGGGCAATTAAACTCAACAGTTTACAGATGTTCCTGGAGAATGCTCAGTCACAATGGCACCAAATTGATCTCCTTTCTTAAAAACTCGGGTGAACAAAGCTTACTTTTCTTAAAGGGCTCTCAAAATGAAGTTTACAGCCCTTTTTATTCCTATTTATGCCACCAAAATGCTTGAACTTCACGTTTAACCCTTCCCTGCTGGAGCTTCTCTGGCTCCTCTTGCACAGTTTCAGGTCAGAGTTTTGGGAAGTTCAAGTGAAATTCAAGAAATTTTTTTTCTTTCTCATCATCCTCAACCATCCTCTCTCCCAGCAAAACCACACACCTGACTAATCATTCTTTCTGTTATCAAATTTTATTAGGAATTTTGGGGGCCACGGAGCAAAATAAGAAAACTAAAAGGAAAAAATGAAGAGAGGGAGGAGTCAAGGAATTAGAATTGTAACAATTAATTAATTTTATTTTCATCCTGGAGCCCTTTAGCACTTTGTGCCATATCTGAACTATGTGGTGCAAATCTTGTTTCCCAAGATTTTTCCTGATTTACTCAGGATTATTTCACTTCAGCTCAAGACCTGGGTTTAATTATCTTTTTCTCCCTCTTAATTTCTTTACAGAAATGCTCAAGTGTGGCCAATGTTTTCCTTCACAGAAGGAGCCAAATAAATATTAAACAAATATTAAATTAATATTCCTATGAAGTGTTAAAGGAGAGTGGAACCAGGTGGGGGTCCTGCTCCTCTCTCAAGTGACAGGAGGAGGGGAAACAGTCTCAAGCTGGGCCAGGGGATGTTTAGGTTGGATATTTGGGAATTTTTTCATGGAGAGGGTTGTAAAGCATCAGAATAGCCTGTCCAGTGTGGTGGTGGAGTGACCATTCCTGGAAATGATCAATAAATGGATGTGACTGAGCTAAACCTACACAGAGGTGAAGGAACTCCTAGGAAGAGCCAGGTCAAAGCTAAACCCCATGAAATATGTGGTAAATTACATTTACACAGCCAGCAGGACACAAATGTGCTCAGAGCCTCTCAGCAGAGCTCATTAACCTCAGCACCCCCTGCTCATTCACAGCCCTGTCCTGCTCACACTCCACCTCAAATTCTGCTCAAAGCAACAGGAAAATCTCACTGCTCTCCACCAAATATTCCACTGGTGCCCATTCCAGAGTCCCCAGGACGCTCCTGTCTTTGGGAGAACACCAGCAAGTTCTGCAGCCTCCTTAAATCTCTCTAAATGAAGATTACCGAGGCAAAGTTATCCAGAAGCAGGAGTTAATTTTGATATGTAACTACATTTAATGAAGAATCATGGAGCTGGGGGGAAGAAGTGTCCATGAGGGACTCAATTCCAACCTGAGAAAAATAAACTTCTGCTGTTTCCAGACAGGATGAACTCTTGTACCCCTTGTTTTCAGTTTGAGCAGAGTGGAAGGTGTTGAAGACAAAAATCAAGCCCAAAAGTCAATAATCAAGCAAAAATCAAGCCCAAAGTTTATAATAAAGATGCCTGGGAATAACTAAATCCTATTTGCACTTCCAGTTCCCAAAAAAACCTTTGAAGGATCGACACTTGGAGAAACAGATGTGCTGCCTTTGTCCCTTCAGCTTCCACACTAGAATATCCATAAATCCATACACCCATATCCATAAATATCCATAAAATGCAAATATTCATATCCATTTATTCCATATATCCATATATTCCTATGGCATTTGCCCAGGAGACACCAAACAGGGCTGGTTTGAAGCTCTGTCTCTCATCCCTGGCCAGTGGCATCTGCCAACCACAGTGACCAAATTTTCCTTGTTTTTCCCTGTTTTTATTCCTCTCACAGCTGCTCACGTTCACAATTTTCTTCCCCCGGAATTTCTCATCTTTGCACCTCCTGCTCCTTTCAAATCTGGCTGATATCGATCCCATTATTGGGGAGGGATGGACAGAACAAACCTAAAGGACTCATTTCCTTTAGGATGGGACTCATTTCCTAGAAAATCAAGCTAAAACCACAATAGAGCTGCTATTGAGTCAATTTTAAATCTACATTCATCTCCTGGTACGATAACATTCATTCTCCTCACTCCTGAAGAGACAGGGTTATTTTTTCCCCAAATCAAGAGGATATTGAAGAAATTATCACTGATAAATACCTGGAAGCACAGTCAGGATCAAGATATCAATTTCTAACTCCTATCAGACATCTTTCATGTAGCAGAAAATTATTTCTTCAACGCCACTCGGAGAGGGACGAGCAGTTCAGGAAGAGCACCAGTAAATGATGGATTTATAAAACAATTGCATCCAAGAATACAAATAACACAGGAAAAAACTTGTATTCCCTCAAGTCCCACACTAAAGGATCATTTCTCTGCTTCCCTGCATGAGAGATTCAAGTCTCAGCACTTCCAGCCTTCCTGGAGATTCACACTCTGCAGAGATGAGGATTACTGGGACAAACAGAGTCAAGGAGGAAAAGGAACAAATCCCACGAGCCCCAGTCTGCACTGCTGGGAGAACTGGTTTTGTTTAAAGACTCCTTAATTCCATAAAATATTGAGCATGTGCAAAATTTAGCATCAATCTGAAACAGTGATAGTCGGAAAATATCTGTGAGAACCTCGAGTCCAACCTGGGACAGATCCTCAACTTGTCCCCAGGTGCCACATCCAGGGGTTCCTTGGACACCTCCAGGGAGAGGCACTCCAAACCTCCCTGGGCAGCCCCTGACAATTCCTATCAACCCTTTCCAGGAGGAAATTCATCCCAAAATCCAACCTAAACCTGCCCTGGCCCAGCCTGAGGCCGTTCCCTCTGCTCCTGTCCCTGTTCCCGGCTGTCCCCTCCTGGCAGGGACTTGTGCAGAGCCACAAGGGCCCCTGAGCCTCCTCTGCTCCAGGCTCAGCCCCTTCCCAGCTCCCCCAGCCCCTCCTGGTTCTCCAGGCCCTTCCCAGCTCCCTCAGCCCCTCCTGGTTCTCCAGACCCTTCCCAGCTCCCTCAGCCCCTCCTGGTTCTCCAGACCCTTCCCAGCTCCCTCAGCCCCTCCTGGTTCTCCAGACCCTGCCCAGCTCCCTCAGCCCCTCCTGGTTCTCCAGACCCTTCCCAGCTCCCTCAGCCTCTCCAGACCCTTCCCAGCTCCATTCCCGGACCCTCTCCAGCCCCTCCAGGCCCTTCCTGCCCTGAGGATCCCAGAGCTGCCCCCAAGGTTCCAGGGGGTCCCTCAGCAGTGCCAGCTCAGGGGACAGTCCCTTCCCTAACCCTGCTGCCCACTCCATTCCTGCTGAAATCCAGGTGCCAGCGGCCTCCTGCCCACCTGGGCACACCTGGGCATGTCCAGCCACTGTCACCAGCACCCCCAGGGACATTTCCAGCCCCTCTGGCCCAGCCTGTGGAGCTCCACGGGGTTGGTGGGACCCAAGGACACAACACTTGGCCCTGGTGAACCTCATCCAGCTGCTCCCAGCCCATGGATCCAGCCTGTCCAGATCCCTCTGCACTCTCCAGCAGATCCACACTCCCACCCAGCCTGGTGTCATCTACAAAGTTCTGTTGACCTAAAGATGGAATCTCACAAATGAGAGATCTCAGAGGGGCTTTGCAGATGCACAGACCTAAAGATGCTCAGCAGCCTCACAAACTTGGGTTTGTGGTGAAATGCCACAATAAATAACCCAGAGTAATGGGAAAACAAATGGATCCGGGATGAGGTGGAGTGACCTGTGCAGGCCGGGGAGAGCTTCTGCTCATTTCTGCAACACCAGGGATGTTGGGGTCTCTGCTGCTCACAGTGACCCTGAGATGTGTCACAAAGTCTCTTTTCCCAGCCTGGCAGTTGAAGGAGGAGTCAGAGCTCTTCATTTCTTGGTTGTTCATTCCTTCTTATCTATAAAATTCTTTCTCCTGTCCAGCTGAGGTCTGTTCAGCAGGTCAGACAGAGCCACTCTGCCTGCTCTGGGGTGGTGTTATGTCTTTGTACTAAAAACTACGTGTACATTATTTACAATAACTTCCCAATATCCATCACCTACGTTAGACAGCGAGCTTCTACCCTAAACCAATCCAGAAGTACCACCATCACAGAAGATGGAGGCGAAGAAGAAGAAGGAGAAGGAGAAGGAGAAGGAGAAGGAGAAGGAGAAGGAGAAGGAGAAGGAGAAGGAGAAGGAGAAGGAGAAGGAGAAGGAGAAGGAGAAGGAGAAGGAGAAGAAGGAGAAGGAGAAGAAGGAGAAGGAGAAGAAGGAGAAGGAGAAGGAGAAGGAGAAGGAGAAGGAGAAGGAGAAGGAGAAGGAGAAGGAGAAGGAGAAGGAGAAGGAGAAGGAGAAGGAGAAGGAGAAGAAGGAGAAGGAGAAGAAGGAGAAGGAGAAGAAGGAGAAGGAGAAGGAGAAGGAGAAGGAGAAGGAGAAGGAGAAGGAGAAGGAGAAGGAGAAGGAGAAGGAGAAGGAGAAGAAGGAGAAGGAGAAGGAGAAGGAGAAGGAGAAGGAGAAGGAGAAGGAGAAGGAGAAGGAGAAGGAGAAGGAGAAGGAGAAGGAGAAGGAGAAGAAGGAGAAGGAGAAGGAGAAGGAGGAGAAGGAGAAGAAGGAGAAGGAGAAGGAGAAGGAGAAGGAGAAGGAGAAGGAGAAGGAGAAGGAGAAGGAGAAGGAGAAGGAGAAGGAGAAGGAGAAGGAGAAGGAGAAGGAGAAGGAGAAGGAGAAGGAGAAGGAGAAGGAGAAGGAGAAGGAGAAGGAGAAGGAGAAGGAGAAGGAGAAGGAGAAGGAGAAGAAGAAAGGCTGGACACACCCAGATCCCTCCATCTTGCCTCCTGAACCCCCATGCTAAAAACCCCAAAATCTATTTTTTCACCCCGTGATAAATTCACTATAATTCTACTGAATTTGTCATGGCTTGCAGATCTTCATCTGAGGTTGGTCATTTGCTCCATGGGTCATATCCAAACCACAGGGGCACCCTGGGCTCTGTGCCAGGGTCTGTGAGCCCCTGGCAGGGTCTGGGCTGCCCAGGACAGCCAGAGGGATGCCCTGGGTCCTGACACAGGGATTTTAGAGAAATTTCTTTCCCAGTAGATTTTGGGTGAATCCCTCTGCTCTCCAAGGGTGCACCCATGTGGGGTCCATTAGGAGCTGGAAAACATCCCCTGGACTGCACAAAGTCTCAATGAGTGCAAGTGAAAACTTTTAGGAACTGACACTTCCTCTAAGGGAGTTATTGCATGATGAGAGAATTAAATTATTTAATATCCGCTTATTTTACAAATTATTTTACAAATTAATTTAAAATTAGAGGTGGGAACAGGTTACAAAGCTGTTTTTATGAGAGAGTTCAATGCTATTTGAGTTTTGTGCCACTGTGGGGTGGTGGTCTCCAAGAAGGCCACAAATCCAGGAGTACAAGCAGGAAAAACCCAAATTTGCCCTTTTTTCACTGATAAAGCCATGCAAGAGAGGCAAATTTACAGCAAGCACATTCATAATAATCACATGTAGCTTTTCAAAATACAAACCCACAGTAAAGAAAAATACAAATCCAGTAGCAACATCTACTGTAGAAGAGAAATAAGAGATAAGACATTATTTGAAATAAGAGATTTCAATATATAATAAGAGAAAGACATTATTTTTCATTATGAGTTTAAGCATGCACACCTGCAAATGAACACCTATATTTTAATTTTGCCACTGTAAAAACCAGAATAATCTCTTCAGGTATCAAATAAACACCCACAGCAAGAATCTCTCTCCACTCCTGTAACACAAATCTCTACTAAATTTTATGTCTAAATGCATTTTTCAGACATGGCAGATACAACATCCCATTAGGACTAATGTGGGTAAAAAATTAGCAGAAACTTCAGCAGATTTTTTTTTTTCTGCAAGCTGTTTAAATTAGTTGCTATACATATGAAGTTTTTCTTTTAAAAAAAGAAGGAAAAATGAAGATTTCAAATTTATTTCCATGTTGCAGGCCTTGATCCCTGCAACAATTAGGCATATGGACATGTGATTAGTCAAAATCACTGCCATACATTCAGAGTATGGAACTATTTACATTTTTACTCTGAGTGGACATATGGCAACATTAAAAGATAAGGATCTGTCAATATTTTAAATACTTTTTTAAAGGCTTGTCTCTTGAGAAAAGGATGGAGAAAAACCCTTGATTACCACAGGCAGAACAATGAAAATCCACCATGTTTTTAGCCCTTTTGGAACCATTTTATTCAGCTTTTACCACAGTCCTTCTTAAGGACACTTAAACTCCAAATCAACATCATGAGGATTTTCTGATGATGCTCAAATTTTGAGGTTATTTCACCAGTGTGCTTTCCTGTGATATATCAATTTCTTCCCCTTTTTTCTGCTGTTTAACTTCAATACCTGACCAGAATGGTGCCTGCCTGTGGAACAACTGATGTTTCAGAGCAGATAAAAATGCACCAGGTGTAGGAAAGCCCTGAGTACAACTGCACAGTGTGAAGAGATCAGGCCAAAGACATTTGCATCCAAGGAAAAACCAGCTACAGCAACTGCATAATCCATAAAATATTATCTCCAACACCTCCTCCTCCTCTTCCTGGGCGCAGGAGGAGAAAGCTCCTTTGGACTCCTTTGGATGTCACGAGAATTAGCTGCAGACACGTATGGAAATTCCATTTAGGATAAGAATCAGTGACAGGAAACAGCCAGGATGCTCAAATTTTGAGGTGTGTGTTGTTTTCCTGTGATATATCAATTTCTTCTCTTTTTTTCTCCTGTTTAACTTCAATACCTGACCAGAATGGTGCCTGCCTGTGGAACAACTGATGTTTCAGAGCAGATAAAAATGCACCAGGTGTAGGAAAGCCCTGAGTACAACTGCACAGCGTGAAGAGATCAGGCCAAAGACATTTGCATCCAAGGAAAAACCAGCTACAGCAACTGCATAATCCATAAAATATTATCTCCAACACCTCCTCCTCCTCTTCCTGGGCGCAGGAGGAGAAAGCTCCTTTGGATGTCAGGAGAATTAGCTGCAGACACGTATGGAAATTCCATTTAGGATAAGAATCAGTGACAGGAAACAGCCAGGAGGGACTATTTGTACTGAAATACAAGCCATTAACTGCAGCCAAGCTAACAGCAAACGACTGCTCAGGCAAGTGCCTGCTGCAGATAATTAGTTTAGAACCTATTGGAACATGAATATTTTATCTGTGCGCCACAAAACTCGTTAGGGAGAGGAATTAGAGAGCCAGGACAGGCGGGAAGCGCGGCAGAGGTGATCTGTCAGCTCCCTGGGAAGAGATTTTCCTGGAGAAAACAAGTGCAGTCATTAAAGCCACGCCAAGCCATTGGGAGCCGGGCTGGGGGCACGGCAGGAGCGCAGGAGATGAGTGGGTTTAATGGCCTCGCCCTGAGCTGCTGGAATTTTGGGAATTTAGGGAATCAGCCCAGCCAGAACCCTCTTGAAGGAATTTTGGGAATTACCCCAGCCAGCACCTTCCTATGGGAATTTTGGGAATCACCCAATCCAGCACTTTCCTGAGGGAATTTTGGGAATCACCCCAGCCACACCTTCCTCAGGGAATTTAGGGAATTTAGGGAATTTCCCCAGCCAGCACCTTCCTTAAGGAATTTTGGGAATCACCTCAGCCAGCAGCTTCCTATGGGAATTATGGAAATCTCCCTCAGGGAGTTTAGGGAATCAGCCCAGCCAGTACCTTCCTTAAGGAATTTTGGGAATCACCCAATCCAGCACCTTCCTATGGGAATTTAGGGAGTTTTGGGAATCAGCCCAGCCAGCACCTTCCTATGGGAATTTTGGGAATCACCCCAACCAGCACCTTAAGGAATTTTAGGAATCACCCCAGCCAGCAGCTTCCTCAGGGAATTTTGGGAATTACCTCACCCAGCACTCTCCTGAGGGAATTTTGGGAATCATCCCAGCCACGCCTTCCTCAGGGAATTTAGGGAATCAGCCCAGCCAGCACCTTCCTTAAGGAATTTTGGGAATCACCAATCCAGCACCTTCCTATGGGAATTTTGGGAATCACCCCAACCAGCACCTTAAGGAATTTTAGGAATCAGCCCAGCCAGCAGCTTCCTCAGGGAATTTTGGGAATTATCTCACCCAGCATTTTCCTGAGGGAATTTTGGGAATCACCCAATCCAGCACCTTCCTTAAGGAATTCCAGGAATCACCCCGGCCAGCACCTTCCTCAGGGAATTTTGGGAATTTAAGGAATTTTGGGAATCATCCCAGCCAGCACTTTCCTTTAAGGAATTTTGGGAATCTCACTCAGGGAATTTTGGGAATGACCTCACTCAGCACCTTCCTATGGGAATTTAGGGAATCACCCAATCCAGCACCTTCCTTAAGGAAATTTGGGAATCGGTCCAGCCACACCTTCCTCAGGGAGTTTTGGGAATTTTGGGAATCATTCCAGCCACACCTTTCTCAGGGAAATTTGGGATCACCCCAGCCAGCACCTTCCTCAGGGAATTTTGGGAATTTAGGGAACCAGCCCACCCAGCACCTTCCTCAGGGAATGCTGGGAATTTTGGGAATTACCCCAGCCAGCCCATTCCTCAGGGAATTTTGGGAATCTCCCTCAGAGAATTTTGGGAATCATCCCAGCCAGCACCTTCCTCAGGGAATTTAGGGGATTTTGGGAATCACCTCATCCAGCACCTTCCTCAGGGAATTTTGGGAATCTCCCTCAGGGAATTTTGGGAATCACTGCGTCCATCACTTTCCTCAGGGAATTTTGGGGCTCGTTTGCATCACCTCCACTCCAGGGATGTGAATTAATTTCTGGATTCCTCCTGGGAAATGGAACAATTTGCTCCCCAGCATGTCAAAGCTGGATGGGGCATTAAAACCTCTCTGTCTTCTCCTTGCTCAGTGAATCCCTAGGAAAGGGAAACCTTAAAAAAGAGGATAAATGAATAATTCAGGGAATCCCAGAATGGTCAGGGTGGGAAGGGACCTGAAAGCTCATCCAGTTCCAGTGGATATTTGGGTGGAAAGAGAACCAAAAAAAGTTAATTTTACTTTCTATTTTCTATTCTTTTCTATTCTTTCCCCAACAGGCAAAAAATTAAATAGAGATGGCCACGACCTTGAGGACACTGAGCTGTAAAAAATGTCCTGATGAGCTAAAAATGCTGAATTTTCAGTCCATGACTGAAACTGTTTTGGCTGGATCTGAGCAGGAGAGCTTTTAAATAAAATAGCAGGTAACAAAGAAAATTCATACATCTGAGTTTTCCCATTCCACACGGAGTTCCTGGGTAAGGAAAGCCCTCAAGCAACATCCCTGTGTTCACAAATCTCTTCTGATTTGTCCTCAAGTCGTTACCTGTTACATCCAACTCCTTAAATCCATCATTTCCAGCCTGAACACCATCCAATATACATTAAAAGTGCCTCTGATGCACACACTGGAATGATTTAAATCCACCTCAAAAACTCCTGGAAAGATCAGAACTTCAGATCTCTGGTGCTGCTTCCCTTGGATTATAAAATATTGCACACCTCTCACTGCAACCCTGACACCAGAACAAAGCCTAAGAAATATAAACCAGTGCCCAAATGACAGATTACTGCAAAATCACACAGGATGTTAAAAATCCCCAAACTGTTAAAAGTTATATGTTTATATCTATTTTTTAAAAAAAATCCCTCCTAATACAAGATTCACCTCATACAGAATATCCAAAGCAGCAACAGAGCTGCTTGAAAAAAAAGCAAAGAAATGTAAATTCAGATATCATATTTATGTTGTAGAAAAACCCTACATTAACAGAATAAATCCATGGCAAATCATTCATAGCATGTATTTCCCCTGCTTTTTTTAAAATTCAAACCTGCTCCTATCAATCATTAATTGGAACATCATTATTTCTGGCAGATGAAGACATGCTTAAATCAGTCGGCAGCAATGCTTTTAATGACAACCAACTTGTTTAATCCCATTTTTTTTTCTCCCCAAAGCTGCATCAAAACAAATAATTTTGTATTTCTGGAGACAAGAACATGCCGAGCCCACCTCACCCCAGCAAGGGGGTGCTGGAAACATTTGTTCCTGGATTAGTGACCCACTCATTAAATCCATTTGTTTATTTTTTTTCGGTTGTTCCAGTAATTGCTGTGACAACAGCAAGCCCCATAAAAGCTGGAGAGGTTCCTGATTTCAGTGCTGCCTCTCCTGGGCTGAGCCCAGCCTGGGTGCAGGTGGCAGAGCCCCAGTGAGGGTCCATATGGGGATCCATCTGCTCTGGCAGCCAGCCAGGGACGATGGAACAACCCCAGGATGCTGCAGTCCTCCCCTGATGATGCCTTAAATTTTAGTTTTTTACATTTCCCAGCTCCTGTCCTGCATCAGTGTGTAGCTCTGAACTCCCTGCAGTGTTTGTGAGCTCTGTTCTCAGTTTGGGCACACAGAACAATCCCTCTGCCCTGAGAACCAAGGACACCTCACAGCCTCAGGCCCAAAAAGCACAAACAAAAGTGAACTGGAAGGGGCAAACTGGGGAATGTGACTTCATCACCTGGGGCTGCAATTGGACAATTAACCTCTGATATGCAAATGGACCAAACTTATATCTGCCAAAAAAACTGGTGACCTTGTAACTGGTCAATCTTGGGAACCCTAATTACAAAATAACACCCTAACCTGTGAAGGAGGTGAAGAAGGTGGTGAAAAAGAAGGTGAAGAAGAAGGTGGTGAAGAAGAAGGACCAGCTACTGCCCTAAAACCTCCATCTTAGCTTTATATATATTACTATATTCTAAAACCCCAAACTCCATGTTTTCCACCCTGTGCTATTACACACTTCTAATCAACTACTGGATTTGTAATTCCAGTTCTATAATTTAATTTTGGAAGCCTTCTCCATGGCCTCAGGTCAATGCAGTGCTCTCCTGGGAGTCAGAGTCTGTCAGAACCCAAAGCCATGAAGAAGGTGAAGAAGAAGAAGAAGAAGAAGAAGAAGAAGAAGAAGAAGAAGAAGAAGAAGAAGAAGAAGCTACTGCTCTAAAACCTCCACCTTAGCTGTATATACATTACTATATTCTAAAACCCCAAACTTCATGTTTTCCACCCCGTGATATCGCACACTCCTGTTCAAACTGCACACCCACAATCCCAGTTCCACCATTCCATTCTGGAAACTTCTCCTCAGCTCAGTGCAGGGTTCTCCTGGGGGTCAGTGCCTGGCAGCACAGAAATCTCCAATTCTCAGCACCCAGAACTCCAACACTGCCTCTGCCAGGCTCTTGCACTGCCCAGGGTGTTTCTATTTAGGCCTTTAATAAATCCCCACTTTATTCTCTGGCTCTGTCCAGCCTCTGTTCCAGGCAGCCTCTCAGGAATGACAAATCCTGGGATGGGACCATGGAACAGCCCCTGGACACTGCAGTGCCTCCCCCTCTGCCTGACCTCCAGGAGCTGGATTCTCTATTCATGCTGCAGAAGTTCTCTGTGAGCCACTGAGTGCAGAGGAGCCAATGGTGAATCTTTCCTGAAATCTCTGGAGTAGGGAAGAAGGGATGAAGTAAACTGAGGTGGATTGGAACGTGCTGCCAGCAGTGAGCACCTACACAGCCCCTACTACACAGATACTACCAGCCAGAGCTGGGGCTTGCTGCTGGGAATAGCCACTCCAAAGCCACCACTGACACTGAGTCAGGGATGGAAAGAAAGATTCCAGTCTCCAGGTGGATCAGAAAGCCCCTTTAATGAAAGAAGTGGGTCTTTTATAATGTAATTTGGTAAGGTGATCCTTGATTGGTCTCCACGTAGAAACATCTCACACCATTGGTGACCATGAACGGCACACTGTGGAAAACCTTAACTATAAACAATGGCTACAGAAAGAGAGATAATAATTGTTTTATAATTGTTTTAGTTCTTTCTGTGGTGGTGTTCACAGGGGTCCCAGGACAAGGGAAGAGATGAGGATCTGACTCCATGTTTCAGAAGGCTGATTTATTATTTTATGATAGATATGTTATATTAAAACTATACTATAAGAATACAAGAAAGGATTTCATCAGAAGGCTAGAAAGGAAAAGAATGGAATGATAATAAAATCTTGTGACTGATCAGAGTCTGAGCCAGCTGACTGTGCTTGGCCATTAATTACAAACAACCACATGAGACCAATCCCAGATGCACCTGTTGCATTCCACAGCAGCAGATAATCATTGTTTACATTTTGTTTCTGAGGCCTCTCAGCTTCTCAGGAGAAAAAATCCTACCAAAAGGATTTTTCATCAATATGTCCGTGACATGTTTCCTCTAAGATTCCCAGGCTCAGCCTGGGAGAAATGATCTCAGTTTTTTCTTTGACTGGATTGAGAATCTCCACACACCACTGCTCCCAAAATGGGTCCAAGCTCAGTTCTTATGCAGCAGCTCCCAGGAAATTATTGCATGGAAAAGCTGGGACAGTGCCCCTACAAAGATCTGTGTCCAACTGCACTACAACACACTGAAACTCCAAACAGGAACTCAGCTCAGGCTTAACACATCAATGGTTTTTGATGCATCTGACTTTAATCTCACACAGGCATTTAACAGGAGCCCTTCCCACAGTTAAAAACCTTCCAGACAAAGCTGGGCCTCAGAGCCCACTGCTTTTATCAGTGGCACGAGGCAGGATAAGAAAGCCCTGAATGAAGCACAAGATTTATCCCCCTAATAACCTCAATCTGATCTCCACCTTCTTTCAGGCCGCCGAACGCGCAGGAAACTGAAACGCGCTCCTCCAGAAAAATAAACCAGCAAGAAAGATAACAGAGCAGCTCCTTTATAGACTTCAACCCAGTGGATCAATATCCTGTTGCTTAAGAAAAGGAATGTAAAAAAGATGGGGCTTTAATTTCCATTTCAAGACCAGGGTTCAGCATCACCCAGCATTCAGCAGCAGCTAAAGTGCTTTTTAATTTTGTCCTCGTGCCAGAGCATTCAGGGAACAACAAGCAAAAGGACAAAGCCAAAGTTCAAAGATTGAAGACACAAAGGGGAGCTGAGGCTCCTGTGCCAAGCTGTAACCTCGTTTAATTTGTTGCAAGGAGATGTATTCAGAAATTCCTGTTAATGGCAAAGAAAGAAAAGTGGGACAGAGGCACTCGGAAATCAAGATGTTGGAATGGGAGAATTTAGGGAAATGGGTTTCACACAGAAGGTAATGAGTGTTTGCTGGGAATCACAGGACAGATCACTGTGCCATCAGAGTTTTGCAAGAATTCCATTTCTGCATGTGCTGAAAGGATTAGAGAGAGACTGGGGAGAAGAAGTGAAAAACAAAGAATGAATAAAAAAAAAAAAGCTCATTTCTCAGGTCACTTGAGCTTTAAGAAATTCTCAGCAGCCCCAAAATGAATAGTTGGGATTGTTCTATATCCTCACCCAAGCACAGACAGGAGTTACATCCAGCTTTTCCCCAAAACCCATATTTGGGAGAGCAGAGCAGGACTGAGACAGCAAAGCACACCCAGCTGCTGGCTCCCCTGCACAGCTGCTTTTTGTAGAGACTATAAAACAGCTCCAGAGTACTCACAGAGCCTGATTTGAATTTTTCAAAGCAGCAATAGCAAAAATAGGTCACAATCCTACTGAATCCATTGGGAAAGCTTTCAAAGGGAATTGCAGAGATGGAGAGCAGAGCCAGGGGAGTCCATCCATCCTTTCACAGTCACTCCGTGCTGGCTGCAGCAGGGAAATCCAGGAATCCTCCTCCAGCACCGGAGCTGCCATTGCAAAGCGAGCTGGATTCTCCTCCTCTTCCTCAAAATGGGATACAGGTAATTCCTTGGATGGAAAATGGGATTTTGGATGAGTGGCAAAACCAGAAGGAGAGGGGGGATCCCTGCAAGGTGCAATGAAGCTCCATCTTCTTGCAAAAACAAGCAAATCGATCTTCAAGCAAAAGGAAGACAGGAAATGCAAGAACCTTCCCAAAGTTAGGAATTCCTGGCTGGGAATTCCCAGAGAAGCTGTGGCTGCCCCTGGAAGTGTCCAAGGCAAAGTTGGACAAGATATCATGGAATGATATCTTGGATATCCAAGATATCAAGGAATGGTTTGGGTAGGAAGAGAATTTAAAGCTTAAATTTAAGCTTAAATTAGGGGTAAGTTTAAATTTAAGAATTAAAAGCTTAAATTTAAGAATTTAAAGAATTTAAAATAGGTTGTAAAATACAGCCTTTGGTGCTGCACATCAACGAGGTAAATCCCTCTCTGCTCCTTTTATTACTCTGGAAAATCAACATTGAGGTGCTTCAGACAAAGCTTATACTGAATAATAAGAATATTTCTGTAACACTTCCAAGCCTTACATGAGGATGGCGTTTAAGAATAAAGTTTTTTGTTAACTTTTAGTATTGTTCACTTAAAAAGCTGGAATTGGTCTCAGGCAAACAGGGATGGTTTCCATAATATGCGGAAACCTGGAGAATAAATGAGTTTAAGAAGAGATGAGAAAAACAGAACATAACCAAGAGGATGAAAATACAGAACTAAATCGGGATGGCAGTGTTTGCAGAAAGCCTTGGGAGTTTTCAGTAATAAACACAACTTCAGCTCAGCAATTAAAAGAAGTGTTTATAAAAATAAAGCTGTTCTTAAACTTATAATGTTCCTTCAGCAGTTTCCTTGGGGAGCAGAGATGTAATCGTGTATAAACAGCTGAAATTACTCTTGTTTGTAAATTGTGTCATTGATTTTCATGTCCCCTGCGTGGCAGTTCCAGGAGAAAACTCAGCACCAATTCATTGATAAATGATCCCAAAAAATGGGTGTTTTTTCCACCATAGGTGGATATCACTGAAAAAAACCAAAATTATTTTAGTTTTATCAAGTTCCAGCTTGCCAAAATAAAAAAGTGTATCACAATGCCAGCCATAAATGAGTCTGGAATCAGTTGTAAAGGATCCTTATTCAATTAAAGCCTTACAAAACCATGAACCAATATATCAGTAATCCTATTATTTATCACACAGCTCTAACAACATGAAAGGTATAAAATACAGAGAGAGGAAAACACTTTACACCTGCCCACAGCTACTCTGACTTCCAGAGTCCACTACAGCCTTAAATTGCTGCTGAAAAACCCAAACCTGAGCTGATTTTAGAGCCAGACACGAACTTCATAACCTGATTTGGATCTGCTGAGCTCCAGGGTGAAATTTCTACCTCAGATGCTGCTGTGGCCATGTGGATGATAAAAAAATCCAGATTTTAAAAGTCCAGTTGGGTCTGCAAGCAGCTTCTGTGTTAATCTGCACTGTGGATCTTGAGTCCAAAGGCTTTCCATGGCTCCAGAGTACTCAGG
This sequence comes from Melospiza georgiana, assembly GCF_028018845.1. Lineage (NCBI taxonomy): Eukaryota > Metazoa > Chordata > Aves > Passeriformes > Passerellidae > Melospiza > Melospiza georgiana. The sequence goes on from NC_080433.1 coordinate 2,096,636, forward strand.
GGATAAAACAGGCTCTGCCAACCCCCAAACCTCCTTTCAACATCCCTTTCCTCACTCTCTTCCAGGGCTGCTAAAGCTGAGCTTGGATTCAGCTGCTGCTCCAGAGGGAAGAATTCAGAGGCAGGAGATGCTGAACTCGACCAATCCTGAGGGCCACGGTGCTTGAATTTGATTTTTAATATATCCTAAAAACAGATCCCGACAAGAGGAAAGTACAGGAGGAGACAAAATGCTTCCATCATCCCTTCCAACATCTCTTTTCTCACTCTCTTGCAGCTGCCCAGTGCTGCTAAGGCTGAGCTTGGATTCAGCTGCTGCTCCAGAGGGAAGAAATTGGAGGCAGGAGATGCTGAACTCTACAAATCCCACTCAAGGAGCACAGTGCTTAAATTTGATTTTAATATAGCTTAAAAACAGATCCCAGCAAGAGGAAAGTACAGGAGGAAACAAGGGGCAGAGCTTCGTCCTAACAAGTGGATTCTTTGCCAAGTGACACCAGGGTAAAGAAGCCACCAGGGCTTTTGGTTTAAGGAGTCCAATTAAATCCAGGCCTCACTAATGAAGAGTGCACACAGGAATTTGTTCTTCCCAAAGTGCTTTGCAACTGGGTTGTTTTTAAGATGGAACCTGCATTTTCTTTATTTTATTTGCTTTTTGGTTGTCTTTTGAGGGTGTAGCTTGGAAATCAGACCGTGGGTGAGGCGGGATCTTGGAAAAACAGGAATGCCCTGGTGTCACAGACATGCTTTATGAAAAATCCTTTCCTTAGGATTTTTTTTTCACCAGAGAAACTGAGAGGCCTCAGGAACAAAATGCAAACAATGATTATCTGCTGCTGTGGAATGCAACAGGTGCATCTGGGATTGGGCTCATGGGGCTGTTTCTAATTAATGGCCAATCACAGTCAGCTGTATTGGACTGTCAGTCACAAGATTTTATTATCATTCCATTCTTTTTCTATTCTTAGCTAACCTTCTGATGAAATCCTTTCTTCTATTCTTTTAGTATAGTTTTAAGGTAATATATATCATAAAATAATAAATCAGCCTTCTGAAACATGGAGTCAGATCCTCATCTCTTCCCTCATCCTGGGACCCTGTAAACACCAGCACACCCTGGTGCCAGAAGCAGAATATTGACCTTTTAACAGGCCTGGAGACAGCTGAAGAGGATGGAAGCACCTTTTAGCTGCCATCCAAACCAGCGAAATGTTAACTGTAACTCCCCTTGACAGAGCACATCTGCCACTGACAAACACCCCAGGACAGCTTTTGTCTTCCCTTTAACGAGGCTGGCACTAATTAAGTCTAATGCCAGCAAAGCCTGTGGCAGGACTGACTCAATTGTGCACTAAAAGTTGGGCAAAAATTCTTGGGAAAGTGCTCAGTGCACAGAGAAACTGAGGCAGGAACTGGGGGAAAGATGTTCTGAAATTCAGCAGCTCAAGTGGCTTCAGGCAGAAAGAGCCTGGGCTGGGGTGCAGAAAATGCATCACAAAGCCCTTTGCTCAAATCTTACTCCTTTATTGAGTCTAAAATGCTCACACATCCATGGGTATTTGTATGGAATTCTAGCATAAATATACTGTTCTAAGTGTGGGGAAACTTCAGGGATCATAGGAATTTAGTTTGGTGCCTGAGCATCTTCATCCTGTCACCTCTCCTGCTATGCTACTGGGCACCACTGCTGGTTACCTTGCAATTTCTGCTAATTACTAATGAATTACCAAAATGCTCCTTGCACTGGACTGGGATCTTTTGTTCCACCTGGGGAAAAGCAAATTATTCTTTAGTAAAGGGTCACAGGAAGGCAAAAACGTCAAGGGAATTCAACAGAGCACAGAATGATTTGAGGAATAACAGAGCCACAGGATTTTGTGGTGGTGCTTTGCACTCCTCATGGAATCACGGAATGGTTTGGGTTGGAATCGACCTTAAAGACCATCTAGCTATAACCTGAGCATCATCTCTGCTTCCAAAATCACATCCCATGTTCATTCCTGCCAAAACACCCATTCTGCTGAAATGTGGAAGCTTTTGTTTGGCCGCAGAGAAAACAAAAAGACAAACAGAGCCCACAGAAGTAACAAAGGTTAGGCAGAATTAAAAGCCCAAAGCTTTACCCTGGACCTTCAGAGCCAAGTGTGGATCACCCTGCACACATTCAGGCACAGTTTGTAGTTGTAACCAGACAAAACTGGGACAAACTTGTGGGAATGGGGCAATGTGGACATACAGGGGAAGAACATGGAGAAAAGGGAAGAAACAGAGACAATAATCAAACAAACCCCAGGTTAATGAGGCAGTGAGGATTTATTCCAGGGATAAACAGGCAGTGCTCTGCCCTCAACACATTCGTTCGTCCTCCCTTCCTAACAAGTCCCCACTTTCCCAATATTCCCAGTCTTAAACACCAATTCTTAATGCTCTCCTCATTATCACTGAGGGTTTAAGCTGTTAATTCCAGCCCTGCTTCAGCTGAAATGCAGGTTTGTGCCCCAGATGGGAGTGGAACAGGAACAGGGAGGGTGTGCAGGTGTTAATGTGACTCCACAGCACGAGGACAAACCCAGCAGAACAGAGTCCTTGATTAAGGCCTCAATGAAACCATCAGGGCCCATCAAGCACCCTGCTGATGAGCAGCTATTTGGCCACACACAGAGCTGTGATTTCCATCCACTTTAATAATCAGGGAGTTGGGGTTTACTGTTAATGTGACATTGATGAAGAGAAATGACGCTAATGTGACATTGATGAACCGGAATGACAGTTCAGCCTTGATTAAAATTAGCCCCAGTTCCTCACACAGGACCAACCAGGAGGGCTTGACACACAGCTCAGATCTTCCAGAGAGGGTGAAACAAAGGCCAAGGTGAGGGGAAAGGAGTAGAAGGGTGCTAAAATATTCTCTGATGAAATCCAGGATAATTCAACAAAGTTCAGCATCTCCAATCTTCCCCCTGCTCAATTCCCTGAATCCACAGACAAAGAGTCAGAGTTAAAGCTTAAAGTGGAGGCAGAAAGTGCCCACCTGGCTCATCCTCACCTTCACAGCTCCTGAGGACACCACTGGGCACCAACATTTTGCTTTAGCAGGTTCACAGTGATGCCTCAGGTTTAGCTTTTCTATTTTTCACATTCTGTGCTGCTTTAGTGTGTGGTCTGGGCTCCATATTATGGGATGGTGAGAGCAGGGAGACAAAACAATTCCTGCTCCAGCTGGGCACCAAGGACAAATGCCCCAAATCTCAGCCCAGGAGCACAAACCCCGTGGGCTGGAGAGAGAAAAACAAGCAGGGTGGGACTGCCTGGGCTAAAGCTGCAATGGGACAATGAACTGCAAGGTGCAAATGGAGCAGAGCTGATCCCAGGGACAGACCCCGGCAGCGCTCGTGCATTTTGGGGCCATTTTGGTTCATCTTGGGTGCAGCCCTGGCTGGGCTCTGCTGCTGCCCAAGGTGCAGCCATGCAGGAGATGCTGTGAATGAATCCCTGCTTTATTCTGGAACTCTGTTCTAGGTCAGCCTTCTCAAGGCATCAACAGATTCTCAGGCTGTTTTGGGTTGGAAAGAACTGTAAAGATCATCTTGTTCCACACCTTCCACTAGAGCAAAGCTCACAAAGCCAAGGCTGAAAATCCAAGGCATGGAGACTCCTCAAGAGCCCCAGAGGAAGCCAGCACTGGATGTGGAATCAGCACAGAGCAGGTTTGCTTGAGAATCAGGAAAATAAAGCTGTGACATTAAACAAACCAAGCCTAGCCCTTTGAAATCAGAGCTGTAACAGCAAAGAGCAAATCCTGTTTCTATAGGGAAACGCACACTGGCTCAGCAAAATTGCCTGAAGGATGTTCTGAAGGATGCAAAGGAAAAAAATTAAGAAAAAATATCAAAACACAACTGCTCAAGTCTGGATTCTGTTCACCAGAACATGTTCATAAGGTTTACACTTACATTGGCCCCTCATGTATTCCAGCATTTAGTTCATCTTAAACCCTCTCCATAGGGAAGTTCCTGAATGCTGGAAATACTCAAAGGATAAGAGCCTTGTTCAAACCCCTCTGCACCAGCTCAGAGCAGCCAGCACTCACAGGAGTCAACAGCAATCACCCAGATTTTCCTTCCAGCTGTGAATGAGTTGAAATGGCCCCAACCTTCTGTAGTTACACTACTTGTTCCTTTTATAAACAGAAATATTCTCTCATTCATGATATAATTTCCTAGATTATCCATTATTAAAATTCCCCCTCTCCAAAACGAATTTACATCTGAGTTATCTCATTACTTCTGAACAAGCCAATTATTGCCTCTAGTGAGCAAAATAATTAGACTTGTGCTCCCTGCATTCAAGATGTTCTCCAGCAGCCCCAGAACACAGAAGTACACAATGCAAAAATACAAATACACAGAACACATCAATGGAGCAGCTTTTTTTCCCTCCTGAACATTGTTTACCAACTGAATGGGTTCATTTTTTTTTAATATATACACTCAGGTATTGAGGGCACGATACAGACCTGAAATTTAAACTCTGCCCATCAGTCAGGTCTAAAAGAGCAGAGGACTTCCCTTGGTTTGTTTTTCCACCACTTGAGTCAGAAGTCTTCCCTCCTATGACATCTGTGTGGCCCAAAAATTATAAAACACTGCCCAAAGCTGAGAAATATTTCCTAGAGGTTGGTGATGGGATTCATGGGATCTCAGGATGGTGTGGGTTGGAAGGACATTAAATCTCATCCAGTGCCACCCCTTGCAGGGGCAGGGACACCTTCCACCCTCCCAGGGTGTTCCAAGCCCCATTCAGCCTGGCATTGGGCACTGCCAGGGATCCAGGGGCAGCCACAGCTGCTCTGGGTACCCTGTGCCAGGGTTTCCCCACCCTCCCAGCCAGGAATTCCTTCCCAATATCCCAATCTAACCCTGCCCTCTGGCACTAGGAATCCATTCCCCCTTCTACTGCCCCTCCAGGCTTTTGTCCAAAGTCCCTCTCCAGCTTTTTTGGGGCCCCTTGTCTTGGTTGAAGACAATTTAAAGAGGTGGACACTCTAAAATAAAGTTACCTCCACTTAAATTCAACCAACCCCCTTCCACCATCAAGCAATGATTACTAACTGATATAAGTGAAAAAACAACAAGTGAAAAGGCAACAGACAAAAATGGAAAAGTACACAATCATTAGGTACAAAACCACTAAATTTCAGGAACCCAACGGGAACAAAGAGAGCCCAAAATGGAGGCAGGGCCCCTTCCCAAGATGGCGGCAATGCCCTTCCCAAGATGGCGGCATTCCCTGGCAACCACAGGGCTCGAAGTGATGCCTGTCAGAAGCCAGGACATCCCTCTGGCTGTCCTGGATGGCTCAAACCCCTGCCAGGGGGCTCAGAGACCCTGGCACAGAGCCCAAGACCCCTGTGACCTTGGTTATGACCATGGAAAAAATTACCAACCTTATAAGAGCATCTGCAAGCCACGAAAGTCTAAGTAGATTATTAGTCTAACTAATAATAATTAGTTTGTCATGAGGTTAAAAATAGATTTTTGGGGTTTTTTGAATGGGGATTCAGGAGGCAAGATGGAGGAATCTGGGTGTGTCCAGTCTTTCTCCGTCTTCTTGGCCTCCATCTTCTGGGTGATGGTGGCACTTTTGGATTGGTTTAGAGTAGAAGCTCACTGTCTGACATAGGTGATAGGGATTGGGAAGTTATGATAAATATTGTACACGTAGTTTTTAGTATATAATGTTAACACCACCCCAAGGTGGTCAGTGTGCCTCTGTCTGAGCTGCTGGACAGACCTCAGCAGGCCAGAGAAAGAATGTTGTAGATAAGAAACAATAAACAACCTTGAGAATGAGAACTGAAGAGCTCTGACTCCTTTGACTGCCAGGCTGGGAAAAGAGACTTTCTAACACATCTCGGAGCCACTGTGAGCAGCAGAAGTCCCGAGAATGCCTTAGGATTTGAGCTTTTCTATTTTTCATATATTTGTAATCCTGCAGTTCTTTAGTGTATAACTCTAAACTCCACATCCAGTGTGAGCTGCTGCTTTCCTATTTTAGGACACCTCACTGCCTCAGGCCCTGAGAGATGGAAACAAAAGTGCATTGAAGGGGATCAAACTTGGGGTAAATGACTTCATTACCTGAAGCTGTAATTGAAATATTAACCCCTAATATGCAAATGGATCAAACTTTTAAAAGCATGAAAACCCGTGACCCATGGTCCATTTTCTGGGTGTAGGCCCTGGGCAGGCTTCATCTGCCCTAAATGTACCTGAAGGCCCTTCAAGAAAAAAAAAATTAAAAAAAAAATATAAATGAGATATAAAAATAAATATACCCACTTTTTATTCCCTTAATTTTGCCTGGTCTCTGTTTTTAGGCAGTGCCAGCAAGGCATCAGAAGGACAATGGCGAAATGGTGTCAGCTCTCTCCCTCAGGACGCCGCTCCCCTGCTGACCGTGTGGGCTGGGAGATAAAGGGGAAAAGATGGTGGCCAAAAGAAATAAAGGGGAAAAGGAAAGGGGAGATAAATGGGAAAAGATGGTGGCCAAAAGAAAGAAAGGGGAAAAGGAAAGGGGAGATAAAGGGGAAGAGATGGTGGCCAAAAGAAATAAAGGGGAAAAGGAAAGGGGAGATAAAGGGGAAAAGATGGTGGCCAAATGAAATAAAGGGGAAAAGGTAAAGGGAAATAAAGGGGAAAAGATGGTGGCCCTCATGGTAAGCCTGGGGATGGAGAGAAATTCTAGTGGCAGATAAAGCCTCACCAGGGTGTGTGGGGTCAGCCCTTCTTCAGGTTACCAGGACAAAATGCATCCCAAAGGGGCAAGAACACAAGGGAAAGAAAAAACAAGGCAGGACATGCCATAAAACATGTCCACTGCTCACATAAATCCTGGGAGAGAGGTATAAAACATCTCCTGTCTGAAGGAGTGTCCTGCTCCCACATGAGGACAAGAGGAATTTTCCCAATTTTCACACCTCGTTGCTCTGGAGGAGAGAGGGGAGAGATGCTGCAGCAGCCCAGCTCACAATTCCATTAAGGACTCTCTGCCAGCTGTCAGGATGAACCCACGGCCTTACCCTCAAGAATTTCTGAAGCAAAAAAGATTCATTTTAATCTTCTGTATACGAGTTAACAAGCAGAGAAAATCAGATCCCTCACATCTGCTTCTGAGGCCTCTTGGATACTTCAGCGATTCCCTGCATGAGCTTGAGCAGGAATTTCTCCTGCCACTGAGCATTAACAGCACAGCAGACAACATATTGAGGGCAACAAAAACAATGCAACCCTCATTTATCAGCTTGAGGAGAAGGTGTCGAGGCAACCAGCTGAGAAGGACCCACCAGGAAAGTCAGAAACAGAAGATGAAGACGTTTGGGGTTTTGCCCTTTGGTTGGAAACGATGCTCAACTCCAGCATGAAGTGCAGAGAATTGAGGGAAAGCTTTGCCTCCCTTTCCTTCCCTCTGTCTCAGCACTGTTTATGTGCAGTGTTTGACAGGACTTCATGGTCTGATTTTGCTGCCAAGTGAGGTTTGAACTTCTCTCTTTGGCATGTGCCCTCCCCTGCACAATCCACAGCCTAATGCATCACATTTCCCAATACATATTTATATATATTTTTAATGTATTATGTCTCTCAGTAAGTATATTTTTAATTAATGAGCTATTTCAAATGGAAGATGAAAAGCAAAATCTCCTTTTCTTTTTGGAAGGGTGATCCAATAACACTGACAGTACCAGATGGCTTCCTCCTCAGAAAGCCAGACAAAGCAAATGCATCCATAAATGTCCAGAATGTCAGAAGCAGACATCAAATAGAAAAGGTCCAAGTAAATACACACAGCTCTTGCTTCTCAGAAACCAGGAACATTTGCTAGTCCTGTCAAAGAACAGATTTATTATTTTTTAATAATACTTCCCTTCTCCAATACACTGAAATTTCTGAGCAGGGCTGAAAGCATGGAGGGGCTTTGGTCTCACTGGGGAAATAATTCTGCACAGCTGGTCTGATCTGTGAAAACCTTCACACAACCGCAGCAGCTGTGCTCAAAAAGCACAGGATATCTCTGTAAAAACCCAGCACTAACCATCTCATTTTAAAAACCCTAAAAAAACCCCAACACCTTTAATTTGGGGTGTGGAGAACAGTCAAGATCATGCTCAAGCAGTGAATCTAAGTTTAGGGTTAGGGACTGGCAGCACAGAACACCAGCAGGTTTCTAATTTATCTCCATGGATCAGGTTATTCCTAATCCTCCTCCATGGATTAGGTTATTCCTAATTTATCTCAATGGATCAGGTTATTCCTAATCCTCCTCCATGAATCAGGTTATTCCTAATTTATCTCCATGAATCAGGTTTTTCCTATATAGTTCAGGTGCTCTTGGAGAACCCAAACCATTCCAGACCAAGGCAGGCACCTGTGTCACTGCCATCTAAACCATCTCTGCCTCCTGACTTAATTAGCTGTGAATACAGATAATTTCTTGATGAGTTTTCCTGAGTAACCCCTAACAGCAATATCCACTCAATTTAATCTGAAACCCACGTTGTGGGAAGGAATCTGGTTCTGCCTAAGGGCACTTTTAGGGAAGAGTAGAACAGACCCCACAGATGTGAAAGGCTTGTGCTCCATGACCTGCCAGCCCAGCAGCCTCCTCTTCTCTTCCCCTGCTCTAAAATATCCATTTCTTGCCCCAAAATACCCATTTCTTTCCCTGAAATACCTATTTCTTTCCCAAAAACATCAATTTTGTGTCCCAAAATACATATTTCTCTGCTGTCTCCGCTTCTCCCTTGTGAATGCTGACAAAAACTTACTAAAAGCATATTTATGTGTTTTGTATAAAACTTTTTAGGTAAAAAGTCGTAACATTACCCTGGATTTTGAGCAAATTTCTACAGAAAGCAAGGCAGATGCAATTCCATTTATTGAGGCTCCCCAGTTTCCAAAGTCTATCAATCCCAACAAATTTTGGGTCCTCAAAAAATGGTGAGATCTCCAGGATGTGAAGTTGCATGAAACACTTGACCACTCAATGCCTTCACCCAGGGAAATTCAGAGCCTGGCCCTGTATTTATTAAAGGATCAGGCACCACAACTGGAGTAAAATTATTTTTCCCCAATTTGGAGGGCTCAGCTCAAGCTGAAAACAAACAGTGTCTCATTTCTGAGACACTGAGGAGAAATGGAAGCATTTTTAAGCAAAATAGGTCCATTAAGTGACTTTGAAATTCAAGTTCCACTCTTAATAAAGAAATGAAACCTCCAAGTATGCGCCCAAATTTTCAGCATTTGTTCACTTTCTCCAAGTCCCTCTGCAGCCCCTTTAGGCCCTGGAAGGGGGTCTGAGCTCTCCCTGCTCAGAGTTTTCTCTTCTCCAGGCTGAAAATTATTGGGGAAAAAGGGAGGGAATGAGGGAAACAGGGGAAAGAAGGAAGAATTTATTTTATTTTAGCAACAAATAAAAGAGACCACACTGGAAAAGAGCCTGGAAGCCAAGCAGAGCCCTTTTCTCCAATTAAGTATTTCAAATTAAAACCCTGCTCTGCTCTCCACGGGAACATCAGCAACTGGACACTGAGTGTGCCATATGTGGCTATTATCAAATTAAAAACAAAATCCCTTTTTCTGCAAAAACAAAAAGTGAAGTTAAAACACTTCCATCCTCTGGTTTTCTGCATAAGCACGATCCAAAAACATTAAGTGGGTTAAACACATTAAATAACTGTAATAATCTGCTCTCAGAGTGCAGAGTAATGGAAATCTTGCAGCAAGGCTTGGAATTAACCTGCTTAATTTCCCTGGTATTACATCCACCACATCCATCCCCTCATTCTGCCTCACAACTGCATCATTAACTTCCCATCCAGACATCCCAACCTCTCACTCCAACTTGCCACTTCTTCATCCAAATGTATTATAATTTGCTTATCCACTGCCATTTTCATCAAGTTCATATTAAAAAAGAGAGAAAGAGGTTTAAATCTTCTTCCTCCACATTTAATTCAATTGTCTGGCATGACTTTGTTGTAATGACTCAGTGCACAAGACGTGGTTTATGCTTGGCTTGGACTAATTCAGAAGTTTCTACATCCAGTAAGGGGAAAAAAGACTGGAAAAGTAAAGATAAAATGAATCATTTTTAGTCCTGGCAATAAGATATTTATGGCTGTACCCCAAGTAATTTCCTACAAGCTGAGAAAGAGCTGGCTAATGCATCATCCAACACACCAACCCAACAGGGCTTTGCTCAGAATATTTCCAAGAAAACCTCCCAGACCAGTAAAAATCCAGGAAATCAGCTGGGATTGATGTGAATTTCCTTTATTCTAGTGGGAAAAGAGGAAAATTCATTCCTTCACTCCTTCTGTGATTTAATTCTATGTGATTTTATGGGTTCCCTGCTCATGCCAGGGGTTGGAACTTGATGATCTTTAAGGTCTCCCAACCCAAACCTTTCCATGGCTCTCTGATTTTCTCTACCTACTAAATACAGAGTTAACAAACAACATTAAAAAAACCCAACCCAATCACTGTGGTTCCCACCTAAAGCAGATTTTGTGTAGCCCTCAGAGATCAGATTCAATTACTAAACCAGGCCAGAAAGGCAGCCTGGGACTGATTTTTACTAATGAAAAGATGGTAAACCAAGTGTCCCCTGGATAAATTACACTAATTACAATTTAAGATGTTTTTTAAAGTGATAGGGATTGTGCTATTACAGCATGGAATTAAAAATACAAAAGAAATGAAAGAAATTTTCAACTAAAATCTATTTTCTCTGGTCTTTTACTAGTGGGTTCACAGTGCACTATTAAACCAGGAGAACATAACATCCTAATTAACTTGGTTTTAATCACTCCTGGCTGAGGAGAATGCGAACAGAGTCAATAAATGAGGATGTATCAGAAATGGCACCTTGGATGGAAGATGAAGCTTTACCTACCACACTCCAAATGCTTCAAAATTCCCTTGAGATGTCTCTCAAGGCTGGGAATTCTTTCCCTGGGACAGATCCATCCTCACCCATGGCAGAGATCCCCCATCCAGAGCAAACCCTGAGGGATTTGCTGGCAGTTTGTTAAATCCATCCTAACGAGATCCACACTGTTAATTCCCTTAAACCTTTGTCCACTGGGGGATTCTGCCTTGTCCTTTTGGTCTCTGTGGAAATCATTCCAAATCGATTATAACTCCATTTCCCTTGGGCTGTTTCATCCACAGAGTACAAGAGTAAACCCTAAATGTCAATTCTCATTTTTGTAAATTCACGTTGAGTCATTTTTGGTTGATGCCTTTGATGAAGATTCTTTGAGTGAGCAAAAACCACTCCTTCATGACAGATGTTTGAACTACTACAAATAATTTTTTATTATTTTACCAAGTTTTCTACGCAAGGACTCCAGTTTTCCAAAGGAGTCAAAGCAGAGGCAGAGAAGCACACAATTCTCAATCCAGGAATTCCTTAATCTCCCTTTTTGTAGCAATCTTTTACTGGGAATGGGTGTCATGGACATATTTTAGGAAGAATCCTTTTGGTAGGATCGTTTCTCCTGAGAAGCTTCAGCTTCTCCATGTTTTGCTGCTTTGGAATGTGATTTGGAGAATTGTTTACCCAGCATGTGAAATTGTTTTTACTTGATGACCAATCACAGCCACCTGTGTCAAGGCTGTGAGCAGTCACAAGATTTTATTATCATTCCATTCCATTCTATTCCTTTCAAGCCTTCTGATGAAATCCTTTCTTCTATTTTTTTAAGCAAGTTTTAATATATCATTTTCTTTTAATATAATATATATCATAAAATAATAAATCAGCCTTCTGAAACATGGAGTCAAGATTCTCATCTCTTCCCTCATCCTGGGACCCCTGTGAACACCACCACAAATGGGAATGGAGCATTTCCTCCTCAAGTTCCCAGACAAGAAATGCCAATTTTTTTCCTGCCCCAAGCAGGGTTTATCTCTGTATTTCAGATCTCTATCACCACTCAACAGAAAGAAAAATAAAGTTATTCTCCCCTTTCTGCTTTGTAGCAGCAGCACCTGAAATAGGAAAAGCATCTTTTGTCATACAAAGGTAAAGGCCAAGCTCCAGCTGGTAACTTTTTGTTAAATTCCTAAATTGGATCCTCCAGTTACAAAAGTCATAAAAATAAAGCCTTTAGAGACACAAACACTTCATAGCTGCAGGAGACCAGGTGGATCTGAGGTGTGCAGGTGGCACAGGAGCATTTTTACCCAGTCCAGTGGCTCAGGGTACCCCCACCCCAAAAATCCCTGTGCCAATGAAAACACAAAGCCCTGTGGTCTGAAGAGTTCAGACACACAAATGTGTGAACAGGTCAAAAATTCTGGATAAAAATCATAGGCTTTGATAAAGAGTCATGGAAAAACCAAGAAAATCAATTATATAAACTTCTATACATGAAATGAGTTCTTGAAACAACAAGAAGGATAACGAGCTATAAATATTTGAATAAACCCCATCCCTATCTTTTCTCTGTAATACTTGATTCTGTATTCCAGAGAAAATGGGAGAGCAGAGAGAAGTTTTGCTGGGATTGATGGAATAATGCCAAACTGGTCCACTGAAACTCCAAGTGAGACCTGAGGTGTTTGTAAGAGGAGCTCACCCAGGCTCCTCCTCACACCTCTGAACAAACATTTGGCTTCTTATCAAGCAAGGAAGGGCCTTTTGTTGAGGCATTTTTTTTCCCAGATCCACAGAATACCAAAAGCCCCACCAAATTCCTCAAATAGGGTTAAGAGACATGAATTAAGTGTCAGATATTTACAGGGAAATGCATCTTGTAAAGCATCATCTCCTCTTTACACACACACACCCCAGCCATTACCACTGATAGAGTTCCAGCACTTCCAGGGAACTAATTAGGAAGTAAAGATTGCAAGGAATTCATTTTTATCCACATTTAAATGTGAAAGTTGCAGTTAGGAATATCTTGAGGTTGGTTTAAGTCAGAGAGGGGAATACTGTAAGAAGTTGATTTTGTTTTCTGCACCAAAATGCTTCACTTACAAATTAACTCACATGGAGAAATAATAAAGGTGGAAACAATAAAATAATAATAAATAATAAACATGGAACAATGCAGCCTGTTATTCCAGAGATGGAATCCCAGGATGGGTGTGGTTGGAAAGGACCCCAGGGGGTCACTGGTCCCACTCCCTGCCCCAGCAGGGCCATCCCAGGGCACAGGGAAGTGTCCGGGAATGTCCCCAGGGAGGGAATTCCAGCCCCACTCTGGGCACTGCCCAGGGCAGCATCTCTGCCCCACATCCAGGGGGAATTCCTGGGCTCAGGCCCTGCCCCTTCCCCTGGTGCCACCCTGTGCCTAAAACAGAGCCTGCTCCATCCTTTGGGAGCTCCTGTGCCCACGGATCCCCATGGATGGGCCCTGTGCCCACAGATCCCCATGGATGGGTTCTGTGCCCATGGATCTGTGCCCATGGATGGGCTCTGTGCCCGTGGATCCCATGGATGGCTCTGTGCCCATGGATCCCATGGATGGGCTCTGTGCCCATGGATCCCCATGGATGGGCTCTGTGCCCGTGGATCCCATGGATGGGCTCTGTGCCCATGGATCCCCATGGATGGGCTCTGTGCCCATGGATGGCCTCCCGTGCCCATGGATCCCCATGGATGGCTCTGTGCCCATGGATCCCCATGGATGGGCTCTGTGCCCATGGATGGCTCTGTGCCCATGGATGGCTCCCTCAGCCGTGTCCCCCTGCCCTGAGCAGCCCCAGCTCCCTCAGCCTCCCCTGGGCATGGAGATTCTCCAAGGCCCTTCAGCACCTTGGTGGCCTTGGCAATTCTGGAGGAACACTTAGACTTGATGACCTTTGAGTGCTTTTCCAAGTTTATGATTCCATTTCACATCACAGCTCCTGAACTTTTTAAGACGTTAAATTTTGTCTGCTTACACTTCCAATAACTTGAAGCCAACTCCAGATAAACCCTCACATTTCCACAGCAGCTAAAAAAGTGCCCACACTGATTTCTGTACAGCCACCTGTCACCATGATATTTCCTGAAAAATCCTCTTTGCCCAAGATTTTCTCCTGGGAAGCTGAGAAGCCTCAGAGAGGAATGAAAACAATAATTATCTTATTGCTGCTCCTGGGTTTGCTGCTTTGGAATGTGGCTTGGAATTGTTTACCCACAGGTGAATGTTTGATTGGTTCCATGTGAATTGTTTTTAATTAATGACCAGTCACCATCAGCTGTGTCAGACTCTGAGTCAGTCACAGGTCTTTATTATTCATTCTTGTGAAGCTTTCTGATGTATCTTTTCTCTTAGTTTAGTACAGCATTCTTTAATATAATATACTACCATAAAATAATAAATCAGCTTTCTGAGAACTTGGAGTCAAATTCTCATCTCTCACCACATCCCGGGGACCTCACAAACACCACAGCCACTCACTGGGCACATCCCTCCTCACCCTGAGGTCAAATGGGCATCTCCCCTTGCTGAGGACACAGCCCTGAGTGCTGGAAACCACTTTTTACTGGAATCACAGCTTCACCCCACCACATGAACACATCCTCCATTTTGGAGGCGTTTCCATAGTCCCTCTTGTGTGAGGCAAGAGGACATTTAAAAACACTTCCACATTCATTAAGCAGACAAAGGAAGTGCCATTTGTTGCCACAAAAATCCCACTTTTCGATGCCATTGAGGTGCAGTGAATGCAGGGCTTGCAGGGAGCTCATCCAATAACTCCTGATGACAATTAAGTCAAACACAACCACACGATCAGTGCAATTAAAATCCCCAAAGAGGAGCACAGATGTACTCCAGGCCCCCAGTCACTTACAGGATTTTTTTTTTGATATTATGTAAAAATCCAGCTACTGAGCAGCAAGGCTTTGGTATTATATTATTAAGTAATTACCATGAGATATGAAAACACTAATGAGATCTGTGGTGAGGATTTGCTGCACACCCAATGTTTCGAGGGAAAATGAATCAGTCTGGCTTTCTCCAGCACTCTTGGAACAACCTCCTGCAGGCAGCTGCATGAGTTTTATGTGGAGAAAACACAGAAAAATCTGGTTTCAACAACTTCCCCGCCTTTGTGGTGACTGCAAGGCTCAAAAGACTGGCAAGGGAAGCGGGAAAATTCGGGAAATTGATATCCAGAACATGAATTTAAATGCAGGCCTGGTGTGCACATTCATGTGGGGAATGCAAATACCACTTGGAACAGGGAACAACCTCCCTGTCCTCTTTGCTTTAGGAAACCACACAAATGTGGGACATTAATGACTAAACAGGATGACCAATCTCTGCCTGGTGTAAAATCAGATTAATTCTTTGGGGAGGAGGCTTCACAGGAGCCCTCATCCCCCAAACTGAGCCAGTTAATGCACTCCTGGTCACCACTGGAGACACAAATCCCAATAATTCTGTGACAGCACCAAACATTTGCTGAAACTTGGAATGAAAAGAGACCCCTTGTTATAAGGCAAAAGGGGCCTCATAATTTCAGGAGGAGAGAGGGAATATCCACAGGAAAAAAACCATGTGAAGGCAACAATCCTGGGACTCCTGAGAAGCCCTAGAACTCCAAAACACTCTGGGAAACAGAGGCAATGAGAGAATCTGAAGAAAAAGAGAGAAATGTCTCTCATTTTGCCCAAAATCACATTTTCTGGTGACAGTTAACTTGGAAAGAACAGCCCCAGAAGCCTTCCAAGGCACCTTTCCCTCCTCCTTCAGCCAACTGCCAGCTCCACCAAATTTATCAGGGTCAGAAATAACCTTTCAGGCCTGGAATAACTCAAATGGAACCCAAAGCCCAGCCTTGCCCTTTGGAGAAGAACATGGATTCACCAAGGCTGCGTCCCAAACGAGATGACCACGAGGATCACCCCATGGAGCCTCCACTACTCACATTATTATTATTATTATCATAATTAAGTTGGAGAGGTACTCAGGGCCAGTTGGAGAGGGAGGTTCTGTTTTCCCACTGCTAGGTGGTCCACTCCAAAATTTGTCAATTAATGCATCCTCTCAGGTCAATTAAATTGGAATAATCAGCAAAAGGAGCCCCTTTAAAGATGGATTCAACATGCACATGATGCCTTTCTATGACTTCACCTGGTGGACCTATAAAGAGAATTTAAATTATGCCATCCCAAACCATCATAGGGAGCCACTCACTCCAGAATGGACAACTCCATTCAAGCTTCAAAACTAACAAAAATTCAGAGATAAGAGACTTAAAAACCCCTTTTAAATCTCAGAAGGATTCAAAGCTCAGGGGAAAAAAATCTTGTCCATGAGGGTGGGGAGACCCTGACACAGGTTGCCCACAGAAGCTGTGGCTGCTCCTGAAAGTGTCCAAGGCCAGGTTGGACAGGGCCTGGAGCACCCTGGGATGGTGGAAGCTGTCCCTGCCATGGCAGGGGTGGCACTGGATGATTTCAAGGTCCCTTCCAAGCCAAACCAGTCTCTGATTCCATGATTTTCACAGACATCGCTTTTCTCCACCCTCAGCCTCCATAAAAATCCCCTTTTCCCTGCTCATCTCCTCACATTATTACTGGATGTAAAACCCTACCCAAGGAAACTCTCCTCACCTGGAAAACGTCCATATTTCTGTGTTTTGATAAGAAAATATTCTAACATTGTCCATGATATATTAAACAAAAACTCCAACAGCAGTTGATGCACTTGGCTCACAGAGCCCTTGAGAATTTGTCAGCTTTTGTATCTTCAGACCCCTAAATCACATCCCTTCATTGATTAAGGTTCCATCTCCATCCTGCAGAAGAGAATCACCTCCTAAGCAAACATTTATCTCCTCACAAAAGGCAGGGAATAATGGAGCCATGAAAGCTGTTGCCTTTTTTTTGGCATTAATTCCTCATCTATGATACACACATGGAAACACAGGAGAGCAGCACCTCCAATTCCTGTGCGTGTAAAATGGATAACAACCAGCATTAAATCAAACGTGTAGCATTTTAATCCTTTAATTAGGTAAAAAAATCACTTTCTCCCCAACAGTTTTTCCTTATAAGGAAAAAAAAACTCAAGACATCTACAGATCCTCCAACTGTTATTCCAACTCGAAGCCACAAAAGTCTTTGGAGCATCTGGCGTGTTTTGTGCTCCGTGGCAGCCTCGTTCTGTGTGAATTGAGTGATTTATTACCACCTAACCCCAGCCTCTGATGAGACAGTGCTGCCAATTTGTGCCTCCTTTTTGGAGAGAGGGCTCTGCAAGCCGGGCTTTGGGCTGAGCGTGGTGAATCTCAATTAAAGGCTGACCTTTACAAGGCGAGGGAAATGTTAATTCATGCTCACCTAAATGGCTTCAGCCCTCTTTAAAGCAGAATTTTCTGAGCCTGCCCACTCCTCTACCACTGTAAAGTTCCATTCATTTCAACATGATTAAGATAAAAACCTCTTGGGCTGCGAGGGAAAAAAACCCCAAGTGCTAATACAGCTGTCTGGGGTGCATTTGTTATGCTCCTTGAAAAACAACGGCGTCGCGTTTTGAAGGGATTTCAGGCACAGATGAGAGGCAGCAGAGTGACAGGGCCAGAGATTAAACACTTCTTTAGCCCCTGAACAGGTACAAGAGCAGCAGCAGCTCCCTCCACGCTCACCCCCAAGGTCCCTGCTGGAATTTGCCATCCCCTGTGATGTGGAATTACATCCTGGAGAAGCCCCAGCTTGAAAGGGATCAAACTTGCAGAAGAGGCAAGAAAGTGGCTCAGCCCCCACAGATAATTGCATTGGGTTGTGTTTTAAATTAGGATTATACACTCCATCAAATGGGAGGAAAAAGAAAGGAATGTTTCAGCAATGTATTTATCAAGGGCTTGCTAAGCAAGCTGCTGAAAACAAAGAAAATTGACCCACAAAAATGGGGAGAAACTTCAAAATGAAAGGAAGAACTCGATGAAAAATTCAAATGTCAGCAACATTTCAATAAAAAAACATAAACATCCATGAGCATCTCAGGACTCTACACTGTCTAAAAGGCCAGAAGAAATAAAACAAAAAAAAAAAAATACAATGTCAATTAATCACTGTAGAAAGGAGATGGAACCACAGAATGTCTTCAGGTGGAAAGGGCCCACAAGGATTAGAGTTCAAATATATATTGTGTGTGTATATACATAAAATATATATATTATAATAATATATATATTATATAAAAATATATTATATATTATATATTATAATTCTCTTATACATTGTGTGTAGAGGAGATTTATTATATATATAATATATATATAATATATATAAAAATTAAAGAATATATAATATCTATAATAAATCTCCTCCCAACACAAAGTATAAGAGAAATGTATTGAAGTTTTGGCCCATCTGGTGACTCAAAATCCCAAAACCAAAAAAAAAAAAATCAGGATTAACTGATGAACTTCCACCAGCTTGAATTATGACCCACCTGATCTGAACTCCCATGGATATTTTGTTCCTCATTCCACAGCCTAACTCTGTGCTGTTTAAATAAATTTAGGTAAAAGCACAAATTCCATAGTTCAGTACTTCCAAAAGCTTGTTCCTCCTGGAAGAAAACTCCAGTAATTGATATAAAGCAGGGTATTATAGTTCACAGGCATAAACATTCCCCACCTATTCTGTTTTAATCTGCATAATACAAGATAATTCCATGTTGTCTTTGTAAATTCACCACAAAGCCCTCAAATGCTTCAGTAATCCAGATTCAAAGCTGGAAAAGAGCTGTAAATAAGTGCCTTGAAAATCAAGGATTGCTTTGTAAACAAGGCAAAAGGACACAGCGAGTCCCAACTGTAACAACACAACCCAGCCAGTCCTGCTGGAGCAGCTTCCAGCAGAGTGAGTGAGAGTGGAGAATTCCAGGGGTTTTCATACAAGGAGGATGGTGCTTCCTCACACCAACAGGGAAGAGAAGCATGGCAGGGGTGGGAGAGTTGTGAGGATGGAGAATCCAGGCTGGCAACAGAAATCAAAGCTGGTTCTGGTACCCTGTGAAGGCTGAGATAGAAGAGAGACTAGATGGGGCTAAAGAATAAAGCAGGGATTTATGGAAAGGGTCTCCTGCATGGCTGCACCTTGGGCAGCAGCAGAGCCCAGCCAGGGCTGCCCCCAAGATGAACCAAAACGGCCCCAAAATGCACGAGCGCTGCCGGGGTCTCTCCCTGGGATCAGCTCTGCTCCATTTGCACCTTGCAGTTCATTGTCCCATTGCAGCTTTAGCCCAGGCAGTCCCACCCTGCTTGTTTTTCTCTCTCCAGCCCACGGGGTTTGTGCTCCTGGGCTGAGATTTGGGGCATTTGTCCTTGGTGCCCAGCTGGAGCAGGAATTGTTTTGTCTCCCTGCTCTGTGCACACAGCTCACCATCCCATAATATGAAGCTCAGACCCACACACTAAAGCAGCTCAGAATGTGGGAAATATGAAAGCTAAACCTGAGGCATCAGACAGCATTGATTCTCCATCTCTATTTGAGAAGCTCCTCTCCTCATACACCACATTGATGCCCATATTTTTATATTTTTGGTTTTCCTGTTCCAAAAGGACCATGTGGCACCTGAGGGGTGTTTGGGCTCTGAAGTGAGAAAAGTGCAAGGGTTAAAGATTCAAGAAAAGAATCCTGAGGTCAAGACCCAGGTGGGAATTCCCAGAGCAGCTGTGGCCTGAGGGGCTCCAGCAGAGCTGCAGAGGGGCTGGGGACAAGGCCTGCAGGGACAGCACCCAGGGAATGGCTCCCACTGCCAGAGGGCAGCCATGGGTGGCATCTTGGCAATGAGGAATTCCTGCCTGGGCTGGCATTGCCAGAGCAGCTGGGGCTGCCCCTGATCCCTGCAGTGCCCAAGGCCAGGCTGGAGCAGCCTGGGATGGTGGGAGGTGTCCCTGCCATGGCAATGGGGCTGGAACTGAACTGGGTGATCTTTAAGGTCCTTCCCAACCCAAACCATTCCATGACAGTGACGCTTCTGGTGCTCACTGGCACCAAACACCACCCTGACACCAAAATTCCTCCTCCTGCCTTACCTTGCTCAAAGTCCCCAACACAAAGCAGAGATTTCACAGCCCCAGCCTGACTTTCAACACCTCCCATCTCCCTGAGAAGTGACAAGAATTAAGTGGGAAATTCAACCCCCCCAAAATGTTCTCCAGGATTAACAGAGATGCTTTTTCACAGACTCGACTGCTGGCTGAGGTCAGCCTTTAATAAGCAGCAATACACACATTTAGACACCTGGAAGGGATCAAAAACGTTGTTGAAAAGGAAAGAAACAAACCCACATGGGTGGGAAAAGGAAGGCTGACCCCACCCAGCAATGGGAACCTGTTGCTGCAGATGAAATGCCAAACGTGCTCTCCCCAACACTGGGAGCTCTTTGCACTGACAAAGCAAAGGGACCCTCCTGCCTCCTTTTTTTAGGCATCTCCCTCTGAACCGTTGTGGCTTTAATAACAATCTCTGAGGAAAAATCAAGAAACAAACGATTTTCTTACACATAATCCCCCTTTTGCTGTCAAGGGCCCGACCCCAGTTTGATAATCTCATTTCCCGAGAATCAAAACGCTGGAAATTTAAGCTTCCTAGAGTGTTAATTGCAACCCTGCTCCATCGCTAATCAAAAAATTGCATGTTTTGCATGAGAATGCTGCCTCTAATTAATTCTCAGTCATAAAGCAGGCTGGTTTTAATAACCCCTCCTTGATTGGGCAGCCTTTGAAGAGGCCGTGGCTCTAATCCGCTACACGGGGACCGACACACGCCGAGGAAACCAGGAGTGCATTTCCAGGGGCTGGGGGAGCTGGCAAAACCCTGAAAATCCCTGCTCTCCCCAGGCTCAAAACCAGCTGTGATCCTGCTCATCATGAGACAAAAGCAGTGATGTGGCAGGAAATTCAGCGTATCACATCATCACACGATTTCCCCGCTGGTTTATTCCCCATCCTTTCCTTCAGGAATATTTTTTAACCAGCACAGGCCACTTGTCACCACATCTCCTTTAACCAGACATGAATCCTGCTGCCTCTCCCCCTCCCCAGCACCACTGACTGACAACACATTATCATCCCCATCTCGCAGGGGTGCTGAACCGAATTTTCATTATCCCAAATGTCAGCTTTGGTTTCTGTCACCGCTGAGCACAGCTGGCTCCCTGCAGCAGCCCCTGGGTGAATCCAAATGGAACAAGGCACCTACAAATAACTGCATTTTCCCTGGACCTGGCCTTACACGGCGCCCTTGTCATAGCACATCCTCTCTGCCTCTGCTGCTAATCTTAATTAGCAGAGTTTCACATTGGGTTTTTTTTTTATAATTGGTTAAAACCTTATGGTAAGGAATTTTTCAGGCTGGGGTGGAAAGTGGATGAGCAGCGGAGGGGGCCTAACACAAATCCACTTCCCAAATTTAGATTTGTGGCTGAGGGGTATCAAGGCTTTCCATTTATCACCCAGCCAGCAAGACAAAAATCAGTGCATTTTTTTAATTCTAAAAGTTATCCACCATAATTTATTGCGTTATTACACCAGAGCTTTGTTTTACTGCCCCGTTTGTCATCCTTTCACAGAGGTGAGCAACCTGGAAGGTCCCTAAAACCCCAGATTGGTTTGTCCCTGCAGGCCTTGTCCCCAGTCCCTCTGCAGCTCTGCTGGAGCCCCTGCAGGCCCTGCAATGTGCTGGGAGCTCTCCCTGGAGCCTTCCCTGCTCCAGGGGAACATTCCCAGCCCTCCCAGCCTGTACCAATCCAGAAGCAAACATTTCACTTCTGTTCTTGCCCCCACCTTTATTTTTTAATGGCAGTTGTCAGAGAACTTGTGTGGCCAACTTCAAGGGGAAAAGCACATGGCCAAAGTCTTTCTCCTGCAATTTCAGTGGAAGGAAACAGAAGAATTCCAGCTCTAAACCACTTGCAGCAGGTCCCTTTCTCCCTCTGAGGGATAATGTGAGCCTCATGCTCTGCTCTATTTCAGTCCAAATCAAAGGGGTTAATGACAAAGCATCACTCTGATCTTCACACATTTTTAAGGCTATTTAAATTAAATTCTTATGTGGAAAAGTTAGCGTGAGCTAAACTTTTATAAATTCCTTTCTTTTCATGCATATGTTTCTTTGAAGATCTTTTCAGGAAAAAAGATTCCCTAACAAGTCACCCTCCCCCTGCTGCCACTGAAAAATCATCCCTGTGGATAAGGCTGTTGGGAACAGAAACTGTGCAGTGTTCACAGAAGACAGAGTGTCACATGCCTGCTTTCCACTAACCTGATTGAACAATTAAATTGTATTTCTCTTTAAAAGGGATAAAAAAAAATAAAATATATATCTATAAAAAAAAAAATCCAAATGCAGATCTTGCTGTGGTCTGGGATTCAGGAAGATTAATGAGCAACCTAAAAGGGAACAGCAGCTCATAATAGAGACAGAGGTTACTGCATTTTTAACGTCAAGTTCAAAGGGAAATTTTCTTGATGCTTCAACTGCAAAGAATCTCAGCAAAGTCATCTCATCTATTGTCCCCACTGCCTCCCCACACTGACTTTTTGTCACCTATTGCATCATGTCCAGGCTCTTCCAATTGAGCTGCAAAGGGCAGCAGGACCTTGGCCATCTCCACATTAATTCCTCTTTTGTCCTTTAATTCTTTGTCAGCTCCTGGGCTTTGTTCTTGCCCAGCCAGGCTCCCTGAGCAGCTCTGCTGCATCCTCCTCTCCTGGAAACGCTCCCAAATTCTCATCCCAAATGCTGCCCCAACATTTGTCTTGTATCCCTAAGGAACCACCACTCTTCCATCAAATCTGGTTCTGAATTAGCTCCAAACCCAGGACAGGAGCTCCTTAAAACCCTCAGTGTAATAGAAATAACCACAAATGTAGAAATAATAGAATACTGTAATAGAAACAACCACAAAAATCCCCCAAACTCAGCCACGAGGTACCTGGAGGAGGACACAGGTATGGAGAAGGTCAGTTCTGTTCTCTGCTTGTTTTTAAAGGCACCTGGACAACTGGGAATGACAGAAAGCAACAGGACTCATCCCAAAGGGATGGGAAATACTGGAGCAAGTGCTGCAAGTCCTGATGGCCCCAAAAAGCTCAAAATTCTCAATAGCCACAAAATTCTGGGCTTTGAGCTCACACTTGTCCTGCAGTTTGTAACAGGGAGCTCATAACTAAGGAGAAGGAACCAAAATCCTCCTGGAATCAAACCTGGTAATGGGATGGAACATTAACCTCATCCCCCTGACCTGGGGGACATTTCCTGCCCATGTGACACTTTTGGAGGTGAGAAGCTGAATCCCAAAAGGCAGAGAGAGCTGTGAGCTCAGCACCTCCCAGGTGTGAGAAAGGTGAGATCCCAGCTGAGCTGGCAGTGCCTCCACATCCCTTCATCCCCACAGGCTGTGGGGTCAGGGGTGGGCAGCTGGCACCAGGATATTTTACAAAAATTCCTTTTGTTAGGTTCTTTTTCTCCTGAGAAGCTGAGAGGCCTCAGAAATGAAATATAAACAATGGTTATCTGCTGCTGTGGAATGCAACAGGTGCATCTGGGATTGGCCCATGTTGATGTTTTTAATTAATGGCCAATCACAGTCCAGCTGTATTGGACTCTCTGGTCAGTCACAAGATTTTATTATAATTTCATTCTTTTCTATTCCTTGCAAGCCTTCTGATTAAATCCTTTCTTCTATTATTGTAGTAGTTTTACTATAGCATTTTCTTTTAATATAATATATATCACAAAATAGTGAATCAGCTTTCTGAAACACGGAGTCAGATCCTCATCTCTTCCCTCGTCCTGGGACCCCTGTGAATACCATCACAGTCACCCCCAGGTTCCTCCTTCTCAGTCCACCCAAAAGGATCTCAGAATTCACCACAGAGCCATTACACCCCTGATCATCAGTGCTGATTTCACCTCTGTCACACACACATTTTCTGAAAAATCCCTTTGCCAGGATTTCTTCTCCTGGGAAGCTTCAGCTTCTCCATGTTTTGCTGCTTTGGAATATGATTTGGAGAATTGCTTACCCAGCACATGAATTGCTTTTAATTAATGGCCAATCACAGTCCAGCTGTGTCAGACTCTGGTCAGTCATGAGTTTTTATTCTCATTATTTTCTAGCTTTCTGATATCTCCTTTCTCTTTCTTTAGTATAGTTTTAATATATAATTTTCATTTAATATAATATCATAATGTAATAAATCAGCCTTCTGAGAACTTGGAGTCAATTCTCATCTCTTCCCTCGTCCTGGGACCCTCAAATACCACAACAATTAATAACCACACACCTCTGCAGTCACCCAAGTGAACCAAGCTGTCCCAAGAACAATCTCTGCCTCTCAAGGCTTTTTTCTTACACCCTTGTGGGTTTAAATTGTTGCTGAGGACAGGTCATGAAAGGAGGAAGGGAACACAAAGGCATTCAAAAATCCTCTTGCAAATTATAAAACATCCTCAATTAACAGCCACCTGAAAATTATCATGGACAAGCGTTCCAGGAAAATTTCTGCCCTTGGTCATCAATGTAGTAGTTGAAGAACAGAAATTATTTTCTTGTCATGATTAGCTCAGGAAGAAACTGGAATCGATGATACAAAATAATTTAGTCCTGCTGTACATGATCATGGCAGTTTTGGGATATTCCATTGATTCTGCCACCAAACCCAACCACTGGATCATCCAGAAAACCAAGGGAAATGATGCCATGCAAGAGCAGGAACACTTCCCTGGGCACACACAGCACTGCCACGGGCAATAGAAACCAGCAAAGCAGCCCAAGTGCCCACGTTCACCATCTGCAAACCCTGTGAAGCTCCTCAAGTGTACAAAACACAAAGAATTGGTCACTTTAGTCCATCCAGCTTCAAACTGGAGCTGCCTGAACTCAGCTCCCAAAGCAATGCAGGGCAAGTATCACAGTAAGGATACAGATAAATATCCAAGGTAGCTCCAGGTCATGAAAGGAGGAAGGGAACACAAAGGCATCTAAAAATTCTCTTGCAAATTATAAAACATCCTCAATTAACAGCCAGCTGAAAATTATCAGGGACAAGAGTTTCAGCAGAAATTCTGCCCTTGGTCATTACATCTGAAGAACAGAAATTTTCTTGTTATGATTAGCCCAGGAAGAAACTGGAATAGATGACACAAAGAATTTGTCTTGGGATATTCCCTGGATTCTGCTGCCAAACCCAACCACTGGATCATCCAGGGAAAACAAGGGAAATGATGCCATGCAAGAGCAGGAACACTTCCCTGGGCACACACAGCACTGCCATGGGCAATAGAAACCAGCAAAGCAGCCCAAGTACCCACATTCCCCATCTGCAAACCCTGTGAAGCTCCTCAGGTGTACAAACCACAAAGAATTGGTCACTTTAGTCCATCCAGCTTCAAACTGGAGCTGCCTGAGCTCAGCTCCCAAAGCAATGCAGGGCAAGTATCACAGTAAGGAAATAAATTGCAGATAAATATCCCAGATAACTCCAACACCCAAACCCAGCGCTCAGGGTGAGGTTGTTTGTATTTCACCTTTTGTTTCAGGAATATTTTTTAAGACCTTGACCTCCAGCTGTAAATGCTGAGAGAATTCAGAGAAAACCTTCACAACCTGATAATAAACAAGAGCTTAAATCCTGGAGAGAGTCAGGGCAGAGATGAATTCCTGCCAGAGGCTGGGCAGGAAATTCCAGCTCCTGCAGGAGGGAATTGTCCAGTTGCCAAGGATCCCTTTGCTCACCTTGCAGCTCCCCACTCCTGCTGTACAGCTCCCTCCTCTGCTCCCTCAGGTAGGCGCTCATGCTGATGGCATGGGATGAGGACTCAAACCTGGAATTCAAAGGAATTCACTCAGTTTCAGGCACTGGAATCACCACTCAGCTCTTAAAAAGATATAAAATTAAAATATAAAATGTGTAATTTATGAAATTAATATAAATATAAACAGGATATTACTATTAATATAAATAAAATCAAATATAAATAAAATATAAAATGTCTTACTTATAAAATTAAAATATAAAATGTATATTATTAAAATATTCAATGTAAAATATAAGCACCCTTTAGCTCTAAATGATGTATAAAATTAAATATAAAATGTATTATCTATAAAATTAATATAAATATAAAAATATTAATTAAATATAAATATAAATAATGTATTATTAATAAAATTAAAATATAAAACATATATTATTAAAATATTCAATGTAAAATATAAGTACCCTTCAGCTCCTAATAATATATAAATTTAAAACATAAAATGTATTATTTATAAAATTAATATAAATATAAAAATATAAATAGAAATTAAATATAAATAAATATAAAAATATAAAACTTATTATTTATAAAATTAAAATAAAAACGTATATTATTAAAATATACAACGTAAAATATAAGCACCCTTTAGCTCTTAATAATATATAAAATTAAATATAAAATGTATTATCTATAAAATTAATATAAATATAAAAATATTTATATTAATTAAATATAAATATAAAAATATAAAATGTATTATTTGTAAAATTAAAATAGAAAATGTATATTATTAAAATATTCAATGTAAAATATAAGCGCCCTTCAGCTCTTAATAATATGTAAAATTAAAATATAAAATTATTTATAAAATTAATATAAATATAAAAATATTGATATAAACATAAATTAAATATAACTAAATATAAAAATATAAAATGTATTATTTATAAAATTAGAATATAAAATGTATCTTATTAAAACATTAAATGTAAAATATAAGCACCCTTCAGCTCTTAATAATATATAAACATTATCCTGGAAATTAGGGACCAATCAATTATTATTTACTGTATGGCTCTAATAATCCACAAGGACTAATCCAAATATTTTCCAACCATTTCTGCACCATCAAGAGGATTTTTGGCCCTTCTAGAAAAGGCCCCAAAATGGGCCCTGCTCTGACACTGCAGGGGTTGAGGACACCTCAATGTCCCTGTGACCACAGCAGTCCCATGGCCAAGGGATGTTCCCCAGGCACTTCTCAAAAAAAAAACCCCAAAAAACAAAACCAGTCCTGGGTGTTGGAACCCTGATTGCTGAGAATTTTACACTTTCTGTACTTTCAGGCACTGACCCCCAAGAGAACACTGCATTGACCTGAGGCTGTAGAAAAACCATCCAAAAATGAAGAATAAAACTAAAATGATGAGAGTATAGTTTGAATAGAAGTGTGTGATATCACAGGGTGGGAAAAATAAGAGTTTAAAATTTTAGAATATAGTAATATATATATAAAGCAAGATAGGAGCTTTAGGGCAGAAGCTGGTCCTTCTTTACCTTCTTCATAAGTTTGGGTGGTTATGTGTAATTGGATAAAAAAGTCTCCATTTCGGTGGTTTTGTGTAATTAGATAAAGTCCCCATTACAAGCCACAAGTAGTTAGCTATTGGGTTAAAAGTAAAAATCATTTAAGTGACATTTCTTAATTAGACAGCCTATCCTTAAAAAACCTTGTAGAAAGAGATACGTCTCCATTTTTAGCTTATTAAAATTAAGGGCTACAAAACTCACAGCTTGTGAGACTGTAATACACATAAATAATAAACATCTGAGTCTAACAAGAAATACTGTCTCACACATTCCATTCCAACCTTAGCAGAAAAAAGAAGCAAAAATTGCATTTCCTGGGAGTGCCTGGATGGGCTCTGGGGACCAGGGAGAAGGAAGCTCGTGGTGGAGACAGAGCACCTTCAAACAGCCCCAGTGACACAATGCCTTGAGAAGGCTGAGCTAGGGCAGAGGCTGGGCAGAGTTCCAGAATGAAGCAGGGATTCATGGAAAGGATCCATGGGTGCACCTTGGGCAGCAGCAGAGCCCAGCCAGGGCTGCACCCAAGATGAACCAAAACGGCCCCAAAATGCACGAGCGCTGCCGGGGTCTCTCCCTGGGATCAGCTCTGCTCCATTTGCACCTTGCAGTTCATTGTCCCATTGCAGCTTTAGCCCAGGCAGTCCCACCCTGCTTGTTTTTCTCTCTCCAGCCCACGGGGTTTGTGCTCCTGGGCTGAGATTTGGGGCATTTGTCCTTGGTGCCCAGCTGGAGCAGGAATTGTTTTGTCTCCCTGCTCTCACCATCCCATAATATGGAGCCCAGACCCACACACCAAAGCAGCACAGAATGGGAAAAATAGAAAAGCCAAACCTGAGACAGCAGACACCTCAGGTTTGGAAAGGAAACTTCTGCCACAAGAAGACCTCGAGATGTTGAGGATTTGCTGCAGCACCCCTCAGTCCCTCCCCAAGCCCACAGCTCAGGAAGGTGGAATCGGCCTCACAGGGACACTGGGAACAAGAGCATCACACCAGGGACACAGGAAAGCATCTCACAGATTTCCTGGGCACTAGTGTTAAGATTATTACTATTAATGAGGCTTTTCTGCTTTAATTTGGACTCTGAGTGTTCCTGTTATTGCAACTGAACTAATAACAATTTATCAAAATACAACAAACCCTTCTGATTTTAATTAAAGAGCTGTAAATTCTTGGCTCTGTGCTCCCCACATGCTCCTTTCTGTCCTCAGTGAGACAACAAGAGCAGCATTACCCCACAGCTCTTTCCAGGCACCAAACCCAGACCTCATCCCTTCTTATCCACAACCATCCTCCAGTTTTCCTCCCCCATTTCCCTTTTTTCCCACAACCATCCCGTTTTAATCCTCCATTTCCCTTCTTTTCCACAGCCATCCCCCAGTTTTTCTCCCCCATTTCACTTTTCCCCCCACAACCATCCAGGCTTTCCTCGCCCATTTCCCTTTCTTTTCCCCAACCATCCCTCAGGTTTTTCTCCTCCATTTCCCTTCTTTCCCACAATCATTCCCCAGGTTCTTCTACCCCATTTATTTCCCTTTTTTCCCCACAGCCACCCTCCAGTTTTTCTCCCTTATTTCCCTTTCTTTTCCACAACCATCCCCCAAGTTTTTCCTCCCTTATTTCCCTTTCTTTTCCACAGCCACCCTCCAGGTTTTCTCCCTTTTTTTCCACAACTATCTCTCAGTTTTTCTCCCCTATATCCTCTCTTTTCCACAACCAGTCACTTTTTCTCTCCAATTTTCCTTCCTTTGCCACCTCCTCAAGCTGCCCTTCCCCACATTCCTGTTCCCACTCAACTCCTTGTAACTGCCTTCCCAATGCTGATCCTCCCACAAAGCCTTCAAAACATTTTTGTTTTCTTTACTACACAGAATTACAGCCAAGTCTGGCACTGATTTATTGGGTGCTTAACTCTTGCCTGTACAATTCACTCCTGTCTTATTTCCTGGTTTCTATCTTGGAAAACTGAGCTGGCAACCTGAGCATGCCCTTGGCTACTTTTGGGAAGAGAAAAAAGTTTAAAAAAAAAGAAAAAATTATCATGGCATAAATTATCCAAATTCCCCTTCATCTGAAGCTTTTTCAAGCCAACATTGCAACTAAATAAATATTATTGTTTATTATATCAATTTTGAAGGAAATAAGGATTCTGGGTTCCTTCTAAATACCAGCTCCTGATTTCCAGAGAGCAGGACACAACTTCCCTCTATTCCTTGAGGACATAACTAGCAGAAATATTTAATATTAATTAAATTAGGTCAGTATTTAATATGAATTAAATGAGCTCACAGCTACCACAGGACACAATACCAACACCTGCATCCCTCAGTGAGCAAAACACGAGGTGGAGCCCTGCCCTAAGAGTGCTGAGGAATGCAATGCAGATTTTGTGGTGACAAGAGGAGAGATTTGGACAGAGCTAATGGAAAGGAGCCTGGCACAGAAAGCACTGAAGATGGGAGGGGAGACAAGAATAACACTCCATCAAACACGTACAAACCTCAGTGGGCTGAGAAATTCCATTTCAAGGGAGATTTCCGTAGATATGGT
Organism: Melospiza georgiana; assembly: GCF_028018845.1. Classification (NCBI taxonomy): domain Eukaryota; kingdom Metazoa; phylum Chordata; class Aves; order Passeriformes; family Passerellidae; genus Melospiza; species Melospiza georgiana. The sequence goes on from NC_080433.1 coordinate 2,126,562, forward strand.
GACAGCTGACAGATAAGCAAATGAGAGATCCCAATAAGTGCTGCTGTCACTGCAGGGATGGCATCACTCGGTGACAGCACAGCAGTGGGGAGAGATGCTGCTCCCACGAGGTGATTCACCTTCCCTTGAACAATCACAGCCACTTCCTCTCTGCTGACAAACTCTGCCCAGCCTCAGCCTGCCCCAGGTGAGCCACAGCAGCCTCATCCCTCCAGCTTCAATCCCAAACTTAGTCCTCAAACCCCCCCAAAAACCCCTATTGAGTCCTTGTACACCCAGGGACATGGGATGAACTCCAATATCCATCTGCAGGTCAGAGTAAATTCCAAGTGGAATTCTCAGCCCAAAATGGCCATGAGGGGGTTAAAAAAAAAAAAAAGGGTGAGAGGTAATAATCATGGGCTGACAGGGGAAGGAGACAACACTTAACCTGTAATAACAGCAGGTTGCAGGAGAGCTCATGCTGGGAAAGCAGACTTGGATTTACAACTAGAATCTCAGGTAGTATGAGAGGACATCTACTCTTTTTGGGACATCTACTCTTTTTGGGAGCACAAAACAGCACTTCTAGGTCCTCTCCAAAATCCTCAAGAGGCCCAAGAGGATGGCCAGCACAGGCAGGTGGTGGAAGAGAAGAAAATTCCAGCACCGCTTCCCCAAATCCAAGTGTGAATCTCCTCTCCCACCGGCACTGCTCAGCAGCTCCTCACTCCTTACTGCTGCACAAATTTGCTCTCCCAAATCCTTCCCTTGGCCACCCAGCCTCTCTCATCCTCCTCTCCCTTACACTCTCCTCCCAACCACTTCATTCTTTGCAGCCTGACCGCTGAATTAAAGGAGTTAGTGACAGGATTAAGTGCTTAGTCTATGCAGTAATTACACAGTTATCTTAATTCCCTTTGTCCAGCGCCCTTTATCGCTCCCTCTAACAGCTCCTGAATTTGCCACGGACAAAGAGAGGCAGAATGGATCACTCCATGCTCTGCAGCAGCTCCTGTAATGGGATTCCCAGCCCTGGGAAGAGCTCAGCTCTAAAGCCCAGCGCTGAATCCGGAACAGATCTTCAGCTCCGGGCATTAAATCCCCATCCAGGAGCTTCCACACCTCTCACACTGTGAAACTGCCATTACCAGCAGCACTCCAGGGACCAAAGGCAGCTTAGCAGAGCTTTAAAAACCCCCAGCACTTACTTGAAGAGAGGGTTCTTGGGCCTCTGGGGTTTCTTCTTGGCGAAGAAGGCGGCGAACTCGCGGCCGGAGCTGGCGTAGCTGAGCTGGGCCGAGGGCTCTGAGGCTGCACGGGTGTTCTTCATGTCCAGGTACTCGGTCAGCAGCATCTGGGGGAGGGACAGAGCTCAGCAAGGCTGCAGGACACAGGGCACCAGGCACACAGCACCACCAGGCAGCTTCAGGAGGCTTTAAACAGTCCCTCATACACAACAACATTGTGGCACATCAGAAGGCTGCAAGCAATCCCCCATACACAGTAACAGCATGGCACATCAGAAGGCTGCAAGCAGCTGCCCTTCTTGTTCTTTGGCCCAACTTTTTATACCCCTCATGTTCATGCAGGGCACCTGTGTGCCCTCTGGGGTTGGCCAGCACACCTGGGCACTCCTTGGCTCATCACCTGCAATGCTATTCACCTGCTCTTCACAGCTGTAGCCAATTAGGGATGAGGCTGGGCTGCAGCCCCACTTCCAATTACCACAAATCCTGTACCTTCACCATCCATCCTTCCATTGTCACAGCTGAGATGGCCACAATACCCAGATTGTCACCAGTATCAGAAAGCTTTACCCCATACCTTCACATTATGCCACTTCAGAAGGCTACAAGCATCTCCCCTTGTTCTTTAGCCCAACATTTTATACCCTTCATGTTCATGCATGGCACCTGTGTGCCCTCTGTGGTTGCTCAGCACACCTGGGCACTCCATGGCTCATCACCTTCAATGCTGCTCACCTGCTTTTCACTGCTTCTCACAGCTGTGGCCAGTTAGGAATGAGGAGGGGGCAGCCCCACTCCCAATTACCTCAAACTCTGCGCCTACACCATCCATCCTTCCACTGTCACAGCTGAGACAGCCACCACACCCAGAGTGTCACCAAACAATTTCAGAAAGCTTCACCCCAAACACAGTAACACCAAACCACTTCAGTAGGCTGGCAGCATCTGTCCTTCTTGTTTTTTATACCAACCTTTTATCCCCTCATGTTCCTGCATGGCACCTGTGTCCCCTCTGTGGTCACTCAGCACCCCTGTGCTCTCCATGGCTCATTGCTGTCAATGCTGCTCACCTCCTTCTCACAGCTGGAGCCAATTAAGGATGAGGCTGGAGCAGCCCCACTCCCAATCACCTCAAACTCTGTGCCTACACCATCCATCCTTCCATTGTCACAGTTGAGACAGCCACCACACCCAGAGTGTCACCAAACAATTTCAGAAAGCATCACCCCTTACACAGTAACACCAAACCACTTCAGAAGGCTGCAGCATCTGCCCTCTTTGTCCTTTAGCCCAACCTTTTATGCCCTCATGTTCATGCAGTGCCCCTGTGTGCCCTCTGTGGTAGCTCAGCACACCTGGGCACTCCATGGCTCGTTACCTTTAATGCTGCTCACCTGCTCCTCACAGCTGGAGCCAATTAAGGATGAGGCTGGGGCAGCCCCACTCCCAATCACCTCAAACTCTGTGCCTACACCATCCATCCTTCCACTGTCACAGCTGAGACAGCCACCACACCCAGAGTGCCACCCTACAACGTCAGAAAGCTTTACCCCTTACACAGTAACACCAATCTACTCCAGAAGGCTTCAAACCTTGGCCCTTGTTGTTCTTTCACCCAATCTTTTATGCCCTCATGTTCATGCAGTGCCCCTGTGTGCCCTCCGTGGTAGCTCAGCACCCCTGGGCACTCCATGGCTCATCACCTGCAATGCTGCTCACCTGCTCCTCACAGCTCTGACCCACTGGGGATGGGCTGGGGCAGCCCCACTCCCACTCATCACAAACTCTGCTCCTACACGACAGAGCTCAGCAGCTGGGCTAAAACAGGCTCACTGTGTCGCTGGAATTTTTAGGTTCTGAGTAGGAAAACGACCAAAATTCACAAAAATTCTAATTGACAGAAACGTGGCTTTATTTTTAACAAATATATCCTGAGGATTGGCTCTAATTTGGGTACAAATTTATTTGATGTTCCTTAGAATGGTTTAGGTTGGGAAGGATTTTCAAGATCAGTCCCACCCCTTGCCATGCCCATGTTCCAATTCCTGTCCAGCCTGGCCTTGGACACTTCCAGGGATGGGGTTTTTGGCCAACTCAATCTGCTCCAAGTCCCAAAAGGAGCCTGCAAAAAGTTCCCAAAATGATTCCATCCATGAGAACCATGGGAAGAGGGTGGGTGGGCTTTATACACTGATTATAAATATAATTAATGCTCTTAAAAACAAAGGGTTGCAATAATGAGCAGTGCAGTTAAAATACCTTGGCTTATAAATGTATTTATTTAAAATACCTTGGTTTATAAATGTATTTATTTAAAATATCTTGGCTTATCAATGTATTTATGTGCTTAAATACTTCCAACATATTTATATGGAGAAATAGGAAACATCCATATGTGTGCTGGGGGTCCCATGTGATGGAAAATACCCTGGAAACTGCAAAAATTGTCCTTTAATAGCTCCCAACCCAATCGTGCTTCTTTTATCATTGAAAATATGAATTCCCACAGCTGCCAGTGGAGTTTAGGATGGATTTTCCAACCCCAAATCACTCAGTGAGGGGTTGGGGGTTCCCTTTGTGACATCTTCCCTCCTGTGCAACCTTTGCAGCCCAATATTTGATATTATTCAAAGTGCAGAAGTAAAACTAGACTCCAAATGATTCCATTTCAATTGGATTGTGTCTGAAGATGAAACAAAAGCCCTCGAAAATGAACTTTTGTCAAAGTCTGTTTATTTCCAGGAATTTTTACCTACTCACAGGCTGTTGGGAATGTGTTCTATGTGAATAATTAGCCAGTCAAAGCCCATCAAAGAGAGTTGGAGGTAATGAGAAGAATTCATCACTCCTGTGCTGCCTAAGTTGAAACAAATTACACAGGAATAAATATCCAGGCAAATGGAATCGTGCCCCTAATTAGAAACAATTTGGGATGGCTTGGAAGAAAAAAATAATAACACAAACACACAGAGAAAATCTGATTCCTAAACCAGCTCAATTAAAACTTTACCTGAGCACAGGCTTTGAAAATTTGTGTTTATTGGTAAAAATAATCACTGTGCTAATTTTTGACACTAATTTAGCAAAACCCGTTTGTATTCACCTATTTGCATTTCATCTTCTCCACTTAAATTAACAACCCGAAAATCGCCACGAAAATCTAATTAAACCCTCAAACTTAATCAAGTTGGGGGAAAAAAAAGGAAAAAAAATTAAGCAATTTGTTCTTCCATTATGGATGAAACCTGCTTATGATGGATTCCATGATTCTGGTGTCACTTTGTATCCAGGAGTGGGGGATATTAAGTGTGAAATCCTGGATTACAATAAACCAAGAGAGGTTTGGGGTGGGAGCAGAATGAATTATCCCTGTGGGTAAAAGGCAAAACAGAGAATTGGGATAAGAGTTTGCTCGAAGATATATAGAAAATGCCGAAAATTGGGAAAAATGAGAGAAAAAAGTGTTAATTTATTGTTAATTTACTCGATGAAATGATTTACTACACAAGGCTATGAAAAAGTCAGGAGCTGTAAAAGCTGATTCTGATAATTATCCTTAAAATTAATGGAATTATGGAATGGTTTGGGTTGGGAGGGATCCTAAAGCCAACCAGTGCCACCCCTGCCATGGCAGGGACACCTCCCACCATCCCAGGCTGCTCCAGCCCCAGTGTCCAACCTGGCCTTGGGCATTGCAGGGATTTGGGCACCTCTGAGAAGATAAAAACAGGGAAACAGGAATTGGGAGCTCATTTTTCAGTTAAAAACTTCAAGTGTAGCAGAAACTGGGCCAGGCAGATCAAAGCTCTTTCTGCTCCAGTGCCCTGAATCCAACAGTTCCATAAATTCTTTGGGATGAAGGAATTAACTGGAAATGTGGCTGAGCAGTGACAGGACACAGCCAAGGGACAGGAGAAGGCTCCAGGGAGAGCTCCCAGCACATTGCAGGGCCTGCAGGGGCTCCAGCAGAGCTGCAGAGGGACTGGGGACAAGGCCTGCAGGGACAGCACCCAGGGAACGGCTCCCACTGCCAGAGGGCAGCCATGGGTGGCATCTTGGCAATGAGGAATTCCTGCCTGGGCTGGCATTGCCAGAGCAGCTGGGGCTGCCCCTGATCCCTGCAGTGCCCAAGGCCAGGCTGGAGCAGCCTGGGATGGTGGCATTGGAATGGGATGGGCTTGAAGGGCCCTTCCCACCCAAACCATTCTGGGATTTGGGACACTCAGAATCCATCCCCAGGGATTTTTATGGAAGCTGGGGATGGCAAAGGGAAGGGAGACCCTTCCTGGAGTGCTGAGATTGCCAGTGAAGCCCCCAGATCCCAAAATCCCTTCCTAGAGAGGAGTCGGGGTGGAGATGGATCCAATGGCAGGCTGGGAGAGCTGGGAATGGAGGGAATTCCCTGGAGAGGGAGCCTGGGGTGGGATTTTGGGAAGGGATTCCCAGAGCAGCTGGGGCTGCCCCTGATCCCTGCAGTGCCCAAGGCCAGGCTGGAGCAGCCTGGGATAGGGGAGGTGTCCCTGGAATGAGCTTGGAGGTCCCTTCCCACCCAAACATCCTGGGATTCTGGGATTTGGGACACTCACAATCCATCCTGAGGGATTTTTATGGAAAATGGGGGGAGAAAAGAGAGGAGAAGGGAAGGGAGACCCTTCATGGTTTGCTGAGATTCCCAGTGAAGCCCCTGGGTCCATGAATGCCTTGGAGAGGAGATGGATCCAGTGTCAGGCTGGGAGAGCTGGGAATGTTCCCCTGGAGCAGGGAAGGCTCCAGGGAGAGCTCCCAGCACATTGCAGGGCCTGCAGGGGCTCCAGGAGAGCCTCTGGAATGTCCAGGGAAGGACTGGAGCAGCCTGGGATGGTGGGAGGTGTCCCTGCCAAGCCAGGGAAGTGGAATGGGATGAGCATTAAGGTCCCTTCCCACCCAAAACCATTCCATGATCCAACACAGCACATTTGGCTTCAAACTGCAGCAGAAAATTGAAATCCTTCTCATTTCTCAGCAGTATTAACTCATTAACCAGACTGAAAATCCTGGCCGCTCCTGGCCTCCAAAAGCAGCCTCAGGTTTCCCTTTCTCCTGCCCTGGGACATCCCTGGTGCTCCCCAGGAATCTCCATGGGTTCCCTGGGCCTGGGCAGCCCCAGCTCCCCTCTTTTTCTGCCCTCATCATCCTCATGGAGCATTTTCATCCATCTCACATCTCCCTGTTCCAAGCTGTGCTCTGGCCCTGTGCTTATTAACAACCACAGCAAGACACAACATGAAAATCCACTTTAAAAGCACAGAAAACCCCCAGATATTAAAAATATCCACTTAAAACCCACCCAAACCAGGCCCTTCCTGCCTGTGTAAGCCAAAGGAACTTTCCTGAGCAGCCATGTGAGGGATTTCCTGATTTGATCCCACAACACCTGCTTAGGAATTGCTGAGGCATCAACCCAAACCTCGTTAGACATTAATCACGTGGCTGCACAGCAAGATTTCTGAGGGGCTGTGGAGTTTGCAGCATCCCACTCATCTGGAACAAGGATTTGGAGTTTGTGCTCCCTGGCTGAATCCTGCCATCCCTGGGCTGTGTTTACATCCCTCAAAGAAATAAAGCTGTGCGTAAATGCAGGGCAACAAAGCATCCAGCTGCTCTCTGGGAATGAGAATTAATAACAAGGGGTTGATTAAAAAAGGAATTTTTATGGATTTGGAGGTGTAATTAAATTTTGAAATTCTGAGAGGTTGGGGCAGTGTGTGTGGCCTGTCTGTCACATTGACGTGGTGGCACTGGCTCTGCTCTGTCCTTCTGCAACACTGGCACGAGGGCAAATCTGATCCTGGGACACTCCACACCCTCATTTGTGGGAAATGTAGAGAATTCTCAAAGCCTGACAGAGAGCTCACACCTGTATGCAAACTTTGAGATGGGAAATGCTGAGTTAGAAATGCCCTGGAATGGGACAGGCATTGCTGAGAGAGAAATGGAACTGGGAACAAGTTCCAAAGGGTGGCCTTGAAAATAAGACTGGAACTGTGGAGAAATAAAACTGTGAAAGATGCATTGGAGTGGCAGCCATGAAGGGTAATTTTATATTATTGGCTTTAAGGCATTTACAGCATGGTGTGGCTAAAGCTAATAGGCCAAGAAACATTTATAATATATTTAACACTTCAAATGTATTATAACATAATTAGGAAATAGTTGGTAACAGTAATAGTAACAGTAATTATGAATTCACTTTGTGAATATAAGGTAGTTACAACTCCACAATTATTTTTTTCTCATTGTGATGGGGTGAATTATAACATCTGTATTGTCTCGCCCTTCACATGAGAGTAAAAATGGAATAAAAGTTTTTAAAATGTCTCTCAGGTTTTTTTTTCCCCTCTGAATCAGAAAATGGCCAAATCCAACACACATTTTCCTTCCTTAGCTGGGCCCAGGATAAGCTGGATAGGTTTTTATGCCTTTATACCCAAGATTGACCTGAACAAAGCATTGGAAGTAAAACACGCCTGGCCAGGGTGAGAGATAAATTAATTCAGTTTTTTTGTACCTTTTGTGAGGGCTGAGCTCTGAATAAATTCTGTTGTATAAATTAAGAGCTTTAATTGGTATTTCACACCCTCACATCCCCTGAATTCAGATAGAAGCTGCAGTGTGGACACTGCTCCATCACCAAACCAGTTTCAAACTCCACACCATAAATCCTGATTTTCCTCACCCTTCCTGTACTTGTGGGGTCCAGAAAATCCAAGGAAAACCAACACACCACGAATTTTTCAAGGGTGAATGAGAATCCCAGGTAATTACTGGCCTCTCCACCTCATATTGATCAGGGGCAATACCACAGAACAGATGATAGAAGATTCTATTAAAAAAGAATTAAGGGGGAATAATAGAATTCATGTCCAGCAACAGGGATTTCCAGAAGACGAAAAGGTCCTGGTTAGAGTATTCTTATGATGGTGACAAATTCAGCTTTAAATAAACAGAGATAAAGATTTATGTCCACCAAGGATGTGACAAAAGCCAAAACACCACAAATCAACACAGAAATCCAGGCAGGTGCAGGACAATGTTCAACTAGAAATGAGAAAATCACTGACACTGGATTTTACAAGCTCCCAGAAGTCTTAATTCCTCTTTTTGTCCTCTGCATTCCAAGAGAAATATCAGATTATCTCAGCATCCTTTTCTTTTGTTGGATGGAAAACTTCTGATTTTCAGTCTCAATTCTCACTTTCTGTCTCATCCTCATTTTTAAAACAGCAGAAATTAGAAGGTTAATCAGTGAAAAGGGTTTTTTCCAGAAAAGCTGAGATTGCCCCTGGATCCCTGAAGTGTCCAAGGCCAGGCTGGATGGGGTTTGGAGCACCCTGGGATAATGTTGAGGTTGGAACTGGATGATCTTTGAGGTCCTTTTCAAGCCAAACCATTCCACGATTCTTTAAATGTGGCTTTAAATGTTAAAAAATTAAATTCTTTAAATGCTAAATTCTTTAAATGTTCTTTAAATTCTTTAAATTTAAATAATTTAAATTTAAATTCTTTAAATGTTGCTTCAATCCCTTTTCTGGATGAAATGGGCCTGGCTCACATTCCTATGGAAAATTATTAGAGAAATGGTCATAAATTAAAATGTTTGGGGAGAAAAATGGCAAGCAATACAGTGAACACAGGAAATCACATCTCCTGTTAGTGCTTTTTATTCCTATTTTCAAAAATATAATCAATGTACTGGGAGGATTTCAGTGTCAGCAGAGGGAAACTTCTACAGAAGTAGAAATTTTCTGTAGAAAGTTTCTGTAGAAAATTTCAACAGAAAGTAAAGGAAGTCTTGATCTACAGGATTATTGTGTAAAGTTGAGTCTGGAAAATGTAGGGATATTAAAAGTAATGGGAATTAATCAGTTCACTGGAAATGGCTGCGAAAAGCAGAGCTTTGATCTCACATCTGTAAAACCAAATCAAACCCCATCATGACAAACCAAGAAATCAGGGAAAAGAGATGGAAGGTGCACAAGAGCAGCTGGAAATTTAATATTAAAAGTCCCATTAAATGGTGGCTTCAGTCACCACCCTGACCCACAGGGGGTCAGGTCTGTTCTGAATCTGGCAGTGGTTTATTTTATTTATACTACTGCATTTATATTTTTAATTTTCCTAGTAAAGAACTGTTATTCCTGCTCCCATATCTTTGCCTGAGAGCCCCTTAATTTCAAAATTATAATAATTCAGAGGGAGGGGGTTTCCATTTTCATTTTTACACTTTCATTTTTACATTTTCATTTTTATATTTTTTTACTTCAAGGGATGCTCCTGCCTTCCTCAGCACACACCTGGCTTTCCAAACCCAGACACAAGCTCTGGAGACAGGAGAGAACTGTTCACAAAGTGCCAGAACCAGAAAGCTCAGAACAAGAAAAGCTCAGTGAGGCAGCAGTCTGTAGCTAATTACCAGTAATTTGCTGTATCAAAAGTCTGGATAATTAAAATGCTGCAGGAATTGTGGCATTTCAATAAAAAAATAAAAAAAAAAAAAAGAGGAAGAGTTAATTGAATTGGAAGAGCTCTGAGCTTCCTGTGTCAGTTCTGTCACACGGAGAACATGGGCTGAGCACACAGCTGGCAGACACACCAAAGGGGAAGCAAGAAGGGAAGTTTGAAGGAATAAAATTTAAATTTTTTAAGGGCTGTGAACACCTGTAATGCAGCTCAGGCTGCTTTATCTAATCTTCTCGTTGCTCCTCCAATTCATTTAACTGAAACATAATAATAAAATCCCCTTAATAAAATGAATTCTTTAAAGGCACCTCACAATTCTACTCCTGTACAAGAAGAATTCCTTTTTTATTATTTAAAAAATCCCTCCCAAACTTTGCAGATAATGCTGTCAGTGCATTATCAATTATCAACGATAATGCACTGATGGCATTACCAATGCTAATTGGGAATTACTGCACACCTGGGAATTTTCATCTCCTTCCAGGGAGGGAGGAAGGGAAGGAACAAACCCCAAAATTGCTTGAAAAGCACAACTTTCACCCAAAATGCCACAGCAGCAGAAGGGACCCTGCCTCAATAAAAAGTGCCCAATCTAAGGATCTAAATTGAGGTGGTTTGGGTGGTTTTTAAGTGGATATTTTTAATATCTAAATTTTCTTGCTTTTAAAGTGGATTTTTATGTTCTCTTGCTGTGGTTGTTAATAAGCACAGGGCCAGAGCACAGCTTGGAACAGGGAGATGTGAGATGGATGAAAATGCTCCATGAGGATGATGAGGGCAGAAAAAGAGGGGAGCTGGGGCTGCCCAGGCCCAGGGAACCCATGGAGATTCCTGGGGAGCACCAGGGATGTCCCAGGGCAGGAGAAAGGGAAACCTGAGGCTGCTTTTGGAGGCCACGAGCTGCCAGGATTTTCATATTAACCCATGAGTTACTACTGCTGAGAAATGAGAAGGATTTCAATTTTCTGCTGCAATTTGAAATTTTTTTAAAATTTTTTTTTAATTTTGTAAAATTTTCTGTGCTGTGTTGAATCATGGAATGGTTTTGGGTGGGAAGAGACCTTAAAGCTCATCCCATTGCACATCCCTGCCATGGACAGGGACACCTCCCACCATCCCAGGCTGCTCCACACCCCACCCCAACCTGGTCTCTATAAATGGGAACAAGATCTGAGCTGTCCTTTTCCCCCTCCATCCTTTCCTGTATTTCTGCTGGTTTATTTATATATTTTAATAAAGGAGAAACAAACACTGGTGACAAATTTATTTCAGTTACCGATAGTCAATTTGACTAACTGGGTCATAAAGCAATTGGACAGCATTTATTTTTCTCCAGGCACCTCAGCTGTTCTGCAAACACAGATTACAGTGGCAGAAGCCATCCCAGTAACAAGGCCACTTCCTCATTGTGCTATCAGCCTCTTGGCACCCAAACAAAACACAAAACAAACACAGAAAAAGAAATCCTTTTGGAGATTTTGACAAGTGAGCCCAGCCAGCTTCAGGGTGGTAGTTTGTAATTGCTACGGTTTTGATGAGCAAATAAAAATAACTTTGTGTGTGTGTTCTTACATATTATGTCTGCACATATATTTACACAAAAGGAAGGGAGATTTAGATGGGATATTAGGGAGAAATTCCTGGCTGGGAGGTTGGGAAAGGGCTGGAATAGAATTCCCAGAGAAGCTGGGAATGTCCAAGGCCAGGCTGGACATTGGGCTTGGAGCAGCCTGGGATGGTGGAAGGTGGCCCTGCCCATGGCAGGAGGTTGGAATGAGATGATTTTCAAAATCCTTTCCAACCCAAACCATTTGAAATTATTTTTGAAGTCCTTTCCAACCCAAACCATTCCATGGTTCTACAATTCCAGTCCATGTATCTCTTTAGCACATTCTTCTGATAGAAGTGACAACTTGGTGAAATAAATCTGGTCCAGCTATGAGCCAAACACAGCCTAAAATGCACCAAAACATGGAATTTGACCAAAAAGGTGCAATTACCACCTGCTTTGTAGATGGCACAAAATAAAGCATTGAATCCCTGAAGGATTCAATGCCCCTCTCAGTTTGCCTGGACTTCCTTTTGCTCACCCAGCACAAAAAAGGTCAAGGAGGAGTGGAAGAGTTGAGCAAGTAATTGAGTACAGATTTCTGCTCTGCAATTATAATTTAGCCAAGCTCCAGTGGCTCTGCACAGTTTGGAGGTGGGGAAGAATACAGCTAGAAATTGATACTCCTAAGTGAAGTAAAGTTAAACATTTTTAAATCACAAAGAAAGGAGTTCCTCCACTCCTGTTTGGTGCCATCCACCTCACAGGGAAGAATTCTAATGCACAGCAAACCCAGGGCTGTGCTGAACCCATTTCTGCAGCTCAAACTGCCACAGAAAATCCAGCAAAGAGAGGGGGAAAATTAAAAAAAAAAAAAAAAAAGGCAGCATGTTGCTTAAATACCAAGGATGTTCAGTGCTGGGTACTACAGCACACTTTGTGTATTCCATGCCTTCAGCTAATTGCTGAAGACATCCTGCTCCAGTGTGGATGGGAACAGTAATGTGCCCTCAGTCTTCATTAAATGCCAGCTCTTAATAACAGACTCCACAAGGGCTTTAATTGCATTTAGTGGCAGCTTCTGAACTTTAAAAGTTGTTAATCAGATTTCTATGGAAATGGGATGACGAGGAAAGGTTAAGTACAGGTTGCTGAAATTTCAGCAGTTGCAGACGTATTGCCCTTAACAGGAAAGAGAAACTACCAACCTTGACAGGAACTAAACATCTTAATTAAATACTCACAAGTACAGTACTTATTTCTGCGTGAAGTTCTATTTTCAAATGTCAAACTTAATCAGGCACTTGACAAAAACATGTGATATCCCTCCAGCACAAGGGAACAAAAATACCTGGGGCTGCTTCCCTCAGGAAACACCTGCACATCTCCCAGCTCTGAGCTGCTCGTCCCAACCACCAGGAATTCAGGTTTTATGGCTCTGGAAGTGCAGGATTCCAGGGGAGAAAGAGGATCTCCCATTTTTCAGCCTGTCAGCTCTGCCTGCTCGCTCCATTTATCCCTGGAACAAGGCTCACGCTGCCAAACAAACATGAGGGTCCTCATAAATCTGACTCGCAGAGATTTATGCCCCTCCAGGGCACAGCCCATCAATTAGCACCAGTCAAAAGTACACAAACTTCTGCAGCAGGAGGAAATTCAGTGTGTCTGCAGCAGGCTTTGGTGCCAGACACTCCTGAGAGCAGCCAGAGTGCTGCTTGCTGCTCCCCAGTATCACAGGCTGGGGTCTCTGTACAAATCACACAGACCTTTCCTTGCTCAATTTTCCCCTTAAAAGAGATGTGTGGTCCACAAAAAGGCCAGATATTAATTAAATCTCAATGTTTTTCACCTCCTTTCTGTCTATGTTTTGTAAGTTTTTTTGATTTCTAACCCACCAGCCATCCTTCAAAGGTACAAACCTCTGCTGGACCATCCTGGCCTCTTGTTCAGAAGCTCTGCAGTCATTCCTGCAATAATCCCAACAGCAATTCCAAAACTAAGCCTTGAGCTGCCCCCACACAGGAACTCCTTTGGGGTCTCTGTACAAATCACAAATGAGATGGGACTGCTGAGAATGTGCCTTGAGCTGTTTGATTTTCCAGCATCAGTTTTATGACATGGTTATGACAATGGGAAGATGCCAGAATTCAGGCATCCCTCTGGCTGTCCTGGGCAGCCCAAACCCTGCCAGGGGGCTCAGGGACCCTGGCACAGAGCACAAGATCCATGTGGGTTTGATTTTGACCCACAGAGCAAATTACCAACCTTATATGAAGATCAGCAAGCCATGACAGTTTAAGTAGAATAATAGTGAATTTATCATGGGGTGAAAAAGGAGATTTTGGGGTTTTTAGAATGGGGGTTCAGAGGGCAAGATGGAGGGATCTGGGCATGTCCAGCCCCTTTCTCCTTCTTCTTCCTGGCCTCCATCTCCTGCTGTGATGTTGGCACTTTAGGATTGGTTTAGAGCAGAAGCTCACTGTCTGACATAGGTGACAGGTACTGGGAAGTAATTGTAAATATTGTACACATAGTTTTTAGTATAAAAAGATAACACCACCCTGGGGGCAGCCAGAGTGCCTCTGACTGTCTTGCTGAGCAAACCTTGGCTGGACAAGAGAAAGAATTTTATAGATAAGAAACAATGAACAACCTTGAGACCAAGAACTGAGGAGCTCTGACTCCTTCTTCCAGTGCCAGGCTGGGAAAAGAGGCTTTGTGACACATCTCAGGGTCACTCTGAGCAGCAGAGACCCTGAGAGGAAGATGCCCTCAGCTCACACCCCAGGCAGCAGACACAGAACTCAATGTCACAGCTCACTTTTACAGTTTTGTGACCAATCCCACACAGCAAAAGCACATTGACAGCAGTTCCATCCAACCACTGTAAGCACAGGTGCCTTTGGTTAAACAATGCTGGCTTATTTCAAATCCAATCCCTGCTTGTGAGCCTTAAACACAATGCACAGAGCTCTGTTATCAACTTAGAACTCCCTCATATCTCACTGATAAACTTTCCTGCAGCTCAGGGAGTTATTCTAGACAAGCATCAATACACACACCATTGTTCTATTTGTCATTACTTTTCTACTTTCACATCATTTTTCTGCTGACCAATCTCATGGCTGCTGCTTAGCTCCAATCACAGTTCTGCTGTCTCTGAGCTGCCTTTTGCAGCTTTCCCAAAACCCTCTGAATTTATGGATTCCCACCCCCAGCTCCAGCCTTGAGCCACCCACGATGTTCCCAGTGACCACTTCAAGCCCTGGGCTCCCTCCCTGGTGCTGATAATTTATTTTATTTGCACATTTATAACCTCCAGACCTGCTAGAACCAATATAAAAACTGAATATGGTGCTCAGACAGGAGTCCAAGGCCTGTTTTAAATCTTAAAGTTGAGATTTATTCTCATGAACCTGGAGGATTTCAGTCTCTGATTTCAACTCACTGGCAGGGACATGTGGATTTTATTATCACATCCTGCCCTTCCCTGCAGGGCTGTCCAGCAGCCACCACAGCTGTAGGATCCATCAAGGATCCTTTATGGCAAAATATTGTAAAATAAGTATTTTGTTCCAATCCTAATCTGAGAGAAGAGCAGCTGCACCTGGGATTAGCTCAGAGGCTGAGCAAGGGATTTCAGGAGAAGAGACTTTGGCCTTGGGATAGTAAAGAGTGAGAGAAGAGTGTAAATAGAGAGAAAATAGTGAGAAAGAAATGGTGGAAGGACAGTGAAAGTTAATTAAAGTGAGCAAGAGAACTGCAGAGCCACCAGTTGCTTCATCTTCCTTCAGATCAATTAAAAACATCATCAGAATGACTTGAAAAAAGGAGGATGAGCAGGGAAACTTCCACCCCAGGAAACTTCCACCCCTTTCTTTCTAATCTGCTGAGACATCACCCAAAAAGGGATTTACAAACCAGTGTGAATGAGGAAAAGTGGAGTAAAACAGGAAATCTGCTATAGTTAAACTCAGAGTTTTGCCTCATTATCTATAAAAGGTTTTTAAACAGATGTCACAGGAAGGGCTGTGATGCTGCATTTAAAAAATCCCACATTTTGTAGGCTCCTATTTCATGTCAGAACTGACTTTCAGATCTCCCCCTTCTCAGATTTAAGACCCTGGCACCCACCATCACCCTTGCACCAAGCCCAAATGCTTCCCTGACCCCTTTTAAACCCACACTGGCATTTCCTAATTGACCAAAGCCTCCAAGACCCAACCACATCTGAACTCACGAGGAAAAGCACCTGAAAGAGAGACACGGCCCCAAAAATTAGAGGCATGAAGAGTTGCTACAAAAGAACAGCAAAATTCCAGGGCAGGAATGGAGGTTTCTGCAGAATGAGCCCAGTGCCACCAAGAGGTTGATGAAAGGCCACGTTCCCCTTTGACACCAACCCAGCAGCCTCCATTTCAAGCCCAGCTTTAAGGCCACTGAGGGCTTTGAAATGAGAGCAGAGCTACAGAACCTCTTTGTCAAAGCTACAATAGCCATGGCTTTGTATCCATCCCCTTCCCAAACGGGTGGGAGGTGCAGCAGTGCTGCTTTTGGAGGTTTAAAAAATCACTTTTGAACAAGGAAAGTGCCCCTGAGCTCGTTGCAGAATTACCTGTAAGGCTTTTGGGGGTCTTTGACATTATTCCAAATACTCTGAAGCCAGAGGGGGGAGCTCACAGCATAGACAAAATTCCCATTTTCAGGCTTGGAAGGGGAAAAAAAAAAAAAAAAAAATTTCCAGCTGTTTCCAGCTGCTGTGCACGAGGCATTGCAGCTTCTAAAGCATCCATCAGCATTGCTCCCTCCTGCCTTTTATGCTGCTCTCTAAAGGTGCAGCACCAAAATGCCAGTGTTAAGCAGATTATAATGTTTGTGAACATGTTCCATTCCAGCAGATCCCTGAATGCCTTTCTGCATCAGGGAGCCTTTTCCTCCCCCTTTCATCAGCTTATCAAATGAAGCTCAACAGTAGCAGCTCCATCTAATGATACCAGGGGCCTTGTAATGGGATTAGGAAAAACACCATCATTACTTTCAAGGAGGAATGTGACCTTCAAGACACTTCTGACTCCTTTAAAGGGATGGAGTAGGAACAATGAAATTAATTCCTACACAGGGACGAGGAATGGGCAGGGAGAAGCAAGAGGCTTTCAATTCCCAGGTAGAGATTATCTTTCCTCCTCTGTTATTGGCAGGTAAAAATGCCAAAATGATTATCAGAATGGAACTGAGAAGGAAAAGGCAGAGCTGGGAATGTTCCCCTGGAGCAGGGAAGGCTCCAGGGAGAGCTCCCAGCACATTGCAGGGCCTGCAGGGGCTCCAGCAGAGCTGCAGAGGGACTGGGGACAAGGCCTGCAGGGACAGCACCCAGGGAATGGCTCCCACTGCCAGAGGGCAGCCATGGGTGGCATCTTGGCAATGAGGAATTCCTGCCTGGGCTGGCATTGCCAGAGCAGCTGGGGCTGCCCCTGATCCCTGCAGTGCCCAAGGCCAGGCTGGAGCAGCCTGGGATGGTGGCATTGGAATGGGATGGGCTTGAAGGGCCCTTCCCACCCAAACCATTCTGGGATTTGGGACACTCAGAATCCATCCCCAGGGATTTTTATGGAAGTTGGGGATGGCAAAGGGAAGGGAGACCCTTCCTGGAGTGCTGAGATTGCCAGTGAAGCCCCCAGACCCCAAAATCCCTTCCTAGAGAGGAGTCGGGGTGGGGATGGATCCAATGGCAGGCTGGGAGAGCTGGGAATGGAGGGAATTCCCTGGAGAGGGAGCCTGGGGTGGGATTTTGGGAAGGGATTCCCAGAGCAGCTGGGGCTGCCTAACCTGAGCCTCCAGCTGAATCCTCCACTCAATTCCAAAGCACTCCCCAGCCCTGAGAACTCTTTGCCCTGCTGGACCACACTGGATTTGGCAATTGTTCAAATGATTTCAGATAAAATTTCTGCAGCCATCACTGCAGCCATCACTCTGTTTGCCCAGAAGAGTGAAAGTGCTGCTGGATTCACTCTGTGGCTGCCAAACCGAACCCAACCACACTTGTCATTGTTCCCTTCAGTAAAAACAGTCCCTCAGACTGCCCAAAGGAAGTGTAAATGCAGCAGCAACAGGAATCCACTTTAAAGCTGAAAGCCTCACACAAAACCCCTCCACTTTGTGTTCTTAGAGGATTTCAGCAATGCATTGGTGCTGCTGCTCAGGAAGAGCCTCTCCTGAACAGCAGCCTGACATCTCCATCCTGCCTTGGCTGCAGAGCACCTCTGTCACTGTTTGAGGTGTGAATTCACCCAGATTGTCCCCATTGCCTGGCCCTGCCTGCTGGAATTCCACACAGGATATTTTTAATGATGATCTTATTGCACGAGAGAGGTGGGGGCAGGTTTGGTTTGAGAACTGAATGAAAAGAGGTGAAATGTTTCACGTCAGCAAATAATGTGGGCCAGAAGGCTGGATATCTGAATTAAGGTTCCAACAGCCCTGAATATTTCATTTTCTTGGTGCATGGCACTGAACAGCAAAGAAGGAATGGATAATTCCAGAATGGATAATTCCAGAATGGATAATTCCAAAACGGATAGCTCCAAACAGAACTGGCCCTGCCTGGGAGAGGAGCAGGAAAACACAGTGCATGTGTTTAACACCTCAGCCCTTCCAAAACACCAAATCCTGCACTGGCAAGGTTCAGGCTGATGCAGAATTCCTTGGAATGTGTGTGCCACTGGCAGGGGAATGCCACAGGGTGGAGCCAGGACAAAGCAGATGGCTGAGCATCCACTCTGCCAGTCTCCCAAGCACTGAAGAGCTGCTTGCTCAGAAGAAAAGCTGCCAGGGCAAATTCCACCCTTTGAGATCCAACCACTCCCCCTGCACCAGCTCCCTCCTGCTCTGAAATTTCTGAGGTTAAAAGTGCATTTATTTACTCACCCAGCACTTCAAGCTACCACATTTATACAAAAAACCCCTTCTTGCATCCCTTGTAACTCAAAAAAAAAAAAAAATTGAAATCAAGAGGCCTGTCAGTCCATCAGTGTACATGTCCAGTTGTGTCACGGTACATTTAACATATATAAATACAACTTCAGCAAAAAAAAAAAAGCTAATTACTACATGGCTGCTAACCATGAACAAGAATTAGAAGAGACAAACCTACATTAACTTGTCTCCATTTCAGATAATTACTTGTGAGGTTTTTTAAGACATTTGTGACTCACAAGGGAGTCTGTGAATTTACTGTCTCCTGCAGTCTAATAATGTTGGCAGGCAGGAGAGTCACCTATTTATTGGTGTGTGACACCAATCCCTTCCCATGGATTAATA
This sequence comes from Melospiza georgiana, assembly GCF_028018845.1. Classification (NCBI taxonomy): domain Eukaryota; kingdom Metazoa; phylum Chordata; class Aves; order Passeriformes; family Passerellidae; genus Melospiza; species Melospiza georgiana. The sequence goes on from NC_080433.1 coordinate 2,145,156, forward strand.
AGAGCTCTTAGTTAGGAGTTCTCCATCCCCCTCCCAGTAAACATAATTATTTCAAATCAAATAAAATTTTAAAAAATAATCAGTTAAAAATCCTCACAGCATGGAGGTTGAGAGAGAAGAGAAGAGAAGAGAGAAGAGAAGAGAAGAGAAGAGAAGAGAAGAGAAGAGAAGAGAAGAGAAGAGAAGAGAAGAGAAGAGAAGAGAAGAGAAGAGAAGAGAAGAGAAGAGAAGAGAAGAGAAGAGAAGAGAAGAGAAGAGAAGAAAGAGAAGAGAGAAGAGAAAAGGATGGAGGAAGTTCCATTACTCAGCAGGACAACAGGACAGGGAGATTTGTCACTTTTATTTACAAAGGATAAAAGGAACAGGCTTAGGAGAGACCACACAGGGTGGAACAAAGCTCCAGGCCCAGGAATCCAAGAGATCCAGAGTGCATTCATTAATATCTCAGAAATTCAAATAAAAATGGCATCGAGAAGAGAAGGATCCAAGAAAGGGCAAAAAAAGTAAAAATAAATCCAGGTCCACAGGTTGCAGCCAGACAAAGGAAAGGCAACAGGCACATTTTAAACACTCTGAGCACTTGGAAATCCTGCAGACACACAAATCACTGTCAAGGATGAGCCAGCAGCTCCCAAGTGCTGCCTTTATTCCCTTCCATTAGTCTGCTGCAGCTCCCCCGCTCCTATCAGTCAGAAATGCAGCACTAATATCCACCTTCATTTTCCAAAAGTTTCCATGCATTACAGCCCAAGTGTAAATAATTGATAAATCAAGGCAAGTGGGCTGCTGGGGCATGGCTGCAGTGAGGATAAAGCTTTTAAGAGGAGGAGGATGGGTGCAGATCCATATAAAAACACACAATTCCCCTCTGCCAACGGGGAGTTTGCAGGGAAACCACCCCCTCCCCTCCTCCTTCAGCTTCCCTTGATTTTAATATTGGCCCTTCAACCAAAAGCTCATTTTAATCCAATTTTAATGTCACTTGAGTTCTTACAAATAAGGAGACCACACAGGGAGCTGATGATTTTAATTCTGGCACTTAAATCACGAGTGTGAAGTTAAATGCAACACATCCCTTCCCCCTCCTGCAATTCCACACATTTAATTGCCACGTTCCGCCCAACCCCAACCTGCAGGAACTGAATCCCACGGGAAAAGCTGCACAGCCCTGGCACCCCTGAGCAGGTGGATTGGCTCTCTGCTGTTTCACACGTCTCTGAGTGGTGGGGCTGTAATCCCAGAGGTTTTCCAGGAATCACAAAAAACTGGAATACGCCTCAGGCCATCCCCAGCACCTCCCAGGAATGCTGTCCTGTCTCAGAGATGGTTGGAAGTTCTTAAGGAGGATACAGAAGCACAGTAAATATCCCAAAATCACTCCCTGCTTACACACAATCTCCACTGGGACAGACAGGAAAAAAGGAAAACATTGAGTTTTTGAAACTTAAACGAAAAAGCTTTTCCTGTGTGGCATTCACATTCTCTGAAAAAAATCCCTTCACCCAGGATTTTTCTTCTTCACCCAGGATTTTTCTCCTGGGAAGCTGAGAAGCCTCAGAGAAAAGGAGAACAATTCTTATCTCATTTGCTTCTCCTGTGTTTTGTTGCTTTGGAATGTGGTTGGAGATTGTTTACCCACAGGTGATTGTTTCATTGGTTTCTGGTGTGAGTTGTTTTCACTGTTTGGCCAATTGGGGCCAAGCTGTGTTGGGACTCTGGAGAGAGTTAGGAGTTTTCATTATTATCTTTTAGCCTTCTGTCTGTATCCTTTCTGTATTCTTTAGTATAGTTTATTATAGTATTCCTTAATATAATATAGTATCATAAAATAATAAATTAGCCTTCTGAGAGCATGGAGTCAGATTCATCACTCCTCCCTACCATGAGGTTCAATACAAATCCAGTATTCCTGCTGGATGAAAACAAAGCCAACCAAAGGGACAGGGATGCACCTTAATAAAATGACAACTCTCCTAACAAGAGTATCAAACCTCAAATCAGGCTGCAGAAGAGATTTTAGACAATCTTTTTGATCTTAGGAAGCCCAAACCCTCCTGTGGCATTTTCTGAATTCCCTGTTGTAGGGAGGAATGAATGAATGTGACTCCATGTTCTCAGAAGGCTAATTTATTATTTTATGATATTATATTATATTATATTAAAAGGTACTAAACTAAACTATACTAAAGAATACAGTAAGGATACAGAGAGAAGGCTAAAAGATAATAATGAAAACTCGTGACTCCTTCCAGAGCCCTGACACAGCTTGACTGTGATTGGTCATTAAGTCAAAACAATTCCCATGAAACCAATGAAACAATCACCTGTTGGATAAACAATCTCCAACCACACTCCAAAGCAGCAAAACACAGGAGAAGCAAATGAGATAATACTGTTTTCCTTTTTCTCTGAGGCTTCTCAGCTTCCCAGGAGAGAAATCCTGGGCAAAGGGATTTTTCTAGAAAATGTGACAGTGACACCCTCCTCTGAGCAAATGACTCCCAGTCAGTTCCAGTCTCCCTGGCCAGGTTTGAACTCAGCCCTTCCTATGGGATCACACCCTGAAAAACTCAA